>NC_091789.1:104835475-105158255 GCF_029378745.1 Bos indicus | reverse complement strand
CTTCAGTCGTGTCTGACTCTGTGCAACCCCATAGACGGCAGCCCACCAGGCTCCCCCGTCCCTGGGATTCTCCAGGAAAGAACACTGGAGTGGGTTGCCATTTCCTTCTCCAATGCAAGAAAGTGAAAAGTGAAAGTGAAGTCACTCAGTCGTGTCCGACTCTCAGCGACCCCATGGACTGCAGCCGACCAGGCTCCTCCATCCATGGGATTTTCCAGGCAAGAGTACTGGAGTGAGGTGCCATTGCCTTCTCTGTAGTTATAGTTAAGGGCTTACTAATACATCTTATTAATTGTTTTATGAATATTTGTAGTTCTCTTGTTCCTTATTTCTCTCACTGACATTGTGAATTGATTTTCCACATTGGTATGTTTTTATTCCTTTCTCTTATTAATTTATGAATGCATAGATATTTGCTTTCTGGTTAATTCCAAGAGTCTTATGTAAATAATCTTAAAAATACAATGGCCTTTGTCAGTTGTTTCACTTGCTATTAAATTCTCCCATTCTGAGGGCTGTCTTTTCACCTTGCTTATAGTTTCTTTCATTGTGCAAAACATTTTAAGCTTAATTAAGTCCCATTTGTTTACTTTTGTTTTTATATCCTTTACTCTGGGCGGTGGACCATAGAGAATTTTGTTATGATTTCTGTCAGAGAGTGTTCTGCCTATGTTTTCCTCTAGGAGTTTTATAGTTTACAGACATTTAGGTCTTTAATCCAAAATATACAACAGCTCAAGTAGCTCAATGAACAACCCAGAAAAAAAAAAACAACCCAATCAAAAAGTGGGCAAAAGACCTAAACAGACATTTCTCCAAAGAAGATACAGGTGGCTAATAAACACAAAAAGATGCACAACATCACTCATTATTAGAGAAATGCAAATCTAAACCATAATGAGATATCATCTCATACCAGTCAGAATGGCCATCATCAAAATATCTACAAATAATAAATGCTGGAGAAGATGTAGAGAAAAAGGAACCCTCTTAGACTGTTGGTGGGAATGCAAACTGGTACAGCCACTATGGAGAACAGTGTGGAGTTTCCTTAAAACACTGGAAATTGAACTTCCATATGGCCCAGCAATTCCACTCCTGGGCATATACCCCAAGGAAACCAGAACTGAAAGAGACACATGTACTCCAATGTTCATTGAAGCACTATTTACAGTAGCTAGGACATGGAAGCAACCTAGATTTCTATCAGCAGATGAATGGATAAGGAAGTTGTGGTACATATACACAATGGAATATTACTCAGCTATAAAAAGGAATATATTTGAGTCAGTTCTAATGAGGTGGATGAAACTGGAGCCTATTTTACAGAGTGAAGTAAGTCAGAAAGAGAAAGACAAATACTGATTATTAACACATATATATGGAATTTAGAAAGATGGTACACATGATCTTAAATGCAGGGCAGCAAAGGAGACACTGACGTAAAGAAAAGAATTTTGAACACAGTGGAAGAGGGCAAAGTGGGATGATTTGAGAGAATATCATTGAAACATGTACATTACCATATGTAAAATAGCTGACCAGTGCAAGTTCAATGCATGAAGCAAAGCACCCAAAGCTGGTCCTCTGGGTCAAACCTGAGGGATAGTGTACGGAGGGAGGTGGGAAGGGCATTCAGGTTGAGGAGACACATGTACACCTGTGGCCAATTCATGTTGATGTGTGGCAAAAACCATCACAATAATATAAAGTAACTATCCAGTTAAAATAAATTATTTTTAAAAATATATATAATGGTCTATTTGAAGCAAACAACTTACCATTGATTGCATGTAGAAACTCTAATCTTTTGCTCCCCTCTATATTTTATGTTTTGAGCTAATAGTTTACCTCTTTTATATGGTGCTCATTAACAAACTATTGTAGCTATAGTTATTAATACTTTTGCTCTTTAACATTTATACTAAAGTTAATTTATTAAAGCACCACCATATGACAGTATTAAAGTCTTTTGAATTTCACTTTTACCAATTTGATTTATATTTTCATGTTACTAACTATGCAATGCAAAGAAATAGAGGAAAAAATAGAATGGGAAGGACCAGAGATCTCTTAAAGAATATTAGAGATACCAAGGGAATATTTCATGCAGAGATGGGCACAATTAAGGACAAGAAAGGTATGAACCTCACAGAAGCAGAAGATATTAAGAAGTGGTGGCAAGAATACACAGAAGAACAATACAAAAAAGATCTTAATGCAACAGATAACCACGATGCTGTGATCACTCACTTAGAGCTAGATATCCTGGAGTACAAAGTCAAGTGAGCCTTAGGAAGCATCACTAGGAACAAAGCTAGTGGAGGTGTTGGAATTCCACCTAAATTATTTCAAATCCTAAAAGATGATGCTGTGAAAGTGCCACACTCAATATGCCAGCAAATGTAGAAAACTCAGCAGTGGCCACAGGAATCTAAAAGGTCAGTTTTCATTCCAATCCTAAAGAAAGGCAAGGCCAAAGAATCAAAACTACCAAACAATTGCAGTCATCTCACACACTAGCAAAGTAATACCTAAAATTCTCCAAGCTAGGCTTCAACAGTATATAAACTGAGAACTTCCAGTTGGAACATTTGGATTTAGAAAAGGCAGAGGAACCAGAGATCAAATTGCCAACATCCCTTCTACCATCAGTTCAGTTCAGCTCAGTCGCTCAGTCATGTACAACATTTGCAACCACATGGACTGCAGCACACCAGGCTTCCCTGTCCATCACAACTCTAGGAGCATGCTCAAACTCACATCCATTGAGTCGCTGATGCCATGCAACCATCTCGCTCTGTCGTCCCCTTCTCCTCCTGCCTTCAATCTTTCCCAGCAATAGGGTCTTTTCAAATGAGTCAGTTCTCATCAGGTGGCCAAAGTACTGGAGTTTCAGCTTCAGCATCAGTCCTTCCAATGAATACTCAGAACTGATTACCTTTAGGATTGACTGGTTTGATCTCCTTGCACTCCAAGGGACTTTCAAGAGTCTTCACCAACACCACAGTTCAAAAGCATCAATTCTCCGGTGCTCAGCTTTCTTTAGTCCAACTCTCACAACCATACATGACTACTGGAAAAACCATAGCTTTGACTAGACAGACATTTATTGGCAAATTATGTCTCTGCTTTTTAATATGCTGTCTAGGTTTGTCAGAGCTTTTCTTCCAGGGAGCAAGCATCTTTTAATTTCATGGCTGCAGTCACCATCTGCAATGATTTTGGAGCCCCCCAAAATAAAGTATGTAATTGTCTCCCCATCTATTGTCTATGAAGAGACAGGATAAGATGCCATGATCTAACTTTTCTGAGTGTTGACTTTTAAGCCAACTTTTTCACTCTCCTCTTTCACTTTCATCCATAGGCTCTTTAGTTCTTCTTGACTTTCGGCCATAAGGATGGTGTCATCTGCATATCTGAGGTTATTGATATTTCTCCCATCAATCTTGATTTCAGCTTGTGCTTCATCCATCCCAGCATTTCATGTGATGTTCTCTGCATATAAGATAAATAAGAAGGGTGACAATATACAGCCTTGATGTACTCCTTTCCCAACTTGGAACCAGTCTGTTTTTCCATGTCCAGTTGTAACTGTTACTTCTTGACCTGCATAGAGATTTCTCAGAAGGCAGTTAAGGTGTTCTGGAATACTCATCTCTAAGAATTTTCCATAGTTTGTTGTGATCCACACAGTCAAAGGCTTTGCTATAGTCAATAAAGCAGAAGTAGATGTTTTTCTGGAACTCTCTTGCTTTTTTGATGATCCAGTGGATGTTGGCAATTTGATGTCTGGTTCCTCTGCCTTTTCTAAATCCAGCTTGAACATCTGGAAGCTCAAGGTTCATGTACTGTTGAAGCCTGGCTTGGAGAATTTGTGGCATTAGTTTGCTAGCATGTGAGATGAGTGCAATTGTGTGGTAGTTTGAACATTCGTTGACATTTCCTTTCTTTGGGATTGGAATGAAAACTGACCTTTTCCAGTCCTGTGCCCACTGCTGAGTTTTCCAGATTTGCTGGCATATTGAGTACAGCACTTTCACAGCATTATCTTTTAGGATTTGAAATAGCTCAACTGGAATTCCACTGCTTCCACTAGCTTTGTTCATGGTGATGCTTCCAAAGGCCCACTTGGCTTTGCATTTCAGGATGTGTGGCTCTAGGTGAGTGACCACACCATTGAGGTTATCTGGGTCATGAAGATCTTTTTTGTACAGTTCTTCAGTGTATTCTTGCAACCTCTTAATACCTTCTGCTGTTAGGTCCATACCATTTTTGTCTTTTGCTGTGCCCATCTTTGCATGAAATATTCCCTTTGTATCTCTATTTTTTAAAAAAAAAAATCTATAGTCTTTCCCATTCTATGGTCTTCCTATATTTCTTTACATTGATCACTGAGAATGGCTTTCTTATCTCTCTTTGCTATTCTTTGGAACTCTGCATTCAAATGGAAATATCATTCCTTTTCTCCTTTGCCTTTAGCTTCTCTTCTTTCTAAGCTATTTGTAAGGCTTCCTCAGGAAATCAATTTGCCTTTTTAAATTTCTTTTTCTTAGGGATGGTCTTGATCACTGCCTCCTGTTCAGTGTCACAAATCTCTGTCCATAGATCTTCAGGTACTCTGTCTATCAAATCTAATCCCTTGAATCTATTTGCCAGTTCCACTGTATAATCGTAAGGTATTTGATTTATTTCATGCCTGGATGGGTTAGTGGTTTTCCCTACTTTCTTCAATTTAAGTCTAAATTTGGCAATAAGGAGTTCATGATCTGAGTCACAGTCAGCTCCCAGTCTTGTTCTTGTTGACTCTATAAAGCTTCTTCATCTTTGGCTCCAAATAATATAATCAATCTGATTTTTGTATTGACCACCTGATGATATCCATGTGCAGAGTCCTCTCTTGTGTTGTCAGAAGAGGGTGTTTACTATGACCAGTGCATTTTCTTGGAAAAACTCTATTAGCCTTTGGCCTGCTTCATTTTGCACTCCAAGGCCAAACTTGCCTGTTACTCCAGGTATCTCTTGACATCCTGCTTTTGCATTCCAATCCCCTATAATGAAAAGGAAATATTTTGTGTGTGTGTGTGTGGGGGGGGGTGTTAGTTCTAGAAGGTCTTGTAGGTCTTCACAGAACCATTCAACTTCAGCTTCTCCAAGAATTACTGGTTGGGGCATAGTCTTGGATTTCTGTTATATTGAATGGTTTGCCTTGGAAACAAAGAGAGTCATTCTGTCCTTTTTGAGATTGCACCCCAAAACTGCATCTCAGGCTCATTTGTTAATTATGAGGGCTACTCCATTTCTTCTAAGGTATTCTTGCCCACAGTAGTAGATATAATGGTCATGTGAGTTAAATTCACTCATTCCCATCCATTTTAGTTCGCTGATTGTTATAATGTCAACGTTCATTCTTGCCATCTCCTGTTTGACCACTTCCAATTTGCCTTGATTCATGAACATAACATTCCAGGTTCCTATGCAATTTTGTTCTTTACAGCATCAGACTTTACTCCCATCACCAGTAACATCCACAGCTGGGCACTGTTTTTGCTTTGGCTCCATATCTTCATTCTTTCTGGGGTTATTTCTCCACTCTTCTCCAAAAGCATATTGGGCACCTACCGACCTGGGGAGTTCATTTTTCAGTGTCATATCATTTTGCCTATTCATACTGTTCATGGGATTCTCAAGGCAAGAATACTGAAGTGGCTTACCATTCCCTTATCCAATGGACCAAATTTTGTTTCAGAACTCTCCACCAATAATCGTCTGTCTTGGGTGGACCTACATGGCATGGCTCATAGTTTCATTGAGTTAGACAAGGCTGTGGTCCATGTGACCAGTTTTATTAGTTTTCTGTGATTGTAGTTTCATTCTGTCTGCCCTCTGACAAACAAGGTAAGAAGCTTATGAAGCTTCCTTATGGGAGAGACTGACTGTGGGGGAAACTGGGTCTTGTTCAGATGGGTGGGCCCATTCTCAGTAAATCTTTAATCCAATTTTTTCCTGTTGGGCAGGACCGTGTTCCCTCCTTGTTGTTTGACCTGAGACCAAACTATGGTGTTGGTAATGAAGATAATGGCAACCTCAAAGAAAAAGCAAAAGAATTCCAGAAAAATATCTACTTCTGCTTCACTGAATATGCTAAAACCTTTGACTGTGTGGATTACAACAAAGTGGAAAATTCTTAAAGTGATGGCAGTATCAGACCACCTTAGATGCCACCTAAGAAATCTGTGTGTAGGTCAAAAAGGAACATTTAGAACTGGACATGGAACAATGGACTGGTTCCAAATTGGGAAAGGAGTACATCAAGGCTGTATATTGTCATCTTGCTTATTTAACTTATATATAGAATATATAATGTGAAATGCCAAGCTGGATGATGCACAAGCTGGAATCAAGATTTCTGGGAGAAATATAAAAAACCTCAGACATGCAAATGGCCTCAGCTTTATGGCAGAAAGTGAAGAGCAACTAAGGTGCCTCTTGATGAAAGTGAAAGAGTTGAGTGAGAAAGCTAGCTTAAAACTCGACATTCAAAAAACGAAGATCCTGGCATCTGGTCCCATCACTTCATGGCAAATAGATGGGGAAACAATTGAAACAGTGACAGACTTTATTTTGGGGGGCTCCAAAATCACTTCAGATGGTGACTACAGCCATGAAATTAAAAGACACTTGTTCCTTGGAAGAAAAGCTATGACGAACCTAGAGAGCATATTAAAACAGAGACTTTACTTTGACAACAAAGGTCCCTATAGTCCAAGTCATGATTTTTTCCAGTAGTCATGTGTGGTTGTGAGTGTTGGGCCACAAAGAAAAGTGAGCACTGAAGAATTGATGATTTTGAGCTGTGGTGTTGTAGAAGACTCTGGAGAGTCCTTTGAACTGCAAGGAGATCAAACCAGTCAACCCTAACGGAAATCAGTCCTGAATATTCATTCAAAGGATTGATGCTGAAGCTCCAATACTTTGGCCACCTGATGGGAAGAACTGACTCATTGGAAAAGACTCTGATGCTGGGAAGGAATGAGGACAGGAGGAGAAGGGGATGACAGAGAATGAGATGGTTGGATGGCATCACCGACTCGATGGACATGAGTTTGAGCAAGGTCCGGGAGTTAATGATGGACACGAAAACTTGGTGTGCTTCAGTCCATGGGGTCGCAGAGTCAGACACAACTGAATGATTGAAATAAACTGAACTGAATTATGAATATTTCTTTTCAGCTGAAGAACCTCTTTCAGCATTTTTTACAAGGCAACTTTAGTGTTCATGATATCCTTCAGAATTTTTGTTTGGGAAATTTTTTTATCTCTTCCTATTGTCTGAAGATCTACTTTGCCTGGAAAAGTATTATTGCTTGGCATTTAAAAATTGTTAACATTATGAAAAGGTCATTATACTCAGCTTCAAAGTTTTCTGCTGAAAAATCTGTGAATAGCCTTCTGTGAGTTCCCTTTTATGTGAGGAATTTTTTGTTGTTGTTTTTAAAATCATTTGTCTCTGCTTTTAGAAATTTTTATTATAAAGTGCTTAGAGAAGATCATTTTGACTTTATACTTTGCTGGGACCTATGAGCTTTATGAACTGGAATTCCAAATTTCTCTTCATGTTTGGGAAATGCTAAGCCATTTTTTTCTTTGATTAAGTTTTCTGCCACTTTCACTCAGTCTTCTTTCATTTACTATATTGTAATATATAGATTGTTTCTCTTAATGCTATCTTATAGCTCATGTAAGCTTTCATCATTCATATTCTTTCTTGCTCTGTGACTAGATAAGTTCAAATAACCCCTCTTTTGCTTCACTTATTCTTTCTTAGGCTTGATTAATTCTGCTGTTGATGTTCTCTTTTACATTTTTTCATTACATTTGTTGCATTTTTCAGCTCCAAAATTTGTTTGGTTCTTTTTGTGATTTCTACCTCTCTGTTAAACGTCTCATTTTGTTATGTGTTGGTTTCCTGATTTTATTGAATTTCTTTTGTGTGCTTTATTGTAGGTCACAGCTTTTTATAACTATTTTCATTTGTTTGTTGAGCAGACCAGACAGTACCATTTTGGAAATTGTCTACAGGAAAATTACTGTCTTTCTTTGGTTGTGTCATGTTTGCTTGATTTTTTTTTGAAGTCTTGTGTTGCTGTCCTTACATTTGAGCAAGCAGTAATCTCTAGGTTTTACTGACTGGCTTAATGAAAGAAATACTTTGCATTAATTCTGTTAAAGTTTTGTTTCCCTATTCTATGGGTATGTCTGCTCCATACTTCTTGTTCCCACTTGAGGGTTTATTAAAATCCCATACCTTCTCTTCATCTTCCAAAGACAAGCCAGGTGCTGATAGTTCCCCTCTTCCTTTCCCTAGCATGGTGCTAACTGTACAAAGTCTGTGTAGTTTCTCTCAGTGTCTCAGAATTGGGCCAGCTTTTTGTCCATGGTCTTTAGCCATCTGAGTCTCACACTTGCTGTCTTAGGGGTCAGCCACAGGGTATGCATGTGTGTGTTAGGAGCACAGTGTTGGAAGTTCTTGTGGGCCAGTTAGGGGATTCTCAAGTAAGACAACCCTAGAAGTTTTGGGGTGAACTACCTGGAGTTGTCCACATAGTGGATGGTAGGCTTTATGTGCCTTTAATGCCCACTGAGACCCTCAGCTTCTGTTCATTCAACCTTTCCCCAGTCTCATTCATGAGCAAAACAGTTTTGTTGATAGGGTGAAAAAGATGTAGATCTTTTTGGCAGCATATCTCACAGCTGGGAAGTCTGGTTGCTGTTTTACATGCTCTCACTTTCCCCCATGGGAGAAACCACAGGCTGAAAATTTTCTTTTGGTGCTCAGCCATGTTGCCTTGGGAGGAAGAATAATATCAGTAAAGCAAAACTGTACCTCTCATTGTCTTCAGTGAATTCAATCTCAAATATCTTTTCTCCATTGGCATATTAGATCATCTACACTATGCTCCTGGACTTACACAAAAACACACTTGTCTGTGTGTGATTGGCAAAATCAGTGTTCTTTGAGGATTAGATGGTACAAAATTTCTATTTTGCCAACTCTATGATAAAAACAAGGTAGGATTTCTTGACTATAGACCTGTGTTTCTTAAATATTTGATAAATAATACATAACTAACCCATTTAAAATGTATAATTGAATGGTTTTTAGTATATTAATGTATATGTTGAATTGTTACCACAGTCAATTTAAAACATTTATTACCTCAAAAAATTAAAAAAAAAAAAAAAAAACCACCCTGAGCTTCTTGAAAACAATGATGGAGTAGAAGAAACTTGAGCACATCTCCTTCAACAAGCACACCAAACTCACAACTAACTGCTGAATAACTATCAATTAAAAAGACTCAACCTACCAAAAAAGATATCTTATAGCCAAAGGTATAAATAAGAAACCACAATAAGATGGTAGGAGGGTGCACTCAAAATGTAATCAAATACCATACCATCAAGGTGGGTGAGCCACAAACTGGAGAATAATTTTATTGAAAAAGTTCTTCCACAAGAGAGAAGATTATGTCAGGCTCCCCAGGCTGGAGATTTGGCATGAGGAGGAAGAGCCCCCAGAGCATTTGGCTTTGAAAGCCATTAAGGCTTGATTGCAGGAGTGCCACAGGACTCAGGAAAACAGCCTCCACTCTTGGAGAGTGCACACAAGTCTCATGTGTACCAGTACCCAGGACAAAAGCAGTGACTTCACAGAGCCCAGGCAAGGCCTACCTGTAGATCTTGGAGGGTCTGCTGGGCATGCAGTGGAGGGCAGCTGTGGCTCATTCTGGGAATAAGGACACTGGCAGCAGAGGCATGGAGATTATTTATTGACATGAGACCTCCTGAAGGCCAAAATTTTGGAGGCAAAACCTAGCCCCACTCAACAGCCTGCAGGCTCTGGTGCTGGGACACCTCAGGTAAAACAGTCAACAGAGTGGGAACACAGCCCCACCCATAAGCAGACAGGCTGTCTAAAGATTTCCTGAGCTCAGAGGTTCAGTTCAGTTCAGTCATTCAGTCATGTCTGACTCTTTGCAACCCCATGGGCTGCAAGAAGCTAGGCTTCCCTGTCCATCACCAACTCCCAGAGTTTGCTCAAACTCATGTCCATTGAGTTGGTGATGCCATTCAACCACCTCATCCTCTGTCATCCCCTTCTCCTTCTTCTTTCAATCTTCCCCAACATCAGGGTCTTTTCCAATGAGTCAGTTTGGCCACCATTAGGTGGCCAAAGTATTGGAGTTTCAGCTTCAGCATCAGTCCTTCCAATGAATATTCAGAACTGATTTCCTTTAGGATTGACTGGTTTGATCTTGCTGTCCAAGGGATTCTCAATATCCAGGACTGGTTATTCAGAGCTCACAGGTGTTTCAAGACAAACCCCTTGCCATGGTCCTGCCCACCAGAGGGCCAAGGCCCAGCTCCAACAACAAGTGGGAAAGCACTGGCCCCTCACACCAGGAAGCCTACAGAAGCCTCTAGATCAGCCTCACCCACCAGGATGCAGACATGAGAAGCAAGAAAGCTACAGTCTCACAGTCAGAAGAACTTAGTGGGCAAACATAGGTCAGAACTTACAATGGGACCAGTTGGTCCCTGTTCCTTGGATGATGAGAAGGGGTTGTGTTGCTGGGACACATAAGACTTTCCCTGCAGAGGGACAATTCTCCAAGTTTGAGAAACATAAATAATCTTCCACATACCTAATGCCTTGTGGAGAGTCCTGACTCTCATCATCATGAGATCAATCTCATTGCAGTCAAGGGATACCATGTGGTGAGAGAGAACGCCCATAACCACCACACACTAATGAGGATACATGTCCTTTCTATGTCTACAAAGGTAGATATGGGTGTCAGGAAGCATTTAACAGGAGGCTTCCTGTGTACTGTTTTGGATCTGTCATGAATCTTCTGTTCCAGGAGTAGCAAACCGCTCCTGACGCTGAGTAATGCATGCATTTTCTTCCTTAGTTTTTTCATATGGTGATAAGTAACTATTTATGACCCTCTTCCTTTTTATGAACCATACAGTAAAAGTGATTATTTACAACCCTCTCTCTTTGATATGGCTTGCCTTATGTTTCCTTGATAATTTGTAAGTCTGGACTTTTGATCTTATCTTTGCTGAACAAGCTACCTTGTAAGACAGTATATATACCCACACTATGTTGAATAAAACACCCTTGTTCCATCAGAGCTGGGGTCCCCGTGTCTGTCTTTCTTTTCCTCTTTCTTTCTCTCTCTTGCAGGCTAATTCTTTGGAGCGCAGAAGCCCGCTGAGCTCACTTTCTTGCCCGGGCTTGCAAGACCCTCGTGAGAGGGCGCCCTGTGCCTACGTGAAGCAGTGCAAGCCCCGTGTCAAGGGCTTTATTTGTTTTCTGCATAAACCAAGGAATATCAGCCTCTTCCTCTCTCTCTTTTACTTTCTTATCATCGACTCCAGTCCACCAGGTTCCAGCCCATTGAAGGACCTCAACATATGGGAACTTAAACTTCAGTTTCCACATAGTGGTAACAAATTGGCATTCCCTTGACAAGTAACAGACTTCCCTGATGGCTCAGATAGTAAAGAATCTGCCTGCAATGCAAGAGACCTGGGTTTGATCCCTGGGTTGGGAAGACCACTGGAGAAGGGCATAGCAACCCCCTCCCCCACCCCCCAGTATTCTTGCCTGGAGAATCCCCATGGACAGAGGAGCCTTGCAAAGAGTCGGACATGACAGAGTGACTAAGCAAATGACAAGAAATATTAAAAAAGCCAACTATAATGTTTAGTTTTGCATTCTTTTAACAAACATAATATGAAAATATCCATTAAAATATCTATTGAAAATATCAGTTGAAAATTATCTGCCATATCAAGAAAGAAGACAATAATGATTTAAATGAGAAAAGAAAATCAACAGATGCTTACACTGAGATAAGGTATCACAGATGTGAGAATCATCACAAAAGGATTTTAAAGCAGATATTGTAATGAAATTCTAAGGAACAATTATGAACACCTTTCAAAAAGTAAACAATAGAAAGCCACAGTCAAGAAATAGAACTTATCAACAAAAAATGAAAGAAATAAAATTGGAAAAAAATTTAAATTTATTTTTAAACTTTTCTTTAAAAAAAACTTTTATTTTATATTGGAGTATAGTTGATTTACAATGTTGTGTTAGTTTCAGGTGTAAAGCAAAGTGATTCAGTTACATATATACATATATTTATTCTTTTTCAGATTTTTTCCATGTAAGTTATTGCAGAGTATGGAATGGAGTGCCTTGTGCTATACAGTATATTCTTGTTTATTATCTGTTTTATATGTATAGTAGCATGCATATGTTAATTCCAAACTCCTAATCTACCCCCCCACCTTTCCCCCTTCATAACCATAAGTTTGTTTTCAAAATCTGTGAGTCATTTTTTTAAATAAGTTCATTTGTGTCATATTTTTAGATTCTACATATAAATCATATTGTGATATTTCTCTTTGTCTGACTTAAGTCACATAGTATGACAACTCCTAGGTCCATCTATGTTGCTGCAGATGACATTATTTCATCCATTTTTATGGGTCAGTAATATCCCATTATTTATCTATATCTATATCTAACACATCTATATCCATTCCTTTGTCAATGGACAATTAGGTTGTTTCCATGTGCTGGCTATTGTAAATAGTGCTACAGCCAATGTTGGGGTCCATATATATTTTCAAATTATGGTTTTCTCTGGATATATGCCAAGGAGTGAGATTGCTAAATCATACAGTAGCTCTATTTTTTTAAGTTTTTTAAGAAGCCTCCATACTGTCCTGCATAGTGGTTGAACTAATTCACATTCCCACCAGTAGCCATTCCCTTATTCAAAGGATAACAGTGTAGGAGGTTTTCCTTTTCTCCATAAGTCCTCCAGCATTTATTATTTGTAGACTTTTTGATGATGGCCATTCTGACTGATGTGAGGTGATATCTGTAATTTTGCTTTGCATTTCTCAAATAATTGGCAATGTTGAACATCTTTTTGTGTGCTTTTTGGTCATCTGTATTTCTTATTTAGAGAAATATCTGTTGGGATTTTGTGCCCATTTAAAAAAAAAAAAAACGTTTTGAGATACATGAGCTGTCTCTAAATTTTGGAAATTATCCCTTGTCAGTTGCATTATTTTCAAATATTTTCTCCCATTCTGTAGGTTGTCTTTCTGTTTTGTTTCCTTTGCTGTGCAAAAGCCTTTAGGTTTAATTAAGAACCGTCACTTATTTTTGTTTTCATTTTCATTACTTGAGGATGTGGATCCAAAAATATAGTGATTTGATTTATGTTAGTGAGTGTCTGCCTATGTTTTCCTCTAAGAGTTTTATAGTATCTGATTTTGCATTTAGGTCTTTAATCCATTTTGAATTTATTTTTGTGTGGTATTAGAGAATGTTCTAATTTCATTCTTTTACATGTATCTCCACACCACTTATTAAAGAGACTAATTTTTCTCCATTGTGTGTTCTTGCCTCCTTTGTTGTAGATTAATTGACCATCGGTGTATGAGATTTCTTCTGGGCTTACTATCCAATTCCGTTGATCTATAAGTCTACCTTTAATGTATAAGTATGTCACTACCATAGTGTTTTGATTACTGTAGCTTTATAGTATAGTCTGAAGTCAAGGATCCTGATTCCCCAAGCTCCATTTAAAATAGGAAATTTTGTAATTGAAAAATGCAACCAAAATCAAAGCTGATATCAAAAGAAGAGTTGAAAAAAGAAGGAAAAATCTGTGACTGGCAAGATAGTGAATTGCCTAAATTAAACAAAAGAAAAAATAATAAGCAAAGGTCCAGAAACCTGCAGGTTTAAGGGGAAAAGTCTAAAACTTTTGTCTTTGGAGTCCAAAAAAGCAAAAGAAAGCAGGTTTGATAATTAACTGAAAAATTACCAACTTGCCAAAATATATAATATTAAGGAATTAAAAAAAATGATTGAATACTAAACAATAAAGGGAACCACACTGAGACACATGATATCATAATTAAACTACAGAAAACTAAAGATCATTTACAAAGTTTTGAAAGCAGCCAGAGGCAAAGATCACTTTGTCTACCTATAGAATAACAAAATTGAATGAAAAAAATTCTCATGAGAAATCATGGAAGCCAGAATTAAAAGGCATGATATTTTTCATAAACAGAAAGAAAATAACTGTTAACCCAGAACCATATATCTTTCATAAGTGAAGAGAAATTCAATACATTTTCAGAAAAAGGGAAAGTAAATGAGTGTGTTACCATCAGAACTACCCTAAAATGTTCAAAGGAAGTTCTATGAACAGAAAACAAACATATGAGTGATTTCCAGGAGTTAAATGTGTGGGTGATGAAAGAAATGATTGTAGCTATATATACACATAAGCAACAACATCTAAGTTTCAGTCCTGCATATAAGGAGCTTATATATTATTGCTCTTTTCTTCACAAAATGTAAAAGCTAAACAAAAATTGACAACTCTTTGATCCATAAGAGAAGGAGGTTATACTGATAATCATAGCCCGCTAAATTAAAAAAAAAAGATACAGACAGATACACAGAAATAAAACTTAACAGAGTAGAAGCCCAGGAAGAAAGAAAGAAAAAAAAACCCTGAGGAAACCAGTAACAAGGTAGCAAAACTTCAACTACAATCAACAAATTGAGGGAATCTCAGTGTGGGCAAGTTTGAGATTTTAAAATTCCATCAGGGTCCAGTTTTAGAGAGGACCTACATATTTGTTGATTTTACCTTCAGAAACCAGGTTCTCACAGAGTAGAATGGGAAACAAATCCCATGCTCCTGGCAAAGTAAGAAGAAAAGTAGCCATTTTGAAGTATATGATGAATATTTAGTTCTTTGTACCTAAGCCATCCCTCAAGTGAACTATTTTATCAGAACCCAACATAATGGGGTATTAACAGAGTTTAATTTTCCTACTGAGATTTCAACAGTTTAATTTTTCTAAAGAAAGAGAAATACCCAACTCTAACCCATTCTTCCCTTCTACATGGGATAAGAAAAATACACAACTCTAGGCCCCTTTACTTTTCCTATCTCATCAAATTAAAAAAAAAAAAAAAAACTGATAACTAGCTGCAAAAGTCAGTCCAGAGACCCCAGCACACTAAAAGTTGACACCAGAAGAAGAGCTACAGAATGCTTTCCTTCTTTCCCCAAATCAGCAGGACTCCTATATAATCATAGGAGAATAGAAATGATCAAACTGCATATTATAGGCCTTATTTAGGAAAAAATATCTAGATAAAAGTAAACGTAACAAAGAACAACAACCACAAAAAAACAATACATGTGAGAAAATTTTAATATCTAACACCTAAAACTACTACAAACACTAAACACAGCATAACTTCCAGCCAGGTAAACATAAAGCCTCACACCATAATCCTATTTACTTCAGTTTGTTTTACCTAGTATGTCATGCATAGATTTAAAAAACTTAATAAGGCCTGAAACTGAAAGTTGCTCAGTTGTGTCCAACTCTTTGCAACCCCATGGACTATATCTCCAGGCCAGAATATGGAGTGGGTACCTTTTCCTTCTCCAGGGTATCTTCCGAACCCAGGGATCCAACCCAGGTCTCCCTCATTGCAGGTGGATTCTTTACCAGCTGAGCCACAAGGGAAGCCCTAATAAGGCATGCTAAAAGATAAAATACAGAGCTTTTAAAACTTGAGCAAGCATGAGAAACAGGCTCATATATGACAGATATTGGAAATATCAGACGAAGAATTTTTAAAAAATAAAAAATGACTAGTATGCAAAGGGATATAATGGGAAAAGTGAGTAACATGCAAGAGCAGATGAGAAATAAAAGAGAAGTAAACACCCTAAGAAAAATCAAAAGTAAATGCTAAAATATGAAAAAAACCACCATAACAAAAATAACGTATTAATATATTTGACACAGTCAAGTAAAAACTGATGACCTTGAAGAAATGACATAAAAACTTCCAAAAGTGGCAAAAGTGGAAGTGCATACAGGGAAGAAAATGAAAAATATATGAAATAAATTATACAAGAATGATGGAACAAATAAAAATGGTATAACATATGGGTAGGGGAAACAAGTAGGAGAAGAATGAGAGAAAGAAACAAAAAATGTTTGAAACCATAACAACTGAGAATTTTCCAAAATTAGTGAGAGTCATAAAATTGAAGACTAGGAAAGTCAAACAATACCAAACAGAACAAATTAAAAAAAAAAAAAAACCTACATCTAGGCATATCTTATTCAATTTGCAAAAAATCAAAAAAGAAAATTCTGAAAGAGATCAGAGAATAAATTACCTTAAATATAGAGGATTGGAGATAACAATTACATCAGATTTTTCTTCAGAAATCATGCAAGGAACAAGGAGAAGATCAGGGTGATGGAGTAGGAGAATGCAGAGCTCACCTCCTTCTATGAACACATCCAAAATACATCTACATGTGGAACAATTCTAACTGAAAATAAACTGGACACTGGCAGAAAGACTCATATAATCAAGGCTATAAGAAAGAGCCAGACAGACTCAGTTTGGAAGTTAAGAGAAGCCATTACATGGGGACCTGTTTTCCAAGGAAGACACACAAAGGAGGAAGAGTATTAAATGGGCATGGAGATCCTCCACAGAAAGTAAGTAGTTCAAACCACACGTTGAATGTCCCAGCCCTGGGGCCAAACATCAGGAGGATAAATTCCCTTAGCTAGCTTGAAAACCACATAAGGACACCCATTCAAGAACAGGAGGTAACCATTTCATGTATTTCATCTAGACAGAGAAGGTTAAGCTAAATGAGAAGAGAGAGAAATTTGTTTCAAATGAAAGAACAAAAGAACCTGGAAATACAACTAATGAGACAGAGATAATTTACATACAAGATAGAGTTCAAGATGTCAAGAGCAAATTCACTGGAAAAGATCCTAATGCTGGGAAAGATCAAAGGCAAAAGGAGAAGAGGGTGGCAGAGGATGAGATGGTTAGATAGTTTCACCGACTCAATGGACAGGTATCTGAGGTAACTCTGAGAGATGGTGAAGGACAAGTGAAGCCTGGTGTGCTGCAGTCCATGGGTTGCAAAGAGTTAAAGAAAAAAGCCTACAATGCAGGATACTCTACCCAGCAAGGCCATTATTAAAATTGAAGGAGAAATAAAGAACTTCTCAGATAAACAAAATCTAAAAGTTCATCAATACTAAACCAAACCCAAAAAGAAATGTTAAAAGGTATTCTCTAAGTGCAAAAGGGTACAAAAGAAGTAAGAATCTAGAGGAAAGAAAATATCCCACAAGAAAAAGGAAGTATAGAGTAAATGTTCTGGATCAACCATTTAAATATGCTCTCATGAAGATTTTTAAAATGTAAAATCAACTCTAAGTACAGTAAACAATTAAAGGATTAACATGAAGATGTAAAATATGACAACAAAAACACAAAATGTAGGAGAGGGGAGTAATATAGATGTTTTAGATGTGTTTTAACTCAAAGGACTATAAATTTACAAGTAGATATAGATCAATATATGAACCCCATGGTAACCATAACCACAAATCAAAAGCCTACAATAGATATACAAAAACTAGATAAAGGAACACAAGCACACTACAAATAAAATCATCCAAACACAGGGATCAAAGTAAAAGAAGAATAAAATCACAAAGAAAAACTACAAAACAACCAGAAAACAATAAAATGGAAATCAGTAATACATATCAATAATCACTTTAATGTGAATGGAATAAATACTCCAAACAAAAGACATAGTCTGGTTGAAATGATTAAGAACAATCCATCGATGTGCTACTTGTAAGAAATACATTTCAGAGCTAAAGAGACACACAGACTGAGACTGAGGAGATGAAACAAGAAATTTAATTCAAATGGAAATGGCAAGGAATCTTAGGGGAGCAAAACTCATATCAGACAAAATATACAGTAAGTCCCCTAATAGGACCTTTCAAGCTGCAAACTTTCAAAGATGTGAACATGTGTTTGCATATCCAATCACATTAGTTAGTTCATGTGTCTGCATACATTGTCATGTGTGTGCATCTTCTAAAGTAGTTGTGCTTTCATGTACTGTACAGTATTGTACAGAGTACAGTAGTGCAGTATCTTTATTTCAAGCCAAAGATGTTCAGAAACAAGCGTAAAAGCAGTAGTGATGTACCTGGTATAGTACCATCCAGACATCTCTAGATCATTTTTTTCAAGAGGGTAGATAGAATTTAATACAGCAAGGAACCAGAACCTTTGACATCAATGTCAGGCATGAGTGAGACTGCAGCTTGCCCTCTGTCTCTTATTGCTGATGATCATTCAACTCTACCATCTCCCACCTCCCCTCACTCTTTCAGACTCTTGTTCATCCAATGCTAGTCTTTGTAGGCCAGCTATTGTACTGCACTACTGTACTTTATAAGGTACTGTATTATAAGATTAAAAGCTGTTTTTTATGCATTACTTGTGTGAAAAGTATTATAACCTATTATAGTACAATACTATGTAGCAGATTGTGTTAGTTGAGTACCTAAGCTAACATTGTTGGACTTATGAACAAATTGGACTTATAAACCTGCTCTTGGAAGGGAACTCACTTGTATATAGGGGACTTACTGTACTTTAAAACAAAGTCTATAACAGAAGATAAGAAAAGGTAATTATATAATGATACAGGGAACAACAAAAGGAAATATGGCTCATTGACATATATACACCTAATATATGAGCATATATATATATATATATATATATATATATATATATATACATATGAACCCCATGGTAACCATAACCACAAATCAAAAACCTACAATAGATATACAAAAACTAGATAAAGGAACACAAGCATATTATTAACAGACATAAAGGGAGAAAGTAAAAATAAAATAACAATAGGGGAACTTGATACCTCAATAACATCAATAGACAAATCATCTAGGCAGAAAACAAACTAAGAAATAGTAGCTTTAAATGACACATTAAATCAGTTGAATTTAATATATATATCTATAGAATATTTCATCCTCAAACAGAAGAATACACACTCTTTTCAAGTGCACATGGAACATTTTCCAGGATAGATCACTTGGTAGGCCACAAAATCAGTCTCAACAAATTTAAGAGGATGGAAGTTATATTCAGCATTTTTTTTTCTGATCACAATGACGTGAAACTGGAAATTAATTATAGGAAGGAAAATGTGAAAAATACAAATATGTGTACGGTAAAGAAGATGCTACTGTAAGACCAGTGGACAATGTCTTAACAAGTCTTTAGTCAGTCTCATCAAGAGAAAAAGTGAAAGGATTCAAACACATCAAATAAGAAAAGAGGAGAAATAACAAACTATATCAGAGAGAGACAAAAAGTCATGAGTACACTTCAAACTGCTATATGCCAACAAGTTGGTGAACCTAGTAATGGATAAATTCCATGAACACAAAATCTTCCAAAATTAAATTAAGAAGAAATATGCAATCTGGAAAAACTTCCAGTGAAATGAAAGTCCAGGACCAGATGGCTTCAAAGGGGAATTCTACCAAACATCAAAAAAGAGCTAATACCTATAATTCTCAAACTATTCCACAAAAATGAAGAGAATATAAGATTTCCAAATTCACTCTTGAGGCCACCATTACCCTGATATCAAAACTATATAAAGACAATACAAAAAGAGAAAATTATAGGCCAATATCTCTCATGAATATAGTTGCAACTATCAACAAAATATTAGAAAAGGGAATTTGACAATATGTGAAAAGAATCATACAACATAATTAAGTGAGGTTTGTTCCAGGGATTTAAATATGGTTCAGTATCTGCAAATCAATCAATGTTATATACCACATAATCAAATGAAAGGATAAAAATCATCTCAATAGGCAAAAGAAGCATTTGAGAAAAGTCAACATTCACTCATGAAAGAACTTATCATTAAAGTTGATATAGAGAGAACATAACTATACATCAGTTCAGTTCAGTTCAGTTCAGTCGCTCAGTTGTGTCTGACTCTTTGCAACCCCATGAATTGCAGCACACCAGGCCTCCCTGTCCATCACCAACTCCCGGAGTTCACTCAAATTCATGTCCATCGAGCTGGTGATGCCATGCAGCCATCTCATCCTCTCTCGTCCCCTTCTCCTCCTGCCCCCAATTCCTCCGAGCAATCTGCAAATAATGACATTTTTATTTCTTCCTTTCAAATTTGGATGCCTTTTATTGTTTTTTTCTTGTCTGATTGCTGTAGCTAAGACTTCTGATGTTATTCAGATACTACTTCCAATACTAAATAAAAATTCTGACAATTCCTTGTCTTGTTCCTGATTTTTGAGGAAAAGCTTTCTGCTTTTCATGGCTAAGTATGATTTTAGCTGTGGGCTTTTCAGAAATGGCTCTTTGTATCAGGTGGCCAAACTATTAGAGCTTCAGCTTCATGTATAGTCCATGGAATCACAAAGAGCTGCACACAGCTGAGTGACTTTTACTTTCACATAGACCTAAATGTAAGACCAGAACCCATTAAACTCTTAAAAAGTAACAGGCAGAATACTGTTTGACATAATCCCTAGAAATAATTTTTGGAATGTGTATCCTAAGGCAAGTGAAGCCAAAACAAAAATAAACAAGTGGTACCTAATTAAAAGCTTTTTCACAGCAAAGGAAATCACTGACAAAATGAAAAACCTACCAAATGGAAGAAAATATTTGCAAATAATATGACTAGTAATGGGTTAATATAGAAAACATAAAAATCGCACATACTTTGAATATCAAAAATTGATTAAAAATGGACAGAAAAACTGATAGATTATTTTCCAAACAATATATACAGATGGCCAATGGGCACAGCAAAAGATACTCAACACTGCTAATGATCAGAGTAATGAAAAACAAACTGAGATATCACCTCATACTTATTGGAATGACTATCATCAGAAAGTCTACAAATGAAAAATGTTTGCAAGTATGTGGTATACTGTTGTTGTTTACTTGCTAAGTTGTGTCTGACTCTCTGCAACTCCGTGGTCAGCAGCACGCCAGGCTTCCCTGTCCTTCACCATCTCTGGAGTTTGTTCAAACTCATGTTCACTGAGTCAATGATGTCATTCAACGAACTCATCCTCTGTCATCCTCTTCTCCTGCCTTCAGTCTTTCCCAGCAACAGAGTCTTCTCCAGTTAGTTGGCTCTTTACATCAGGTGGCCAAACTATTAGAGATTCATCTTCAGCATCAGTCCCTCCAAAGAATATTCAGGGTCAATTTCTTTTAGGAATGACTGGTTTGATCTCCTTGCTCTCCAAGGGACTATCAAGAGTCTTCTCCAGTACCACAGTTCGAACGCATCAATTCTTTGATGCTCAGCCTTCTTTATGGTCCAACTCTCACATCTATACATGACTACTGGAAAAACCATAGCTTTGACTATACAGACCTTTGTAGGCAAAATGATGCCTCTGCTTTTAAATATGGTGTTTAGGTTTGTCATAGCTTTTCTTCCATGGAGCAAGTGTCTTAATTTCATGGTTGCAGTCACCATCCACAATGATTTTGGAGCCCAAGAAAATAAAGTCTCTTACTGTTTCCATTTGCTCCCCATCTATTGGCCTGAAATGGTGAAATGGGATGCCATGATCTTTGATTTTTGAACGTTCATTTAAAAATTAATTTATTTTAATTGGAGACTAATTACTTTACAATATTGTGCTGGTTTTGCCATACACTGACATGAATCAGCCATGGGTGTACATGTGTTGAATGTTAATTTTTAAGCCAGCTTTTTCACTTTCCTCTTTCACCTTCATCAAGAGGCTTTTTAGTTCCTCTTCACTTTCTACCATTAGAGTGATCTCATCTATGTATCTGAGATTGTTGGTATTTCTCCTGGCAATCTTGTTTCCAGCTTGTGGTTCATCCAACCCATCATTTCACATGATGTACTCTGAATAGAAGTTAAATAAGCAGGGTGAGACCATATAGCCTTTATGTACTCCCTCCCCAATTTTGAATCAGTCTGTTTTTTCATGTCTAGTACTATCTTTTTCTTCTTGACCTACATACAGGTTTCTCAGGAGTCAGGTAAGGTGGTCTGGTATTTCTATCTCTTTAAGAATTTCCCACAGTTTGTTGTGATCCACACAGTCAAAGGCTTTAGCATAGGGAATGAAGCAGAAGTAGATGTTTTTCTGGAATTCTCTTGCTTTTTCAATGATCCAGTGGATATTAGCAATTTGATCTCTGGTTCCTCTGCTTTTTCTAAACATCTGGAAGTTCTCAGTTCATGTACTGTTGAAGCCTAGATTGAAGCATTTTGAGTGTTATCTTGCTAGCGTGTGAAATTATTGCAATTTTGTTGTCAGATGAAGTTTGAACATTCTTTGGAATTGTCCTTCTTTGGGATTTGAATGAAAACTGACCTTTTCCAGTCCTATGGCAACTGCCAAGTTTTCCAAATTTGCTGGCATATAGAATTCAGCACTTTAACAGCATCATCTTTTAGCATTTGTAATAGGTCATCTGGAATATCATCACCTCCACTAGCTGTGTTCATAGTAATGCTTCCTAAGGCCCACTTGACTTCACACTCCAGGATGTCTGGCTCTAGGTTTGTGACGTCATGGTTATCCATGTCATTAAAACATTTTTGTATAGTTCCTTGTATAATCTTGCCACCTTTTCTTAATCTCTTCTGCTTCTCTTAGGCCCTTGCCATTTTTGTCCTTTATTGTGTGCATCTTTGCATGAAATGTTCCCTTGGTATCTCCAGTTTTCTTGAAGTGATCTCTAGTCTTACCAATTCTATTGTTTTCCTCTGTTTCCTTCTGTTCATTAAGAAGGCTTTCTTGTCTCTCCATGCTATGCTTTAGAACTCTGCCTTAAGTTGGATGTATCTTTCTATTCCTCATTTGCCTGTAGTTTCTTTTCTTTTCTCAGCTATTTGTAAGGCCTCCTCAGACAAACACTTTGACTTCTTGCATTTCTTTTTCTTGGGGATACTTTTGATCACCACCACTTGCACGATGTTATGACCCTCCATCCATAGTTCTTCAGGCACTCTGTCTACCAGATCTACTTCTTTGAATCTGTTTGTTACTTACACTCTGTAATCATAAGGAATTTTATTTTGGTCATACCTGAATGGTCTACTGGTTTTCCCTACTTTCTTAAATTTAAGCCTGGAATTTGCAATAAGGAGCTTATGATCTGAGCTACAGTCAGCTCCAGGTCTTGTTTTTGTTCACTTTATAGAGCTTCTGCATCTTTGGTTTCAAAGCATATACTCAATCTGATTTCAGTATTGACTATTTGGCAATGTCCATGTGTAGAGTCATCTCTTGTGTTGTTGGAAGAGGGTGTTTTCTATGACTCTTTTGCTATGACGTTTGCTACCCTTTACTATGACAGTCTCTTGGCAAAACTGCTAGCGTTTGTACTGCTTCATTTTGTACTCCAAGCCCATGCTTGCCTTGTTCCTCCAGGTATATCTTTTTGTTTGCTTTTTAATTTTTTTGAATTAATTTAATTATTTAAATTGGAGGCTAATTACAATGTGGTGGTTTTTGCCATACATCGACATGAATCAGCCATGGGGGTACATGTGTCCCCATATCCTCAACCCGCCTCCCGCCTCCCTCCCCATCCCATCCCTCAGGGTCATCCCAGTTCTCTGGCCCTGACTGCCCTGTCTCATGCATCGAATCTGGACTGGTGATCTATTTCACGTTTGGTAATATACATGTTTCAGTGCTATTCTCTCAAATTATCCCACCCTCGCCTTCTCCCACATAGTCCGAAAGTCTGTTCTTTATATCTGAGTTTCTTTTACTGTCTTGATATAGAGTCATTGTTATCATCTTTCTAAATTCCTTATATATGCCTTAATATTACTGTATTGGTGTTTCTCTTTCTGACTGACTTCACTCTGTATAATAGGCTCCAGTTTCATCTATCTCAATAGAACTGACTCAAATGTGTTGTTTTTTATAGCTGAGTAATATTCCTTTGGGTGTAGTACCACAACTTTCTTATCCATTCCTCTGCTGATGGAGATCTAGGTTGCTTCTGTGTCCTAGATATTGTAAACAGTGCTGCGATGAACATTGGGGTACATGTGTCTCTTTCAATTCTGGTTTCCTCAGTGTGTTTGCCCAGCACTGGGATTGCTGGGTTGTATGGCAATTCTATTTCCAGTTTTTTAAGGAATCCCCACCTTGTTCTCCATAGGGGCTATACTAGTTTGCATTCCCACCAACAGTATAAGAGGGTTCCCTTTTCTTCACACCCTCTACAGCATTTATTTATAGACTTTTTGATGGTGGCCATTCTGACCAGCATGTGATAGAATCTCATTCTTATTTTGATTTACATTTCTCTAATAATGAGTGGTGTTGAACATCTTTTTGTGTGTTTATTAGCCATCTATTTGTCTTCTTTGGAGAAATATCTGTTTAGTTCTTTGATTCCCTTTTTGATTAGGTCGTTTATTTTTCTGGTATTGAGCTGCATGAGCTGTTTGTATACTTTGGAGGTTAATTCTTTGTCAGTTATTTCATTTGAAATTATTTTCTCCCATTCTGAAGGCTGCATTTTCACCTTGCTTAAGGTTTCCTTCATTGTGCAAAAGCTTTGCAGTTTAATTAGGTCCTATTTGTTTATTTTTGTTTTTATTTCCTTTACTCTGGGAGGTGGGTCATAGAGGATCTTGCTGTGATTTATGTCAGAGAATGTTCTATGTTTTCCTCTAAGGGTTTCATAGTTTCTTGTCTTACATTGAGATCTTTAATCCATTTTGAGTTTATTTTTTGTGTATGGTTATAGTAAGCGTTCTAGTTTCATTCTTTTACACATAATTGACCAGCATCCCTTGTTAAAGAAATTGTATTTTCTCCATTGTATATTTTTGACTCTTTTGTCAAAGATAAGGTGTACATAGGAGTGTGGATTTTTATCCAGGCTTTCTTTTTTGTTCCATTGGTCTATATTTCTGTCTTTGTGTCAGTAGCATACTGTCTTAATGACTGTATCTTTATAGTATATTCTGAAGTCAGGCAGATTGATTCCTCCAGTTCCCTTCTTCTTTCTTAAGATTGTTTTGTCTGTTTGTAGTTTTTTTGTGTTTCTATACAAATTGTGAAATCATTTGTTCTAGTTCTGTAAAAAGTGCTTTTGGTAGCTTCATAGGGATTGCATTGAATCTATAAATTGCTTTCAGTAGTATACATATCACTTTCACTATATTGATTCTTCCAATCCACTAACATGGTATATCTCCCCATCGATTTCTGTCATCTTTAATTTCTTTTGTCAGTGTTTTATAGTTCTCTGTTTAGAGGTCTTTTCTTTCTTTACATAAATTTGTTCCTAAGTATTTAATTCTTTTTGTTGCAATGGTGAATGGGATTTTTTCCCTTAATTTCTCTGTTTTTTCATTGTTAGTGTATAGGAATGAAAGGGATTTTTGCATATTAATTTTATATCCTGGAAGTTTACTATATTCATTGATTAGCTCTAATAATTTTCTGGTGGTGTCTTTAGGCTTTTCTATGTAGAGAACCATGTCATCTGCAAACAGAGTTTTTACTTCTTTTCCAATCTGGATTTTTTAATTTCTTTTTCTTCTCTGATTGCTGTGGCTAAGGCTTCCAAATCTATGTTGAATAGTAGTGGTGAGAGTGTGCATACTTTTCTTATTCCTGATTTTAGAGGAAATGCTTTCAATTTTTCACCATTGAGGATAATATTTGCTGTGAGTTTGTCATATATGGTGTTTATTATGTTCAGGCATGTTCCTGCTATGCCTGCTTTCTCTAAAACTTTTTTTCATAAACTGGTGTTGAATTTTGTCAAAGGCTTTCTTTGCTTTTATTGAGATAATCATATGGTTTTTATCTTTCAATTTGTTAACATGGTGTATCACTTTGATTGACTTGCAAATATTGAAGAATCCTTGCATTCCTGGGATAAAGCCCACTTGGTAATGATGTGTGATCTTTTTAATATATTGTGAATTCTGTTTGCTGGAATTTTGTTGAGAATTTTTGCATCCATATTCATCAGTGATATTGCCCTGTGAAATTGAAAGTCACTCACTCATGTCTGACTCTTTGCAACCCTATGGAATATATAGCCCATGGAATTCGCCATGCCAGAATACTGAAGTGGGTAGCCTTTTCCTTCTCCAGCAGATCTTCCCAACTCAGGGATCAAACCCAGGTGTACCTCATTGCAGGCAGATTCTTTATCAGCTAAGCCATAAGGTAAGCCCCAATATTGATCTGTAGTTTTCTTTTTTTGTGGCATCTTTGTTCAATTTTGGTAATAGGGTGATGGTGGCCTCATAGAATGAACTTGGGAGTTTACCTTCTTCTGCAATTTTCTGGAAGAGTTTGAGTAGGATAGGTGTTAGCTCTTCTCTTAATTTTTGGTAGAATTCACCTGTGAAGCCATCTGGTCCTGGGCTTTTCTTTGTTGGAAGATTTTTTACTACAGTTTCAGTTTCTGTGCTTGTGATGGATCTGTTAATATTTTATATTTCTCCATGGTTCAGTTTTGGAAGGTTATAATTTTCTAAGAATTTGTCTATTTCTCCCAAATTGTCCATTTTATTGGCATATAATTGTTCATAGTAGTCTCTTATGATCCTTTGTATTTCTGTGTTGTCTGTTGTGATTTCTCCATTTTCATTTCTAATTTTATTGATTTGATTCTTCTCTCATTTTTTCTTGATGAGTCTGCATAGTGGCTTGTCTACCTATCTTCTACAGAACCAGTTTTAATTTTGATGATTTTTGCTATAGTCTCCTTCATTTCTTTTTCATTTCTTTTTGCTCTGATTTTTCTGATTTCTTTCCTTTTACTAACTTGGTGTTCTTTTCTTCTTTTTCTAGTTGCTTTAGGTGTAGAGTTAGGTTGTTTATTTGATGATGCTCTTGTTTCTTGAGGTAAGCTTGTATTGCTGTGAACCTACCTCTTAGCACTGCTTTTACTGAATCTCATAGGTTTTAGGTTGTCGTGTTTTCATTGTCATTAGTTTCTATGTGTATTTTGATTTCTTTTTTGATTTCTTCTGTGATCTGTTGGTTATTAATAAACGTGTTTTTAGCCTCCATATGTTTGTGTTTTGTATTTTTTATAATTTTTCCCCTGTAGTTGACATCTAATCTTGCTACATTGTGATCAGAAAAGATGATTTTAATAATTTCAGTCTTTTAAAATTTACCAAAGCTAAATTTATCACCCAAGATGTGCTCTATCCTGGAGAATATTCCATGTCAACTCGAGAAAAGGATGAAATACATTTTTTTTTTTTAGGTGAAATGCCCTGTATATATAAATTATGTCTAAGTCGTCCATTGTATCATTTAAAGGTTGTGTTTCCTTGTTAATTTTCTGTTTGGTTGAGATATCCATATATGTGAGTGGGGTATTAAAGTCCCCTATTATTATTGTGTTACTGTTAATTTCCCCTTTCATACTTGTTAGCATTTGCCTTATGTATTGATGTGTTCCTCTGTGGGGTGCATATATATATTTATACTTGTTATGACTTCTTCTTTGACTATTCCCTTGAAAAATGTGTAGTGTCCTTGTCTCTTATCATAGTCTTTATTTCAAAGTCTATTTTATCTGATATGAGTATTGCTACTCCTGCTTTCTTTGGGTCTCCATTTGCATGAAATATCTTTTTCCAGCCTGTCACTTTCAGTCTGTATGTGCCCTTAGGTTTGAGATGTGTCTCTTTCACACAGCATTTATAGTGGTTTTGTCCATTTTGCCAACCTTTGTCTTTTGGTTGGAGCATTTAACCCATTTACATTAAAAAAATTTTTTTTATTATCATTTTTTTAATTTTATTTTATTTTTAAACTTTACAATATTATATTAGTTTTGCCAAATATCGAAATGAATCTGCCACAGGTATACATGTGTTCCCCATCCTGAACCCTCCTCCCTCCTCCCTCCCCATACCATCCCTCTGGGTTGTCCCAGTGCACTAGCCCCAAGCATCCAGGATTGTGCATCGAACCTGGACTGGCATCTCGTTTCATACATGATATCTTACATGTTTCAATGCCATTCTCCCAAATCTTCCCACCCTCTCCTTCTCCCATAGAGTCCATAAGACTGTTCTATACATCAGTGTCTCTTTTGCTGTCTCGTACACAGGGTTATTGTTACCATCTTTCTAAATTCCATATATATGCGTTATTATACTGTATTGGTGTTTTTCCTTCTGGCTTACTTCACTCTGTATAATAGGCTCCAGTTTCATCCACCTCATTAGAACTGATTCAAATGTTTTCTTTTTAATGGCTGAGTAATACTCCATTGTGTATATGTACCACTGCTTTCTTATCTATTCATCTGCTGATGGACATCTAGGTTGCTTCCATGTCCTGGCTATTATAAACAGTGCTGCGATAGAAAATTACTAGAACTAATCAATGACTATAGTAAAGTTGCAGGATATAAAATCAACACACAGAAATCCCTTGCATTCCTATACACTAATAATGAGAAAACAGAAAGAGAAATTAAGGAAACAATTCCATTCACCATTGCAACGGAAAGAATAAAATACTTAGGAATATATCTACCTAAAGAAACTAAAGACATATATATAGAAAACTATAAAACACTGGTGAAAGAAATCAAAGAGGACACTAATAGATGGAGAAATATACCATGTTCATGGATTGGAAGAATCAATATAGTGAAAATGAATATACTACCCAAAGCAATTTATAGATTCAATGCAATCCCTATCAAGCTACCAACAGTATTCTTCACAGAGCTAGAACAAATAATTTCACAATTTGTATGGAAATACAAAAAACCTTGAATAGCCAAAGTGATCTGGAACTGGAGGAATCAACCTACCTGACTTCAGGCTCTACTACAAAGCCACAGTTATCAAGACAGTATGGTACTGGCACAAAGGCAGAAATATAGATCAATGGAACAAAATAGAAAGCCCAGAGATAAATCCACGCACATATGGACACCTTATCTTTGACAAAGGAGGCAAGAATATACAATGGATTAAATACAATCTCTTTAACAAGTGGTGCTGGGAAATCTGGTCAACCACTTGTAAAAGAATGAAACCATTTACATTTAAGATAATTATTGATAAGTATGATCCTGTTACATTTTACTTTATAGTTTGGGGTTCGTTTTTATAAACCTTTTCTGTGTTTACTGTCTTAAGAAGATCTTTTAGCATTTGTTGAAGAGCTGGTTTGGTGGTGCTGATTTCTTTCAACTTTTGCTTGTCTGTAAAGCTTTTGATTTCTCCTTCACATCTGAATGAGATCCTGCTGGGCAGAGTAATCTTAGTTGTAGATTTTTCTCTTTCATCAATTTAAGTATTTCCTGTAATTCCCTTCTAGTCTGAAGAGTTTCTATTGAAAGACCAGCTGCTATCCTTATGGGGATCCCCCTTGTGTTTTATTTGTTGCTTTTCCTTTGCTGATTTTAAAATCTGTTTAATTTTTGTTACTTTGATTAATATGTGCCTTGGGGTGTTTTACTTTGGGTTTATCCTGTTTGGGACTGTCTGCATTTCTTGGACTCTGGTGGCCAATTCCTTCCCCATTTTAGGGAAGTTTTCAACTATTATCTCCTAAAGTATTTTCTCATGCCCTTTATTTTTATCTTCTTCTTCTGGGTTACCTATAATTTGAATTATGGGGCATTTAACACCGTCCCATAAGTGTCTGAGGTTGTCCTCATTTCTTTTAATTATTTTTTCTCTTTTCTCTCTGCTTCATTTATTTCCACCCTTCTATCTCCCACCTCACTTCTCTTCTGCCTGAGTTATTCTACCGTCAGTTCCCTCTCAAGTTCTTTTAATCTCAGCTATTGCATTGTTAATTATTGATTGAGTCTTTTTTATTTCTTCTAGCTCCTTGTTAAACATTTCTTGCATCTTCTCAATCCTTGTCTCTAGTCTGTCTGCAATTCCACTTATTTTCTTTTTTTAAAATTCCATTTATTTTCAAGATTTTGGATCATTTTACTATCATTATTCTGAATTCTTTTTCAGATAGACTCCTTATCTCCTCTTTTTTTTTTTTTTTTTTTTTTTGTTCTGGTGGGTTTTTATCATGTTACTTTACCTGCTGAATATTTATCTGCCTATTCATTTTGTTTAGTTTGCTGTGTTTGGGGTGCCTATTCTGCAGGCTTAGAGTTCATGGTTCTTCTTAATTGTGGGGTCTGCTCCCTGTGGGTAGGGTTGGACTAGTGGCTTGTCAAGGTTTCCTTGTTGGGGGAACTTGTGTCTGTGTTCTGCTGGGTGAAGCTGGCTCTCTTCTCTCTGGAGTGCAATAAAGTGTTCAGTAGTGAGTGTTGGGGTGTCTTGTATTTGACATGGCTTTGGGCAATCCATCATTTAATGTTCAGGGTTGTGTTCATTTTTTGCTGGAGAATTACCATGGTGTGTCTTGCACTGGAATTTGTTGGTTCTAGAGTGGAGCTTGGTTTTAGTGTAGGTATGGAGACTTTTGGGTGAGCTCTTCTCTATTAATGTTCCCTGGAGTCAGGAATTCTCTGATATTCTAAAGTTCTGGAGGTGAGCCTCCTGGCTCTGGGTTTCGGTCCTCTTAGAGTAGCCTCAAGGCATCTCCATCCATACAGCAGAGAAGATAAAACCCCTAGGTTAATGGTGAAACAATTCTCCACAGCCTGGAACACCCAGAGAAATTCACAGAGCTATATAGAGAAAAGAAGCAGGAGGAAGGATATAGAGGTGACCTGAAAGGAGAAAAGGGAGGGTCAAAAGGGGAGAGAGCAGTCAAGCTAATAATCAAATCCTTAAGTGCTTTATATAGCCCAGAACACCCAGAGAGATGCTCAGAGGTGTATAGAGATGAGAAGAGTGAGGAAGGAAATAGAGGGATAGAGGTGACCCGGAGGAGAAAATGGAGAGTCAAAAAGGGAGAGAGCAATCAAGCCAGTAATCAAATTCCTAAGTGAAAATGGATACTGAAAATTAGATTCTTAAAGGTACAAAACTGATAACAAATATCAGAAAGTAAAAATTAAAAATCTAGAATAGGGGTTAGACTCTCAAAATTATAATATAAAAATATAAAACAAAATCAATCACAAAAATTAAAAAAAATATATATGGAATTTGTTTTAAAAAATCGGGTTTTGTTTTGAAAGGTAGACTATAAAAATGAAAGTTAAAGGAATAATAAAGAATTAAAGTTTTCAAAAAATTAAAATGTGATGATAGTAAAAATGCATCTAGGAATTTCTCTGGACCTGTTGTGGGGAGTGTGCTGTCAGTTCAGTATCAGATAGTCCTTTGTTCCTGCTTGTACTTGTTCTCAAGGTCTAAAATTGCACCTCAAATGCACAGTCTCAGCATTAACTGAAGGGTTTTAATCTGTTTCACTTGTCAGTTCCAGGTGGTTCTCCCTTCTTTGTTTATTTTTGTTCCCTCTGCAAGTTTCTTCAGTGTCTAATTCCTGCCCTGACCAAGAGGGCAAAGGTGGCCATTTATTTAGGCTCATTTGTTCAGCTGTGCTGTGGGGAGAGAGGGACACTGCAGTCAAATACTGCTGGCATGTGTGGGGAGTGCTCACACTGGATGGACCACACTCAGTTTTTCACAGCCCAAGACAGCATGTACTTCCCAGGTCCACACTGCTCAGGCTCCAGTGTGCTCTGCAAGGACACTGCCCCAAGTGGACCCTGAATTTCATGTACTCTTCCAAGGTTTATGCCGCTCAGATTCTTGGGTGCTTTGTAAGGGTATAGACTCAGATGGGCTGTGCACTTTTTGCCTTTCCCAGGTCCAAGCCACTCAGGCAACTGAGTGCTTGGCGAGTGCACTGTCCCAAGTGGGCCGTGCATCTTATGCACCTCCCTGGCAATGGCCACTCAGTTTCCCGGCTGTGCCGTGAGGGCACAGTCCCGGGTGTGCCGTGTGTCTCCTCAGGGGAGCTGATCTAAGGCTGTGACACTCCTGGCAAATGTGAACCGTCCAGGATCCCAGGAAGACACGGTTAGCAACTGGCAGCCTGCTCACAGTTTGATGGAAGATGTCGTCTCTGGGGCTGAGATTGCAGCAGCCCCTTGCCTTCCGGCTCTGGCTGTCATGCACTTGCCTCTCTGCCTCTGAGGAGGGAAGGCCCTAAGCAGCAGCCAGCTTACTCTCCTTTGGTACTCAATATGGTGCAATCCTTTGTTCTGTGAGCACGCCAGGCGTCACCATGTGGCATAAGAGCCTTTTGTGGGAAAGGTCCTTTTTTTTTTTTTCTTGTCTCTCTGGTGATCCTACGATTTGCGTCACTATGTCACATTAGTTCCCTCAGATTGTTCTCAAGGCATTCAAGTCCGGTCCTTACCCTAAGGACCAGGGATGCAGCCTGAGCCTTCCTGCCCAGACTGCACTCGCTGGTGGTGGACACAAGCATCTGTGCCACTTCTCTGCTGGTAGTCATGGTTATGAGAGAGTCAGTTCCTAGGCAGGTTGATAGGGAGTCTAGGGGTCCCCAAGGTGAGAGGGGTCTGGAATTCTCAAGGAAGAAGAAAGGACAAACCTTTTTTTTCCTTCTCTACATTCTTTAGGATTATATAATAATAATGTGTCCTGCCTGAGGACAGTCTCTGGATTAAACCTTCTGGCTAATTCTGTTATCTTAAAATGTAAATTATGGGAGGTCTTTACAACCTCTAGACACTCTTTGGATTCATTGGAGAGTATATAACTTCACTGCTAACACTAGCAAGCGGGTACTCTTTCTGCCCCCTTCTGATGCCTATGTCAGAAGCTTTCTCTATCTCCTTTATACTTTAATAAAACTTTATTACACAAAAGCTCTGAGCGATCAAGCCTCGTCTCTGGCCCCGGATTGAATTCTTCTCCTCCGGGGGCCGAGAATCCCGGTGTCTTCGTGTGATTCAACAACAACCTTTCATCTTGGGGGCTCATCCGGGATCTTCAGGACAAGGTAAGGATACTTGGCGCTTTAGTTCTTTGTTCTCTTAGCGAACATGTTTTCTGCTGTGCTTTACTAACTCTACGATGTGCTTATGTGAATGAATGGCATGCCCTGTGTGAAGCAAGTAAGGAGCCCTGCCCTGCGGTTCCACGATGATCTCATACGGCTTATGGCAGAAACCTGTTGGGGGTTATACCGACCTGCCAATGCCAAGAGGCACCCAATGTCTCCTTTGGGAACCAACCAGAAATGGGCAAAGCGTGTGGACTGAACTCTCCTTTCTCGGTCAAACTTTTCGGTCTCTTTGACCATTTCATAACTGCTTGGAAATTAGAAGTACTAACCTAATCAATCGGATCATAGACTTTCAAGGGACTTGTGATCTATACTGTTATTGTGTACTGTGGCTTAGGTCCCAAACTTGGATTGGTATTCAAGAAAGCGCTTAGCCTCGCTAGGAATCGAAAGTTCAGAAGCTAGATGGAGCTCTAGCTCCCAGAACATCTCTGAGGTTAAAGGTTACTCAGATTGGGACTGTGATGGGATTTTTTTCTTTGGTAATGCCGGCTCTTAGTGAATCAGAGGAGGCTGTACTGGTGTGGTGATGCTTGGAAAGAACATCTCAGTTTTATGTTCGCATCAGTCTTATTGTAGTCAGGAAATATTCAGGGTTGTGCACAGGCACTCAGGTGATGAATGTTTCCCACAGAGGTCTTAGCTTGGGAGGCATTCCGGAAGGTTACTCTGATTCACCCCGGGTGACATCAGAGGCAAGCAAGGTTAAAGGTGAAGAGCTGGGCATCAAGTAGGGATGCTATCAAGTCTACCCCTGGTACATCCCCACCTCATCTCGGTGGTAGAATGGGGAGGGACGAGTACGGAGCCTGCGTCGGTAAGGGACAGCCTAAGTCCGACCAGGAAGGAAAAGCTTTTGGTGTAACATCTGTCTACACCCCCATCTAGAGCAGGGAGGGACGCCTCCGGTAGAAAGAATGGTGCTGGTCACTTTTTTTTCTCTCTTACAGATGGGAGCTAACAATTCCAGCCTCACTCCTTTGAACTGTATCCTGAAAAACTGGGATAGATTTGATCCCCAGGGCTTAAAGAAGACACACCTGGTCTTCCTATGTGATACTGCATGGCCACGGTATCCATTGGAGGACGGCAAACGGTGGCCAGTTGGAGGGTCTCTTAAGTATAATACTGTTCTACAAGTAGACCGGTTCTGTAAGGAACAAGGGTAGATGTAGCATATGTATTGCCCTTTTTCTCTCTGTGAAATATGTCAGACTTATGTCCTAAGGGTATAGATTTGGGCGTGAAACCTTCAGCTCCCTCCTGTCCTCTTACTTTGCTCCTGTACCGGGGACTCCAAACTGGGATTCAAACTGCCCACATGGAGGTCCAAACAATCCCTGTCTCAGTATGACCTCAGACTACTCTGGTTTCAACAGAAGCTCAGACAATCAAAGTAAGAGATGCTCAGTTAGCGAAAACTAGGGGTGAAATACAGGATAAAATGGAGGACAGAAGTCAAAGAGATAAATAAAACCAGGTTTTTCCAATCTATCCCTGGGATCATATGCACAGAGCAACCAGAGAGGCTGAGGAACAGCCACACAAGCTGTTGCCTCTTTATGAAACACCCACTGGGAGAAATAATCAGTCTGTGAGAGTTAATAAGCCTTTCTCTTATCAAGAAATACAAAGAATCAAGGAGGATATGGGAGACTATTTAGATGACCCAGAAAAATATATTAGAGTTTTTAAAGGTGTTACTCTGCTTTATGACCTCACTTGGAAGGATGTGATGTATATCTTGGGACAAACGCTGACTCCCGAGTCAAAGACTCAAGTTTTGGGAAAGCGGTTGCTTATGGAGATGAATGGCTTGGTCATGAATCAGTAGGGAAGAGGGAGAACGAGATAGCGGCCCTCCCCACTGGGAATCAGGCAGTCCCAACTATAGAACCAGACTGGGACTACAACACAGCTAAAGGAAGATGGGATCAAAGTCATTTTGTTAGATGTATTCTTGAAGGACTTAGGCAGGTGCGTTCTAAGCCTTTAAACTATGGCAAATTGGCAGACATAGAACAGGAGGAGAAGGAAGCTCCTGGTAAATTCCTAGATAGACTGAGAGAAGGCCTTCGCAGATTCACTGAGATTGATCCTGAAAGTGAAGAGGGAAAAGTGCTCTTAAAGGATAGATTTCTCAGTCAGTCGGCTCCAGATATCCGCTGTAAGCTATTAAAACGGGTGTATGGACCAAACCAGTCTTTAGATACTCTGTTACAACTGGCTCAGACAGTCTATTATGGTAGGGAATATGAGGAAAAGAAAGAAAGGCAAAAAAGACAAAGGAAAAGGCAGAAGCCTTCGCCATGGCTATGAAAAACGTTCTTAAACAGCCCGAGAAAAATGCCCAGAGGGGCCCAGGTGAAAAGGGATGGGCTTGTTATTACTGTGGAAAGGAGGGGCACCTCAGTTGGGATTGCCCTCAGGCATCTAAGCCGCCCCCGGCTCCATGTCTGGTCTGCAAAGGACCACACTGGAAGAGAGACTGTCCCCAGAGGCGTAGGTCTCCGGGGTCAGACTCTCAAGACAATCAGGACTGAAGGTGCCCGGGGGTCCCCACACAAGCTCCCGTCCTAATTACACCTGAGGAACCCCGGGTATTAATAATTGTGGGGGGCCAATCCATCGATTTCCTTTTAGATACTGGGGCAACTTATTCTGTGCTTACTGAAGCCCCTGGCCCACTTTCTTCCTGATCCGCTTCCGTAATGGGACTGTCTGGATGAGCCAAAAGGTATTATTTCAGTTATTCTTTATTTTGCAACTGGGATTCTGTGCTGTTTTCACACGAGTTTCTGATCGTGCCAGAATCTCCCTCACCCCTTTTGGGAAGGGATATACTGAGCAAGGTCCATGCCTCTGTTTTCATGAATATGGAGCCCTTTCTTTCTCTCCCTTTAGTTGAACAAAATGTAAATCCTAGAGTATGGGCTGATGGAAAATCTGTGGGTCGAGCACAAAATGCTGTTCCTGTAGTTGTTAAGCTCAAAGACCTGCACGTATTTCCACATAAGAAGCAGTATTCACTGAAACCTGAAGTTAAGGAAGGGTTAAAACCCATCATCGAAAATTTAAAGGAGCAGGGACTATTAATTCCCTGTAACAGTCCTTGCAACACTCCTATTTGGGGTATAAAGAAATCGAATGGTAAATGGAGACTAGTTCAAGATTTACGAATAATAAATGAGGCTGTAGTTCCTTTACACCCCGTGGTGCCTAATCCTTATACTCTATTGTCTGAAATTCCTGAACAGGCCAAATGTTTTTTAGTAATTGATTTAAAGGATGACTTCTATTCAGTGCCTTTGGCAGAAGAAAGTCAATTTCTATTTGCCTTTGAAGATCCTATGCAGCCAGCTTCTCAGTTAACCTGGACAGTTTTGCCCCAGGGATTTCATGACAGTCCTCACTTATTTGGACAAAGTTTGACACGGGATCTACAAAACTTTAATGGCTCTGAAGCAGTGGTGTTACAATACGTAGATGATATTTTGCTCTGTGCTGAGACAGAGGAAGCTTGTTCGCGAGCCTCAGAAGATTTCTTAAACTTTCTGGTAGGCTGTGGTTACAAGGCATCAAGAGAAAAGTTTCAGCTTTGTCAACAATTGGTTAGATATCTGGGCCTAATCATATCAGAAGGGACTAGGGCCATAGGCCCTGAGAAAATTAAACCTATACTAAATCACCCCCTACCTATGACTTTAAGACAATTGAGAGGATTTTGGGGAATCACAGGTTACTGTCGCATTTGGATTCCAGGTTATGGGGAACTTGCCCGGCCTTTATATAAACTTATAGCTGAAACTCAGTAGGCCCAAACCGACAAACTGGTTTGGTCTCCAGAAACTCAAAAGGCTTTTAAGGTTCTTCAGACTTCTCTTCTGCAAGCTCCAGCTCTGAGCTTGCCCACAGGGTCAGAATTTAATTTGTCACTGAAAGAAAAGGTGTGGCATTGGGAGTTTTGACACAACCCCGAGGGCCTCACCAGCAACCTATTGCTTACCTAAGCAGAGAATTAGATGTAGTTTCACGTGGGTGGCCCCACTGCCTAAGAGTAATTGGGGCAGCGGCTTTATTAGCACCTGAAGCTTTAAAAATAATTAATGGACGAAACCTTACTGTACTGACTTCTCATGATGTGAGTGGAATCTTAAATTCTAAGGTTAATATTTGGATGACAGACAGCAGGCTTCGTAAGTATCAGTCATTGTTGTTAGAAGGACCAGTAACTAAGCTTAAAGTTTGTGGAAATCTAAATCCTGCCACTTTCCTTCCTGAGAAGGAAAATGAAACACCTGATCACGATTGTTCTCAATTCCTAACTTTAAACTATGCAGCTCGGGAGGATCTAAAGGATACCCCATTAGACAATCCTGACATGGAAATATTTTCAGATGGCAGTTCTTTTGTTCAGGATGGAAAGCGTAAAGCAGGTTATGCCGTGGTGACTGCTGAACAGGTTTTGGAAGCAAAATCTCTCCCCCAGGGAACCAGTACTCAGTTAGTGGAACTTGTGGCTCTGACCCGAGCTCTAGAGTTGAGCAAAGGGCAGCGGATGGGCCTGATAATCTATGTGAGTCTACTTCTGCTGACCCCAAATATCCTGAGTCTGCCGTTGGATCCTTAAGACAATGTCTTCCTGTCCTGGGCTCACTCCTATGCTGCATTCCACAATTGGTCTAACTGCTGGGTCTGTGGAGTGCTCCCCTCTTCGTCAGTGGAAGGCTTCCCGGGGTGGACATCCCCACTTCAAGGAAAAGACTTTCTCCAAGTCTGTGAATACCTTCGACAACAATCACATGTGATGCCTCTTCTTCATCTGAGGACATTTACCAACCCTAAAATGCACTGGTGCAAAACTTTGTACTTTAACTATGGACATAATGTGACTTTTAATTTTGATTATACATTGTCTCGGTTCAATGACTATTTTGCTACATATAAGGCAAATAGGTCTAGATCTAATGGTTTTTTACCTGACGTTTATCAAATATGGGATGAGGTTACATGGCTAACTCCTGAAAAAGGATGTTTAATATCTACTGCCTCTATATGCTGGGAACAAACAGAGCCGTCCCCAAAAGTTAGCCAACAACTTAATTACAATGATTCGAAACAATTGGGATTTTTGTCTCAGGAAACATGTAATGTAATCATTCCCATGTTTTCCAATCCCAGTTCAGGTTCTCCCTTTGTCTGGCCAGGCACGAATTGCGACTGGATATCTCAGTCGCGCTGGCTTGCTCCAAACAGGACTTATTGGATATGTGGCTCTTACCTATGGGTGTGGCTTCCCCCTGGTTGGATAGGGAGATGCACCCTGGGTCTAACCTTTACTCACGGCTTTATATTTTCAGAGCTTCCAGAAAAGCCTGCTAATTTACCCCACCTTAAAACTCGGTGGGCAAGGTCTGTATTTCATTGGTATGATTATTTGGCTGCAGCGTTTGTTCCCTCTTTGGGAACTACAGATGTTATGTTATGAGTGGATGCTTTGACTAATTTTACTCAACAGGCATTACAAGATTCTCAAAAGGCTATTTCAGCTCTTAATGCTGAACAAGCACAAATTAGAAAGGTGTTTTTACAAAACAGATTGGCTCTAGATATTCTGACAGCTGCACAGGGAGGAACTTGTGCCATTATTCATACCCAATGCTGTACATATATACCTGATATGAGCACGAATGTTACTCATTTTACTAACCACATGAACAAGATGATTAGGGCCATGGATACTCCTGAAGCCTCAATTGCCTCACTTTGGGAGACGTTAACTAGTTCCCCATGGTGGACAACTATCTTAATTACAATAATTCTGGTTGTTTTGTTTTTGCTGTTTGCTCCCTGCATCTGTAATTGTATAACTGGATTTGTTTCTAGCCGTGTGAAAGCTTTAAGTTACAAATTATTGCTCAAACTCCTGCTACTGTTGCAACTTCCTCCAGCTACTATTTGGGGCCCCTGGATAAGATATCCTCAATATGAGGATTAGGAGAATATGTTGCCTCACCAATTTAGGGACAACGCCCCTTGTCAGCTCAGAAGCAGTTATGGAATGAGAACGACGCCCCTTTTCCCTAGGCAACATAATTCTCCTAAAAGAAAAGGGGGGAATGAGAGAGTCAGTTCCTAGGCAGGTTGATAGGGAGTCTAGGGGTCCCCAAGGAGATAGGGGTCTGGAATTCTCAAGGAGGAAGAAAGGACAAACCTTTTTTCCTTCTCTACATTCCTTAGGATTATATAATAATAATGTGTCCTGCCTTAGGACAGTCTCTGGATTAAACCTTCTGGCTAATTCTGTTATCTTAAAATGTAAATTATGGGAGGTCTTTACAACCTCTAGACATTCTTTGGATTCATTGGAGAGTATATAACTTCACTGCTAACACTAGCAAGCAGGTACTCTTTCTGCCCCCTTCTGATGCCTATGTCAGAAGCTTTCTCTATCTCCTTTATACTTTAATAAAACTTTATTACACAAAAGCTCTGAGCGATCAAGCCTCGTCTCTGGCCCCGGATTGAATTCTTCTCCTCCGGGGGCCGAGAATCCCGGTGTCTTCGTGTGATTCAACAACAACCTTTCAGTTAGGCACATATTCTGTGGGTTTTTTTTCCCCCAGTTATGTTCCAAAGCTCCCCACAGACACACCTGTGAGAGGGTTTCCTATTGTGTGGAAACTTCTCCTCCTTCATGACTCCTTCCCCAGGATGGATCTCTGTCCCTAAATCTTTTGTCGCTGTTTTCCTCTTTTATATTTTGTCCAACCTCCATTTGAAGAGATTGGGCTACCTTTCTGGGTGCCTGGTGTCCTCTGCCAGCGTTCAGAAGTTGTTTTGTGCAAGTTACTCAACATTCAAATGATCTTTTGATGAATTTGTGGGGGAGAAAGTTGTCTCCCTGCCCTATTCCTCAGCAATCTTGGGACAGCCCCCTGTTTTGTTGTTTTCTACATTTTCTAATTCTTCATTAAAATTTTCTTTTAACTTCTCACACTGTGCATCTCTTCTTTTATTTATTTATTTAGGTGAACCAAGTCTTAGTTGAAGCATGCAGAATCGTTTATTATTATTTTTTAGTTGCAACATGTGGGATATTTAGCTGTGCCATACAAACTCTTAGTTGTGGTATGCTAAAACTTAGCTGTGGTGTGCCAGATCTTGTTCCCTGACCAGGGATCAAATCCAGGCTTCCTGCATTAGGAGTGTAGAGTCTTGGCCACTGGACCACCAGGGAAGTTCTCGTGCTTTCATTTTTTTCTGAGATCCTGGCTCATCTCTATGATCATTACTCTGAAGTGTTTCTCTGATAGATTGCCTATCTCTACTTCATTTAGTATTTCTTCTGAGGTTTTATTATGTTCCTTCATATGGAATATATTCCTCTTCCTTCCCATTTTGTCTATCTGTGCTTATAGTCCTTCAGGCTGCAGAACTGTAGTTCCTCTTGCTTTTGTTGTCTATTACCTGGTGGCTGAGCTTGGTCTAGGGGCTTGTGCATACTTTCTGGTGGGAGGGGTTTGTTGTCCATTGGTATGTGGATCTGGTGCTTGGCCATCTGGTGAGCAGGGTTGTGTCAAGGAGTATGTCTAGATGTGGGTATTTGCTCAGGACATCTTTAGGAAAACTGTATGCTGATAGGTGGGTCTGTGATCCTGGCTTGTTTGTCCAAACATGGCTTGAGCTGTCCCAGTACTGGAGCCTACAGGCTGCTGGTTGGCACCAGATTTTGGTGCTTGTGATGCCAGCAAGATGTTTGCCTCATCAAGAGTTCACATAGCTGAACATTCCTCAAAATCTCCACCACCAGTGTTCACCTCATCATGGAGAGCCATAACCGCCCGTCCACCTCCCCAGGAGACTCTACAAGACCCAGAGATAGGTTGGGCCCTGGGTCCTATGAAGTAACTGCCCTTGCCTTGGGTCCCATTACAGGTGAGCATCCTGTAATACTGTAGAATCTGCTTTTCCCAGTATTGTGAAGCTTTTGCAATTAAGCCCTGCTGCTCTTCAAAGCCAAATGCTTTGGGAAGTTCTCTCCCTGCTGCCAGAACTGCAGGCTGGGGAGCTTGCCAAGGGGCTCAGAACTCTCACTCCTGTGGGTGAATATCTGCAATATAATTATTTTCCAGTTTGGGGATTGCCCACCCAAGGAGTATGGGATTTGATTATTCTTTATATCCTTGGACATATATTTATTGGCAGTTTCCAGTCTTCTTTATTAATTATTGTTTAGCAGTTCTTATGATTTTGGTGTTCTCATGGGAAGACACGATCTCAAGATTTTCTGTTCTGCCCTCTTCAGTTACTGTGTCTGAACTGAACATTCTGGGTTGCTCAAGCCCATTTTCTCCCACCTCTTCTGTATCACATTTCAGCAAAGAGTTGCCTCCATTCAAAGGAAGGAGAAGATTGTAGTGGCAGAGGAGGTGACAACCTGCTTGTTTAGGCTGGGGGCAGAGAAGGGAATGACTGTCCTTAGCCTTCAATCATGGCAAAAGGAAACAGCATGCTAATAAGAAGGCACTAAGTTGGGCTTCCTGGATCTTGATGTCTGCTTCCCACCCCCCCCCCAAATTAGTGCTGTTTTCTTTGAATAAGTTTTTTTGCCCCTTTGTTTCTCTCTTCTTTTTCTGTGACTCATAAAATGTAAATGTTTATCCACTTGATGTTGTCCCAATAGTAATAGTGTTAGTCACTCAGTCATGTTCCACTCTTTGCAAAACCCACAGATGCAGCCCACCAATCTCCTCTGTCCATGGGATTCTCCAGGCAAGAATACTGGAGTGGGTTGTCAATTCCTTCTCTAGAGGATATTCCTGACCCAGGGATCAAACCCAGGTCTCCTGCATTGCTGGAAGATTCTTTAGCATATGAGCTACAGGGAAGTTCCCCCCACCCCCACAAAAGACCCTTAAACTGTATACATTCTTAAGATTCTTTAAAACCTTTTTCTTTATTTTCTAATATGGTGTGTCAAGTGCCTTTTCTTTGAGCTCACTGATATTTTGTTTGCTTTATCTAGTCTCCTACTGAACCCACCTTGTACAGTTTTCAGCAATATGTCCATGCTTTGATTAGAATTTTCATTTTACTTATCTCCAATTCATTGTTTCTTTTTTCTGAAGTTTTAACATTTTCTTATTTGAGAAACATATTCCTGTGTTTCTCATTTCTCTTGATTCTCTGTGTTTGTTTCTATGTATTAGATAAAATGTCTACCAATCTTGAAAGGGTGGCCTTGTATAGAATTTAAAATGTATCAATGAACCTTGCTCTAGCTATTTGTTATCTTCAAACCTCTGTGATTGTACAAGTAGCCTATTTTGTTTTTAGTATGTCTCAGCTGTTGAGGGTGTTCCAAGACCTGCCAGAATCTCAAAGGGAGAGATTTCTGTCAGAATATAGATTCAGGTGTTAAGGAAGCTAGACTCCTTAAAGCAACTTTTAAAGTATGTAAATATATATTGTCCTCTGGGTTCATAAGCACAACTCCAGTTGGCCATCAAAGCAGGTGATCTGGAAGTGTCATTTGGGTGATAGTTGCAAAATTGGGATTGTAGATGAATGTATAAACTCCTTTCTTGAAGATACCAGTGAGAAATAGCTAAGCATAGGGATAGTGCAGAGATAGTGTCCTCTAACCTACATTCCCCAAGAGCATAGCTGTAGACTACTAGATTAGTGCTAAATCTGAAGTCTGCCCCTCAGGGCAAAGCTTCAAGGCAAGCAAATAAGCCTCTTCCACAGAATAACTGGGGGTGCGTATTTCAGTTTGTTGTCTGTGTAGTACCCTGGGGGATGGTAGGCTAACAAGAACTGTCTCTTCAATTGTTACAGTATTGTGGGGCATAGGAACACAAGCCCCTCTAAGCATCAGAACTGGGTATTAAAGGGATTTCCCTTGAGTAGCAGTCACAAAAACCAGGGCACCAGTTTAAAAACCAAAGCAGCAGATGTGTGTAAAATCTTTCTTCCAGGAGACACTGGCACTATGAAACATGGCAGAAGGAGAGTCTGAAGATGTCACGCACCCAGTGTGGAAAAATCTAGAGTCAAAGAATGGTGTCAGAAGGCAGAGGTAGAGCACAAATATTGCATCTGCCATTACCTCTATCATCAAAGAGGATCCCAACAGGCCTCTGCTCCTCCAGGTAGTGATTTAATACTAGTAAATAAATGTCTTCACATAAAGTCAGGGATCTTTTTAGAAGGCTGCTTATGTTTTAGGCCCTGGGGTAAGTTCATCTACATGCAAGCCTTTTCAGAGCTGTGTTTTCAATTCCCTACAGCTCTTTGCGTCTCATAGACAGGAACCACACTGGTTTTTAAAGTCAAATGTTTTGGCGGCAGTCCTAAGATGGTGGAGGAATAGGACGGGGAAACCAGTTTCTCCCCTACAAATTCATCAAAAGAACATTTGAATGCTGACTAAATTCCACAAAACAACTTCTGAATGCCGGCAGAGGACATTAGGCACCCAGAAAAGCAGCCCATTGTCTTCGAAAGGAGGTAGGGAAAAATATAAAAGACAAAAAGAGAGACAAAAGAGGTAGGGATGGAGCTCCATACCAGGAAGGGAGTCTTAAAAAAGAGAGAAGTTTCCAAACACCAGGAAACACTCTCACTGCCGAGTCTGTGGTGAGTCTTGGAACCACAGAGGGCAACATAATCAGGAGCAAAAATAAATAAATAATTAAAGCCCACATATTACGTGCCCAAGGGTAACTCCCCCAGCGGAGAAGCAGCACAGATGCCTGCATCCGCCACTAGCAAGTGGAGGCTGGGCAGGGAGGCACGGGCTGCATTGCTTAGAGTAAGGACCAGGCCTGAATGCCCTGAGGGCAATCTGAGGGAACTAACGTGGGCTAGCAAACCAGACTGTAGGATAGCTACCACACGAAAAGCCCTAACCTAAGACACCACCTGGCCCACCCACAGAACAAAGGACTGAGCAGAGCTAGCCGGCTGCAGACTGGCCCGTCCCCTGCCACCAGCGACACGCAGGCCAGGGCAGCCAGAGCTGGAAGGGGGCTATTGCGGGCCCAGAGAGGCTTTACCTACCAAACTGCAAGCAGGCTTCATTGCTAACCAAGACTTCTTGGGATTCTGGATGGTCAACATCCACTTGAGAAGGTGCACCAGTTGTACACCTAGAAAACTGAGCGGCAGGATCAAGGGAGGAGATAAGTCGCAGCGACCAAGCTTGCCAAACACCTGGTCACCTGAGCTCTTCGGATCTGGGAAGGGCACAAAACGCAGGCCCAACCGAGTCTGCACCTCTGAGGACTACCCGAGTACCTGAACCTGAGTGGCTTAGACCTGGGAAGTGCATACAACCAGAGCTGGCCTCAGACAGTTCCTAGAAGAGCAACCTAGAACCTAAGCAGTGTAGACAGGGAAAGCACACATGCCGTGAGCGGGGGGAAACCCAGTGTGGTTGAGACACTGCAAGCACATGCCAGTGTTTTTCGTTTGCAGCTTCCCTCCCTCCCCACAGCACAACTAAACAAGTGAGCCTAAAAAAGTGTCCACCACCGCCCCCTTGTGTCAGGGCAGAAATTAGATGCTGAAGAGACCAGCAAACAGAAGAAGCTAAAACAGAGGGAACCTCCTTGGAAGTGACAGGTGCAAAAGATTAAAACCCTCTAGTTAGCACTGACTACATAGGAAGGGGCCTATAGATCTTGAGAAATATAAGCCGGATCAAGGAACTATCTGAAAATGAACTGATCCCACACTGCCCAAAACTACACCAGAGAAAGTCCTAGATATATTTTTACTATTTTTACTATCATTCTTTAATTAAAGGTGAAAAGACAGCCTTTAGAATGGGAGAAAATAATAGCAAATGAAGCAACGGACAAACAACTAATCTCAAATATATACAAGCAACTCCTACAGCTCAATTCCAGAAAAATAAATGACCCAATCAAAAAATGGGCCAAAGAACTAAAGAGACATTTCTCCAAAGAAGACATACAGATGGCTAACAAACACATGAAAAGATGCTTAACATCACTCATTATCAGAAAAATGCAAATCAAAACCACTATGAGGTACCATTTCACGCCAGTCAGAATGGCTGCAATCCAAAAGTCTACAAGCAATAAATGCTGGAGAGGGTGTGGAGAAAAGGGAACCCTTTTACACTGTTGGTGGGAATGCAAACTAGTACAGCCACTATGGAGAACAGTGTGGAGATTCCTTAAAAAACTGGAAATAGAACTGCCTTATGATCCAGCAACCCCACTGATGGGCATACACACTGAGGAAACTAGAAGGGAAAGAGACACATGTACCCCAATGTTCACCGCAGCACTGTTTATAATAGCCAGGACATGGAAGCAACCTAGATGCCCATCAGCAGATGAATGGATAAGAAAGCTGTGGTACATATACACAATGGAGTATTACTCAGCCATTAAAAAGAATACGTTTGAATCAGTTCTAATGATGTGGATGAAACTGGAGCCTATTATACAGAGTGACACAAGCCAGAAGGAAAAACACCAATACAGTATACTAACGCATATATATGGAATTTAGAAAGATGCTAACAATAACCCTGTATATGAGACAGCAAAAGAGACACTGATGTATAGAATAGTTTTATGGACTCTGTGGGAGGGGGAGAGGGTGGGGTGATTTGGGAGAATGGCATTGAAATACGTATAATATCATATATGAAATTAGTCACCAGTTCAGGTTCGATGCACAATACTGGATGCTTGGGGCTGGTGCAGTGGGACGACCCAGAGGGTTGGTATGGGGAGGGAGGAGGGAGGAGGGTTCAGGATGGGGAACACATGCATACCTGTGTCGGATTCATTTTGATATTTGGCAAAACCAATACAATATTGTAAAGTTTAAAAATAAAATAAAATTTAAAAAAATTTAAGTCCTCTATTACTCCTTTAATTTTCATTTTTATAACCTACTATTACTTTGCAAAAAAAAAAGAGAACCTTATTTTTTAAGCAAACTTCATATATATGTATATTTTATAATTTTTGTGATTTTTTTTCATTAATTTTGTATTTTTGAAAATCCAAATTCTACTCTAGACTTCTAATCTTTGCTTTTTGGTATTTGTTATCAATTTTGTACCTTTAAGAACCCAATCTTCAGTACCCATTTTTACTTAGGGGTGAGATTACTGCCTTGACTGCTTTCTCCCACTTTGGACTCTCCTTTTTCTCCACCAGGTCGCCTCTATCTCCTCCCTCCCCCTTCTCTTCTATACCAAACTCTGTGAATCTCTTTGTGTGTTCCAGATGGTGGAGAACACTTAGGGAACTGATTACTGGCTGGATCTGTCTCTCTCCTTTTGATTTCCTCCGTTATCCTCCTGGCCACCTCTGTCTCCTTCCTTCTTCTTTTCTTCTCTGTATAACTCTGTGAACATCTCTGAGTGGTCCAGACTGTGGAGCACACATAAGGAAGTGATTACTGGTTAGCTTGCTCTCTCCTCTTTTGATTCCATCTCATCTCATACTGGTCACCTCTATCTCCCTCCTCCCTCTTCTCTTCTCCATGTAACTCTGTGAACCTCTCTGGGTATCCCTCACTGTGGAGAAACTTTTCATCTTTATAGATGTATAAAGATGCTGTATAGATGGAGAAGTCTTGAGGCTACTGTAAAAATAAGACTGAAAACCAGAAGCAGGAGGCTTAAGTCCAAATCCTGAGAACACCTGAGAGCTCCTGACTCCAGGGAACATTAATCGACAGGAGCTCATCAAACGGGTCCATACCTTCACTGAAACCAAGCACCATCCAAGGGCAAACAAGTTACAGAGCAAGACATACCATGCAAATTCTCTAGCAACAGAAACCCAGGCCTGAACTTCAATATACAGGCTGCCCAAAGTCACTCCAAACCCATTGACATCTCATAACTCATTACTGGACACTTAATTGCACTCCAGAGAGAAGAAATCCAGCTCCACCCACCAGAACACTGACACAAGCTTCGCTAACCAGGAAACCTTCACAGGCCACCCGTACAACCCCACCCACAGCGAGGAAACTCCACAATAAAGAGAACTCCACAAACTGCCAGAATACAGAAAGGCCAAGCCAAACTCAGCAATATAAACAAGATGAAGAGACAGAGGAATACCCAGCAGGTAAAGGAACAGGATAAATGTCCACCAAACCAAACAAAAGAGGAAGAGATAGGGAATCTACCTGATAAAGAATTCCAAATAATGATAGTGAAAATAATCCAAAATCTTGAAAACAAAATGGAATCACAGATAAATAGCCTAGAGACAAGGACTGAGAAGATGCAAGAAAGGTTTAACAAGTACCTTAAAGAAATAAAAAAGGTCAATATATAATGGATAATGCAATAAATGAGATAAAAAACACTCTGGAGGGAACAAATAGTAGAATAATGGAGGCAGAAGATAGGATTAGTGAGGTAGAATGGTAGAAATAAATGAATCACAGAGGAAAAAAGAAAAACGAATTAAAAGAAATGAGGACAATCTCAGAGACCTCTGGGACAATGTTAAATGCCCCAACATTCAAATCATAGGAGTCCCAGAAGAAGAAAACAAAAAGAAAGACCATGAGAAAATACTTGAGGAGATAATAGCTGAAAACTTCCCTAAAATGGGGAAGGAAATAATCACCCAAGTCCAAGAAACCCAGAAAGTCCCAAATAACATAAACCCAAGGTGAAACACCCCAGTTCAGTTCAGTTCAGTTCAGTCGCTCAGTCGTGTCCGACTCTTTGCGACCCAATGAATCGCAGCACGCCAGGCCTCCCTGTCCATCATCAACTCCCGGAGTTCACTCAGACTCACGCCCATCAAGTCAGTGATGCCATCCAGCCATCTCATCCTCTGTCGTCCCCTTGTCTTCCTGATCCCAATCCCTCCCAGCATCAGAGTCTTTTCCAATGAGTCAACTCTTCGCATGAGGTGGACGAAACACCCCAAGACACATTAATCAAATTAACAAAGTTCAAACACAAAGAACAAATATTAAAAGCAACAAGGGGAAAAAGACAAATAACACACAAGGGGATTCCCTTAAGGATAGCAGCTAATCTTTCAATAGAAACTCTTCAGGCGAGGGAATGGCAAGACATACTTAAAGTGATGAAAGAAAATAATCTACAGCCCAGATTACTGTACCCAGCAAGGATCTCATTCAGATATGAAGGAGAAATCAAAAGCTTTACAGACAAGCAAAAGCTGAGAGAATTCAGCACCACCAAACCAGCTCTCCAACAAATGCTAAAGGATCTTCTCTAGACAGGAAACACAAAAAGGGTGTATAAATTCAAACCCAAAACACTAAAGTAAATGGCAATGGGATCATACTTATCAATAATTACCTTAAATGTAAATGGGTTGAATGTCCCAACGAAAAGACAAAGAGTGGCTGAATGGATACAAAAACAAGACCCCTATATATGTTGTCTACTAGAGACCCACGTCAAAACAGGGGACACATACAGACTGAAAGTGAAGGGCTGGAAAAATATATTCCACACAAATAGAGACCAAAATGAAGAAGGAGTAGCAATACTCATATTAGATAAAATAGACCTCAAAACAAAAGCTGTGAAAAGAGACAAAGAAGGACACTAAATAATGATCAAAGGATCAATCCAAGAAGAAGATATAACAATTATAAATATATATGCAACCAACATAGAAGCACCACAATGTGTAAGACAAACGCTAACAAGTATGAAAGGGGCAATTAACAAACACAATAATAGTGGGAGACTTTAATACCCCACTCACACCTATGGATAGATCAACTAAACAGAAAATTAATAAGGAAAGACAAACTTTAAAGGATACAATAGGCCAGTTAGACCTAATTGATTTCTATAGGTCATTTCATCCCAAAACAATGAATTTCACCTTTTTGTCAAGTGCACACGGAACCTTCTCCAGGATAGATCACATCCTGCACCATAAATCTAGCCTTGGTAAATTCAAACAAATTGAAATCATTCCAAGCACCTTTTCTGACCACAATGCAGGAAGATTAGATCTCAATTAGAGGAGAAAAACTATTAAAAACTCCAACAGATGGAGGCTGAGCAACAAGCTGCTGAATAACCATCAAATCACAGAAGAAATAAAAAAAAAAATCAAAATATGCATAGGAAAGAATGAAAATGAAAACACAACAACCCAAAACCTATGGGACACTGTAAAAGCAGTGCTAAGTGGAAGGTTCATAGCAATACAGGCATACCTCAAGAAACAAGAAAAAAGTCAAATACATAACCTAACTCTACACCTAAAGCAACTAGAAAAGGAAGAAATTAAGAACCCCAGGGTTAGTAGAAGGAAAGAAATCTTAAAAATTAGAGCAGAAATAAATGCAAAAGAAACAAAAGAGACCATAGCAAAAATCAACAAAGCCAAAAGCTGGTTCTTTGAAAGGATAAATAAAATTGACAAACCATTAGCCAGACTCATCAAGAAACAAAGGGAGAAAAATCAAATCAATAAAATTAGAAATGAAAATGGAGAGATCACAACACACAACATAGAAATACAAAGAATCATAAGAGACTACTATCAACAATTATATGCCAATAAAGTGGACAACTTGGAAGAAATGGACAAATTCTTAGAAAAGTACAACTTTCCAAAACTGAACCAGGAAAAAATAAAAAATCTTAACAGACCCATCACAAACACGGAAATTGAAACTGTAACCAGAAATCTTCCAGCAAACAAAAGCCCAAGTCCAGATGGCTTCACAGCTGAATTCTTCAAAAAATTTAGAGAACAGTTAACACCTATCCTGTTCAAACTCTTCCAGAAAATTGCAGAGGAAGGTAAACTTCCAAACTCATTCTATGAGGCCACCACCACCCTAATACCAAAACCTGACAAAAATGCCACAAAAAAAGAAAACTACAGGCTAATAACACTGATGAACATAGATGCAAAAATCCTTAACAAAATTCTAGCAATCAGAATCCAACAGCACATTAAAAAGATCATATACCATGACCAAGTGGGCTTTATCCCAGGGATGCAAGGATTCTTCAATATCCGCAAATTAATCAATGTAATACACCACATTAACAAATTGAAAAATAAAAGCCATATGATTATCTCAATTGATGCAGAGAAAGCCTTTGACAAAATTCACATCCATTTATGATAAAAAGTCTCCAGAAAGCAGGAATAGAAGGAAAACACTTCAACATAATAAAAGCTATATATGACAAACCCACAGCAAACATTATCTTCAATGGTGAAAAACTGAAAGCATTTCCTCTAAAGTCAGGAACAAGACAAGGGTCTCCACTTTCACCACTACTATTCAACATAGTTTTGGAAGTTTTGGCCACAGCAATCAGAGCAAAAAGAAATAAATGGAATACAAATTGGAAAAGAAGAAGAAAAACTCTCACTGTTTGCATATGACATGATCCTCTACATAGAAAACCCTAAAGACTCCACCAGAAAATTACTACAGCTAATCAAAGAATATAGTAAAGCTGTAGGATATAAAATCAACACACAGAAATCCCTTGCATTCCTATACACTAATAATGAGAAAATAGAGAAATTAAGGAAACAATTCCATTCACCATTGCAGCGAAAAGAATAAAATACTTAGGAATATATCTCCCTAAAGAAACAAAAGACCTATATATACAAAACTATAAAACACTGGTGAAAGAAATCAAAGAGGACACTAATCAGATCAGATGAGATCAAATCAGTCGCTCAGTCATGTCCGACTCTCCGCAACTCCATGAATCACAGCACGCCAGGCCTCCCTGTCCTCCCTGTCCATCACCAACTCCCGGAGTTCACTGAGACTCACGTCCACCGAGTCAGCGATGCCATCCAGCCATCTCATCCTCTGTTGTCCCCTTCTCCTCCTGCCCCCAATCCCTCCCAGCATCAGAGTCTTTTCCAATGAGTCAACTCTTAGCATGAGGTGGCCAAAGTACTGGAGTTTCAGCTTTAGCATCATTCCTTCCAAAGAAATCCCAGGGCTAAACCCCTTCAGAATGGACTGGTTGGATCTCCTTGCAGTCCAAGGGACTCTCAAGAGTCTTCTCCAACACCACAGTTCAAAAGCATCAATTCTTCGGCACTCAGCCTTCTTCACAGTCCAACTCTCACATCCATACATGACCACAGGAAAAACCATAGCCTTGATTAGATGAACCTTTATTGGCAAAGTAATGTCTCTGCTTTTGAATATGCTATCTAGGTTGGTCATAACTTTCCTTCCAAGGAGTAAGCATCTTTTAATTTCATGGCTGCAGTCACCATCTGTAGTGATTTTTGAGCCCAGAAAAATAAAGTCTGACACTGTTTCCCGTTTCCCCATGTATTTCCCATGAAGTGGTAGGACTGGATGCCATGATCTTCGTTTTCTGAATGTTGAGCTTTAAGCTAACTTTTTCACTCTCCACTTTCACTTTCATCAAGAGGCTTTTGAGTTCCTCTTCACTTTCTGCCATAAGGGTGGTGTCATCTGCATATCTGAGGTTATTGATATTTCTCCCAGCAATCTTGATTCCAGCTTGTGTTTCTTCCAGTCCAGCGTTTCTCATGATGTACTCTGCATAGAAGTTAGATAAACAGGGTAACGATATACAGCCTTGACGAACTCCTTTTCCTATTTGGAACCAGTCTGTTGTTCCATGTCCAGTTCCAACTGTTGCTTCCTGACCTGCATACAAATTTCTCAAGAGGCAGATCAGGTGGTCGGGTATTCCCATCTCTTTCAGAATTTTCCACAGTTTATTGTGATCCACACAGTCAAAGGCTTTGGCATAGTCAGTAAAGCAGAAATAGATGTTTTTATGGAACTCTCTTGCTTTTTCCATGATCCAGCAGATGTTGGCAATTTGATCTCTGGTTCCTCTGCCTTTTCTAAAACCAGCTTGAACATCAGGAAGTTCATGGTTCCCATATTGCTGAAGCCTGGCTTGGAGAATTTTGAGCATTACTTTACTAGCATGTGAGATGAGTGCAATTGTGCGGTAGTTTGAGCATTCTTTGGCATTGCCTTTCTTTGGGATTGGAATGAAAACTAACCTTTTCCAGTCCTGTGGCCACTGCTGAGTCTTCCAAATTTGCTGGCATATTGAGTGCAGCACTTTCACAGCATCATCTTTCAGGATTTGGAATATTGCAACTAGAATTCCATCACGTCCACTAGCTTTGTTCGTAGTGATGCTTTCTAAGGTCCACTTGATTTCACATTCCAGGATGTCTGGCTCTAGGTCAGTGATCACACCATCGTGATTATCTGGGTCATGAAGATCTTTTTTGTACAGTTCTTCTGTGTATTCTTGCCATCTCTTCTTAATATCTTCTGCTTCTGTTAGGTCCATACCATTTCTGTCCTTTATCGAGCTCATCTTTTCATGAAATGTTCCTTTGGTGTTTCTGATTTTCTTGAAGAGATCCCTAGTCTTTCCCATTCTGTTGTTTTCCTCTATTTCTTTGCATTGATCGCTGAAGAAGGCTTTCTTATCTCTTCTTGCTATTCTTTAGAATTCTGCATTCAGATGTTTATATTTTTCCTTTTCTCTTCGCTTTTTGCTTCTCTTCTTTTCACAGCTATTTGTAAGGCCTCCCCAGACAGCCATTTTGCTTTTTTGCATTTCTTTTCCATGGGGATGGTCTTGATCCCTGTCTCCTGTACAATGTCACGAACCTCATCCCATAGTTCATCAGGCACTCTATCTATCAGATCTAGGCCCTTAAATCTATTTCTCACTTCCACTGTATAATCATAAGGGACTTGATTTACATCATACCTGAATGGTCTAGTGGTTTTCCCTACTTTCTTCAATTTCAGTCTGAATTTGGCCATAAGGAGTTCATGATCTGAGCCACAGTCAGCTCCTGGTCTTGTTTTTGCTGACTGTATAGAGCTTCTCCATCTTTGGCTGCAAAGAATATAATCAATCTGATTTCCATGTTGACCATCTGGTGATGTCCATGTGTAGAGTCTTCTCTTGTGTTGCTGGAAGAGGGTGTTTGTTATAACCAGTGCATTTTCTTGGCAAAACTCTATTAGTGTATGCCCTGCTTCATTCTGTATTCCAAGGCCAAATTTACCTGTTACTCCAGGTGTTTCTTGACTTCCTACTTTTGCATTCCAGTCCCCTATAATGAAAAGGACATCGTTTTGGGGTGTTAGTTCTAAAAGGTCTTGTAGGTCTTCATAGAACCGTTCAACTTCAGCTTCTTCAGCATTACTGGTTGGGGCATAGACTTGGATTACTGTGATATTGAATGGTTTGCCTTGGAAACAAACAGAGATCATTCTGTCGTTTTTGAGATTGCATCCAAGTACTGCATTTTGGACTCTTTTGTTGACCATGATGGCCACTCCATTTCTTCTGAGGGATTCCTGCTGGCAGTAATAGATATAATGGTTATCTGAGTTAAATTCACCCATTCTAGTCCATTTCAGTTCGCTGATTCCGAGGACACTAATAGATGGAGAAATATACCATGTTCATGGATCGCAAGAATCAATATAGTGAAAATGAGTATACTACCCAAAGCAATCTATAGATTCAATGCAATCCCTATCAAGCTACCAACGGTATTTTTGACACAGCTAGAACAAATAATTTCACAATTTGTATGGAAATACAAAAAACCTCGAATAGCCAAAGCAATCTTGAGAAAGAAGAATGGAACTGGAGGAATCAACTTGCCTGACTTCAGGCTCTACTACAAAGCCACAGTCATAAAGACAGTATGGTACTGGCACAAAGGCAGAAATATAGATCAATGGAACAAAATAGAAAGCCCAGAGATAAATCCATGCACCTATGGACATCTTATCTTTGACAAAGGAGGCAAGAATATACAATGGAGAAAAGACAATCTCTTTAACAAGTGGTGCTGGGAAAACTGGTCAACCACTTGTAAAAGAATGAAACTAGAACACTTTCTAACACCATACACAAAAATAAACTCAAAATGCATTAAAGATCTAAACATAAGGCCAGAAATTATAAAACTCCTAGAGGAGAACATAGGCAAAACACTCTCTGACATAAATCACAGAAGGATCCTCTATGACCCACCTCCCAGAGTAATGGAAATAAAAGAAAAAATAAACAAATGGGACCTAATTAAACTTAAAAGCTTTTGTTCAATGAAGGAAACTATAAGTAGGGTAAAAAGACAGCTTTCAGAATGGGAGAAAATAATAGTAAACAAAGCAACTGACAAAGAATTAATGTCAAAAATATAGAAGCACTCCTGCAGCTCAATTCCAGAAAAATAAGTGACCCAGTCAAAAAGTGGGCCAAAGAACTAAATAGACATTTCTCCGAAGAAGACACACAGATGGCTCTCAAACACATGAAAAGCTGTTCAACATCTCTCATTATCAGAGAAATGCAAATCAAAACCACAATGAGGTACCATCTCACACTGGCCAGAATGGGTGCTATCAAAAATCTACAAAAAAAGAAGTGCTGGAGAGGGTGCAGAGAAAAGGGAACGCTCTTACACTGTTGGTGGGAATGCAAACTAGTACAGCCACTCTGGAGAACAGTGTGGAGATTCCTTAAAAAACTGGAAATAGAACTGCCATATGACCCAGGAATCCCACTGCTGGGAATATACACCAAGGAAACCAGAATTGAAAGAGACACGTGTACCCCAATGTTCATCACAGCACTGTTTATAATAGCCAGGACATGGAAGCAACCTAGATGTCCATCAGCAGACGAATGAATTAGAAAACTGTGGTGCATATTCACAATGGAGTATTACTCAGCTGTTAAAAAGAATACATTTGAATCAGTTCTAATGATGTGGATGAAACTGGAGCCTATTATACAGAGTGAAGTAAGCCAGAAAGAACAGTATACTAATGCATATATATGGAATTTAGGAAGATGGTAACGATAGCCCTGTATGTGAGATAGCAAAAGAGACACAGATGTATAGAACTGTCTTTTGGACTCTGTGGGAGAGGGAGAGGGTGGGATGATTTGGGAGAATGGCATTGAAACATGTATAATATAATATGTGAAATGAATCGCCAGTCCAGGGTCGATGCATGATACAGGGTGCTCAGGGCTGGTGCACTGGGATGACCCAGAGGGATGGAATGGGGAGGGATGTGGGAGGGGTTTTCAGGATGGAGAACACTTGTACACCCATGGCTGATTCATGTTGATGTATGGCAAAACCAATACAATATTGTAAAGTAATTAGCCTCCAATTAAAATAAATAAATTTATATTAAAATAAAGTCAAATATTTTGGATGCTTGTCCTTCATGTGTAAGTCTTGACATTTGGAGTGTTTGATGTCAGGTATAACACCTTCATCCACCATAGAACGTTTGGATTTGTGAATTTCCTTCTAATTGGGGGTTGCTATACTGGGGATGGGGTTTATGGCAAGAAAATGTCTCAGAAAATGTCCTATTTATCTCAATGTGGCCCTTTTCTCATTTCCTGATGTGAAGGAGATGCTCAGCTAATTTTCAGCATTTTATCAGAAGAAATTGTTCACTGTGTATCTGTAGATTTGGTATGTCCATGGGAGGATGTGAGCCCAAGATCTTCCTACATCAACATTTTGAGCAACGTTATATAATCTACATATTCTTATGATACCAGCTCAGGGCTTTCCAACAGAGTAATGATAGTCTAATGATACATTCTTGACCAGGTCGAATGAGGAAGAGGTCAATGACAATTCCAAAGTCTAGTTTCTGGTGAAATTTTAGGGCAGGTATCTTTGTTGGCAAAGCCCATGTGCAACTGGCAGGCTATTGAAGTATCTAAAAAGCAACTGGGTAAAGGTATATTATTGATGCTCAAAGGTGAAGACAAACTGTGGTTGAGTCATCTACACACGTTTCACTGAATAGCATATGCTAAGTTTATAACTCAAAATACAAGAGTCCATAGATGCTCTGGATTTAACAGAAATGCATTGTTTTTAATGGTATCTATTAAAGCAATAATATCTGATAAAAATATCCGATGAGAAGAGAGAGGCTACCCACTCCAGTATTCTTAGATTTCCTTTGTGGCTCAGCTTGTAAAGAATCCCCCTGCAATGTGGGAGACCTGGGTTAGGTCTCTGGGTTAGGAAGATGCCCCTGCAGAAGGGAAAGTCTACCCACTCCAGTATTCTTGCCTAGAGAATCTCATGGAAAGAGGAGGTTGGTAGGCTACAGGCCATAGGGTTGCAAAGAGTTGGACATGACTGAGTGACTTTCACTTTCACTGTCTTAGCTGGTACTGTTGTGTATTTACCACCTGTACCAGTATGGGAAGGTTAATTGATTCCCACCAGGAAGTACTCACCAGTAGTATAAGCGACTTAATTTTGTTCCATGAGTTTACCTCATTGTTGGAGCATGATAAACTGCTTCAGTTGTGTCCAACTGTTTGCCACTCGATAGGCTGTAGCCCACCAGGCTCCTCTGTCCATGGGATTTCCAAGGCAAGAATACTGGGGTGGGTTACCATTTCCTGCTCCAGGGGATCTTCCCAATCCAGTGATCGAATCTGAGTCTCTTACATCTCCTTCATTGGCAAGCAGATTCTTTACCACTATCATCACCTGGGAAGCCCTTTTGTTGAAGAGGTCCATTCAAATAATAGGAAAATGGATAACCTTGGGAGGGACAAGCAGAACATCAACATCAGTTTAGCAAATCCAGGCTGACATTTTACATTTGTGTTGTAGAGCAATATGGTGATATAGGAATTTCTAGCTCTCTTCATCCCCCTCCAAGAAACATCAATTTGAAAAATTATCCATAACTCCCAGGTGGTGCTAGTGGTAAAGTACCTGCCTGCCAATGCAGGAGATGTACGAGACTCAGATGTAAGAGACACAGGTTCCATCCCTGGGCCAGGAATATCCCCTGGAGGAGAGTATAGTAACCCACTCCAGAGTGGGCCACAACTGAAGTGAATTAGCACTCATTCATGAACAACAATACCTTTGCAAGACATGAGAGGTTATAGTAACTGAGTGAGGCACATAAATAAGAAGAGATGCATAGAAGAGAGTAAGAAATATAGATTTGCACTCTCCATTAGCCCTCCCCAAGCCCAGGTAGTCCATTGCATAAACAGACTCCTTCCTTATTGGAGGAGAGAGAAGTGAGCACCCAACTTCACCATGGGTGACAGGGCCTACCTGCCACAGCACTAGGTTAACTCTTGCAATCTTAGGTAGCTTCCTGTGGGTTCTTGTGAAACAAGTTTCTGGCTCACCTGAGCACCCTCTAGCTCCAGCTACTCCAAACAGTTCCATGGCTCTATGTGGCTACTGCAGCACCAAGATCCTGGTAGACTCTATAAACCCAGCCTCTAGGCTTAGCTTGGTACCTAATGACTCTAGCAGTTCCAAACAGCTCCTACAGCTTCATGTGGCTTGCATGGCACCAGGCAACTCTGTGGGACCAGGCTTTCACTGGGCTGCCACAACCCCAGACTCTGGACCCACCCTGATGCTTGCTGACTTTCACAGCCTTGGGCAGTTCCCATGTCACCAGGCTCCAGGAAGTCTTTCAAGAACCCAGGCTTTTGATTCACCCTATTTCCAGTCAACTCCCATGACTATTGGGTACTCTTCTGGCAGTAGAGTCTAGGTGAAAATTCTTGAATCCAAGCTCCTAGTTGGGCCCAGTATTAGGCTGACTACCACAGACCCACTCTTTTGACTTAGTACCAAGGAACCCTAAGACCCTAGTGCACTCCAGTACCAAGCTGTCCCCTGTGAACCTAAACTCCAGACAAGCTCCCATGGAACCAGGCTCCCATCATGCCCCAGCACTAAGCTAGTCTCCAAGGCCCTGCCTTGAAAATAGATATGACAAAACCAGGTTCTCAGCCTGCCATGGCATCAGACCAGCCTCCACAGATCCAACCACTAGGCTGTCCCCAGAAGCTCCAGGTTACAATTTAACTTCTGTGGTCCCAGGTTCCAGGGTTACCCTACTACCAGCTCCCATACCCTCAGCCTCCAGGCCAGGTCCTGCAAAACCAGGCTCCTGGCCAGCCCACACTAGTAACAGACTGGTCCTTTAAACTTTAAGATGCAAATGCTACTCCAGTGGTCTACTCCAGTGGTCACTGGGACTGGGTTCACGTCTGTAGACTCAGGTTCCTGCCCATGCAGAACCAGGTCCTAGGCCAATGAATGCAGACCAACTCCAGTGAATCAAGGTTACATGCCCACCCCCTGTGGATCCAAGCAGCAGGTTGATCCTCAAGTGCCCAAGCACCAGGCCTCTCTATAAAAAGACTGACAGTATTCTTGCTTGAAGACACCACTAAATGGCCTACTTAGGATTTCTGGAAAGACTGACTGGTGATGGGCTTTGCCTGCCAAACCAGTGTGTAAAGAGTAGAAGAGGTGCCTACTTCCTCAACTGTGCAGGTATCAACAAAGGGCCAAATGAATCATGGATAATCAGTGAAACATGACACCACCAAAGGAAACTAATAAAACTTCAATGACTAAATCTTAAAGAAATGGATATCTATAAGCTGTAAGAAAAAGAATCCATAATAATTGTCTTTTAAAAATTCAATCAAGGACCAGAAAATACTAACAATGAAATGAAATTAGAAAATGTATGAACAAAATACCAAAGACAAATACAAAATAAAAATAAATAAACACTAAAATTGAAGAATAAAAAGGATTCAATAGAGAGCTTCAAAAGCAGATTCAACCAAAGAGGGAAAAGAATTAGTGAACTAGCAGATGTGTCATATCATTGGAATTACTCAACATAAGAGCAAAAAGAAAAAAACACTGAAAAGATTAAAGAAAGGTTATGGGAATTATGGTATACCACAAAAAGGAACAATCTGCTCATTATTGGAGTCCCAGAAGGAAAAAATAAGGGGAAAGGGGCAGAACACTGATTTTAAAAAGCTAATGGCTACGACCTTCCTAAATCTAGGAAAAGATTTGGACATCCAAGTTCATGAAGCTAATAGGTCCTTTCAAAATTTAAAACAAACACAGTATTTTCCAAAACAAACTATAACAAAACTGCCTAACATAAAAGAGAGAGAATTCTAAAAGCAGAAAGAAAAAAAAGTTTTATATATAGATAATTGCTTAAGCTATATAAGGCTATTTCTCAGCAGAAGTCTTTCAAGCTCAGAGAGTGTGGTGATATATTCAAAGTGCTAAAAGATAAAACACAGCCAACCAAGAAACAAAGCAAAAATTAACATTCCAGATCTAATTAAAATTAAAAACTTTTGAACAGCAAAGGAAACCAGTGACAAAAAAAAAAAAAAAAAGACATCCTGCTGACTGTGAGAAAATGTTTGCAAATAATGTGACTAAAAAGCAGTTAATATAAAAATATACAAACAGCTCCAACAACTCAATGTAAAAAACAAAACAAAACACCAATCTGATTAAACAATGAGCAGAAGTGAGTAGACATTTTCCAAAGAATGCATATGGATGGCTAAGTGGCACATGAAAAGATGCTCAGTGTCACCAATAATTAGATGAATGCAAATCAAAACAACTCTATCACATGTTTCAGAAAGGCTATATTCCATTATAGGCTATTAGAAGATAATGGCTATAACTCCTTATGCTATACAGTGTATCCTTCTGCTTATCAATTTTATACATGAGGTTTCTATATCTAATCCTATACTCCTGATTTGGCCTTCCCACCTCCATTCACCCCTTTGGTGATCACAATTTGTTTTCTATGTCTGTGAGTCTGTTTCTGTCTTTGCATATACATTCACTTGTATTATTTTTTAGATTCCACATATGTGATACATACAGGTTTTGCCTTACTCTGACTTATTTCAGTAAATCTAATCTCTAGGTCCATCTAGATTGCTGCAAATGGCAGAATTTCATTCTATTTTTATAGTTGAATGATATTTCATTTTATATAAACATATCACATTTCTTAATCCAAATAATCTGTTGTTCCAGTCTTTTAAAGAGTGTTGTTATGAACACTGGGGCTTATGTATCTTTTAAAATTAGTGTATTCATTTTTTCAAAGTGAAAACTTGATACAGGAAACAGGAGTGGAATTATTGGATCATATGTATCCATGGTGGTTCTATTTTTAATTTTCTATACTGTTTTCCATAATACCTTCAGAATTTACATTTTCATCAATGGTGTACAAGGGTGCCCTTCTTCTCCATATCCTCTCCAACATTTGTTATTTGTAGGCTTTGATTATAGCCTTTCTGAAAGAGTTATCTATATATAAACCTTTTTTTTCTTGCTGCTTTTAGAATTCTCTCTTGTATGTTAGGCAGTTTTGTTATAGTTTGTCATGGAAAATACTGTGTTTGTTTTAAATTTTGAAAGGATCTATTAGCTTCAGTTTTAACTGTTGATTCTTGAGCCACATACAGGTTTCTCAGGAGACAAAGAAGGTGGTCCAGTACTCTGGTCTCTAAGAATTTTCCACAGTTTATTGTAATCAACATAGTCAAAGGCTTTAGAATAGTCAATGAAGAGGAAGCAGATATTTTTTTTTTTCTGGAACCCCCTTGCTATCTTCATTTTTCAGTGAATGTTGACAGTTTGATCTTTGGTTCCTCTGCCTCTTCAAAACCCAGCTTATACATGTGGAAGTTCTTGGTCATGTACTGCTGAAGTCTGTCTGGAAGAATTTTGAGCATTATCTTGCTAGCATGTGAAATGGGTGCAATTGTATGTTAGTTTGAACATTCTTGGCATTGCCTTTCTTTGGGACTGGAATGAAAACTGGCTTTTTCCAGTCCTCTGGCCATTGCTGAGTTTTCTAAATTTGCTGACATACTGAGTGCAGCATTTTAACAACATCATCTTTTAAGATTTAAAATAGCTCAGATGGAATTCTGTCACCTCCACTAGTTATGTTTTTAATAGTAATTCCTAAAGACCCACTTGACTTCACACTCTAGATTTCTGGCTCTAGGTAAGTGACAACACCATCGTGGTTATTTGGGTAATTAAGATCTTTCTTGTATAGCTCTTCTGTGTATTCTTGGCAAATCCTCTTAATCAGTTAAATTTCTGTTAGGTCCTTATCATTTCTGTCTTTTACCATGCCCATCCTTGAATGAACTATTTTCTTGCTATCTCCAGTTTTATTGGAGTCCAGTGTTTCCTATTCTATTGTTTTCTTTTATTTCTTTTGGAGAAGGCAATGGCACCCCACTCCAGTACTCTTGTCTGGAAAATCCCATGGACAGGGGAGCCTGGTAGGCTGTAGTCCATGGAGTCTCGAAGAGTCGGACACGACTGAGTGACTTCACTTTCACTTTTCAGTTTCATGCATTGGAGAAGGAAATGGCAACCCACTCCAGTGTTCTTGCCTGGAGAATCCCAGTGACAGGGGAGCCTGGTAGGCTGCTGTCTATAGCGATGCACAGAGTCGGACATGACTGAAGTGACTTAGCAGCAGCAGCATACCTGAATGGCCTAGTTGTTTTCCCTACTTTCTTCAGTTTAAGCTTCAATTTTGCAATAAGGAGCTCTTATTTTTGCTGGCTGTATAGAGCTTCTCCACCTTTGGCTGCAAAGAATATAATCAGTCTGACTTTGGTATTGACCATCTGGTGATGTCGTTGTGTATAGTCATCTCTTAGAATATTGGAAAAAGATGTTTGCTATGACCATCGTGTTTGCTTGGCAAAACTTGTTAGCTTTTGCCCTGCTTCATTTTATACTCCAGGTCCAAACTTGCCTGTTATTCTGGATATCTCTTGACTTCCTACTTTGCGTTCCAATCCCCTATGATGAAAATGACATCTTTTTTTCGGAGTTAGTTCTAGAAGGCATTGTAGATCTTCATAGAATTGGTCATCATCAGCTTCTTTGGCATGGTTGGGGCATAGACTTGGATTACTCTGGTGCTGAATGGTTTGCCTTGAAAATGAACAGAGATCATTCTTTTGCTTTTGAAGTTGCACCCAAGTACTGCATTTTGGGCTCTGTTGATTATGAGGGTTACTCCATTTCTTCTAAGGGGTTCTTGACCACAGTAGTAGATATAGTGGTCATTTGAATTAAGTTAGCTCATTCTCGTCCATTTTAGTTCACTGATCCCTAAGATGTCAGTGTTCACTCTTGCCATCTCCTGTTTGACCAGGTCCAAGTTATCTTGATTCATGGACCTGATGGGGCTTCCCAGGTGGTGCTAGTGGTAAAGAACTCACCTGCCAATGCAGGAGATATAAGAGATGTGGGTTTGATCCCTGGGTTGGGAAGAGTCCCCTGGAAGAGGACATGGCAACCCACTCCAGTATTCTTGCCTGGAGAATCCCATGGAGAGAGGAGCCTGGTGGGCTAGAGTCCACAGCATCACAAAGTTGGACATGACTGAAGTGGCTTAGCATGCACACAGGCACATGGACCTAACATTTTAGGTTCTTATGCAATATTCTCTTTACAACATCAGACTACTTTTACCACCAGACACATCCACAACTGAGTGTTGTTTCTGCTTCGGCCCAGCCACTTCAGTCTTTCATGAGCTATTAGTAATTGCCCTCTCTTCTTGCTCAGTAGCATATTGGACACATTCCAACCTGTGGAGCTCATCTTACAGTGTCATAACTTTTTGCCTTTTCATACTGTCCATGGGCAAAAATACTGGAGTGGGTTGCCATTTCATTCTCCAGTGGACCACATTTGGTCAGAACTCTTCAATATGACCCATCTATCTTTGGTTGCCCTGCACAACATGTCTCATAGCTTCATTGCGTTAAGCAAGGCCCTTCTCCATGACAAGGAATTGATCCATGAAGAAGAAAGAAATACTACACAATAAGAAAAAGAAGTTTTTGCTTTGAATAACAGCATCTAAAAAACTCAGAATAATGCTGAATTAAAAAAAAATACACACCTAGAATATAGTGTGTGATTCTATTCATTTTATTTTCAACAGAATTAAAATTAATTTATAATAAGGGAGAGCAGATCAGTGGTGCCTAGGGATAGGGATGGGATTGTGTAGAGAGGAAAGCTATAAAAAGTGGAATAAAAAGACTTTTAGGGGTGATAGATATAGTCGGTATTACAATTTTGGTAAGAGTTTCATGAAACCCAGGGATCAAACCCAGGTCTCCCACATTTCATTCAGATTCTTTACCATCTGAGCAACCAGAAAAGTTCCATGACTAACACTAAGGCTTCTCTGATGTTTCACATTGGGAGAAAACCAGCCCAAGAGGCTGCACCCACCCAACTTTGGCTCCTACAAACCCAGACCCTTTGAGGTTCTATTCCAGACTTGCCATGTGACCTTGGCCAACACTGGGAGCTTTCTTGAGTCCTTAAGTTTCCTCAGGCAAAACTTCCTGGCATGTCAAGTGAGGGCCTGCTTTTCAGTTTGACAGTCCAGGAGCCTGTTTGATTCTGTTATGAAGCACATGTAAACACAATTATGTGTCAGAAGTTTGATATTTAAGGAACACTCTGGACTAGGCACCTGCTGTTGGAAAATGAAAAAGCAATAAACAGTTATTATAAATTTCACTTGAAATGTCAATTACTCAAATGTTCTAACTGGGTTAGAATGCTTTGTTAGCAAAAAGTTTCAACCAATTCCTGTCCTCAGTTTTTTCCCCAATACTTCTTCATCTCTCAAGATCCCAATCTAAGGTTATATACAAGTCCACAGTAGACTTTGGGGCAGTGCTTCCTTCTTGGAAAAGTAAGTCATATGCAAAACAGACTAAAGTACAATGCAGCCAGTGGTTGGGAACAATACTCAGCCTGGGCTTGAAGAGTTTAGGAGATGGCAAGGAAGAAAAAACAAATTTTTTTTCTTTTAGTATTTCTTAGAAAAAAAGTATTTATATTTCTATTTAAGGTATGTGCATTATTTAAGACATAGTGCTATTGTACATTTAATAGACTACAGTACAGTGTAAACAAAACTTTTATAAGCACTGGAAAACCAACAAATTCATGTGACTCATTTTATTGGTATTTCGTTTATTGTGGTAATCTGAAGCTGAACCTGCAAAATCTCCAAGGTACACTTGGATGTGGTCAGATATGTTTGCTCCCTGTTGTATCAAAGATTGTCAGTGGCAGCTCTAGCTTCAGTAAAATTGTCATATATTACCTTGAAGATTCACTAGATAAGTCTATTGGACTTTGAAGCAAGCACATTGCATCTCCATGTGTGGGATAAATGATGTGGAGCTCACCGATAGCTCTCCTGCTGAGCCAGCTGCAAGGAAAAAGTTTTCTTTCGACCAAAGTAGCTATCAGGTTGTGAACCTCTTTTTCACTCTAGGCCTCGCCCTCTGTGCTGAGCCTGAGTCCAAAGTTTACCTCACAGAGAACTCAAAGCCAATGCTCAGATCCATGTGAGGCTGTCTAATTGTGGCATGGGACCCTGGGGAACAAACTCCTAGAAGAGGGAGGAGGGAGGTGAGGACAACAGTGAAATGAGCAGAAGTTGAAAATAAATGTGGATAGATGGTGGTTACTATGGTCACAAGATCATGAGTCGAATATATACCATGTATCCTTCTGAGAAGTTAAATCATCAGAATATGAAGGGGGTTAAACTTCCAGCAAATATGGAAGGCAGAGAGTCAAGTTTTGCAAAGTTCCCTGCTTAGAAAATAGTCCCTCTCAGCCATGCCCTCTGTTGGCAGACAGTGAAAATATTTTCCAGAGGAGGGCCCAGGCCATCAATCCCTGGTTCATTTTCTGGTCCCAGAAGGATCTTCTCTAGGGAAAGGATTGGCTCCATGGGTTCTTTTCTTGAGATCTAATTCCCCTGACCTAGTCAGAGTGCACTGCACCAAGGTTGTAGATGGTAGAGAATCCAGGCTTAGGCCAAGTCTTGGCATGACCATGCAACCTCTGAGTGTGGCTTGGGGTATTCATAGTAAGAATAAAGGGAAGGTGAATGAAAACTCTCTCACTCATATAATCCCTGGGGGGAAACTGGAGCTTATGTAAGGAAGCCCGGACATTCTCAGAAATTGTATAATTGATATATTCTGAGGAGGAGATGCAGGGCATGGGGAAGGTTTCTGCGGTCTTGTAGTTGTCAAATTCGCACAAAGCACAGCTAGCTGGTCCGCAGGAATAAACACAAAGTTTACCCTGGCCCCATCCCCTCTTCTCTCAGTTGAACCAGAGAAAAACAACTATGTGAACTTCCAGCATTCTCACTCTGCATCCTCTGCCAGAGCACAGCATTTTGGAGTGAGAGACACAGTAAATAAGACTGTACCTTCCCTCTGTTGACACAACAGGGGGGCTTTAACTATATTACTGGGGTTCAGGAGGGACAGGACAAAGGTCATTCGGGTTGACTTGTTTCCATCGAGCCTATGCCTTATGTTGTTGTCAAGTCCTTTGTTCAGTTCAACTCTTTGTGACTTCATAAACTGCAGAACCTCAGGGTTTCCTGTCCTTTACTATCTCCCAGAGATTTCTCAAACTCATGTTCATTGAGTTGGTGATGCCATCCAACCAACTTATCCTGTCATCACCTCCTCCTGCCTTCTATCTTTCCCAGCATCAAGGTCTTTTCCAATGAGTCCACTCTTTCCATTAGGTGACCAAGGTATTCAGCTTCAGCATCAGTCCTTCCAATGAATATTCAGGGTTCATTCCCTTTAGGATTGACTGGCTTGATCTCCTTGCTGTCCAAAGGACTTCCAAGAGTTATCCAGCACCACAATTTGAAAGCACAAATTCTTATGTGCTCAGTCTTCTTTATGGTCCAATTCTCACATCCATACATGACTATTGGAAAACCATAGCTTTGACTATAAAGCTATGTTGTCAAAGTGATCTCTCTGTTTTTTAAAGCATTCTCTTGGTTTGTCATTGCTTTTCTTTCAGGGAGCAAGGTTCTTTTATTTCATTGCTGCAGTCAGCATCCACAGTGATTCTGATGCCCAAGAAAAGAACATCTGCCACTCTTTCCACTTTTCCCCCTTATATTTGCCACGAAGTGCATGAGCATACCAGATGCCATGATCATAGTATTTTGAAGGTTGAATTTTAAGCCAGCTTTTCATTTTTCTCTTTCACCCTAATCAGGAGGCTCTTTAGTTCTTTTAGTTCATGCTTTCTACTATCAGAGTGGTATCATCTGCATATCTGAGGTTGCTGATATTTCTTCTGGCAATCTTGATTCCAGCTTGTGATTCATCCAGCCTGGCATTTCTCATGATGTACTCTGCATTTAAGTTAAATAAGCAGGGTGGCAATCCTTTCCCAAATTTGAAGAAGTCCATTGTTCCATGTATGTTTCTAATTGTTGCTTCTTGACCTGAATACAGGTTTCTAAGGAGGCAGGTAAGGAAATTAAAAGATGCTTACTCCTTGGAAGGAAAGTTATGACCAACCTACATAGCATATTGAAAAGCAGAGACATTACTTTGCCAACAAAGGTCCATCTAGTCAAGGCTATGGTTTTTCCAGTGGTCGTGTATGGATGCGAGAGTTGGACTGTGAAGAAACTGAGTGCCAAAGAATTGATGCTTTTGAACTGTGGTGTTGGAGAAGACTCTTGAGAGTTCCTTGGACAGAAAGGAGATCCAACCAGTCCATTCTGAAGGAGATCAGCCCTGGGTGTTCTTTGGAAGGAATGATGCTAAAGCTGAAACTACAATACTTTGGCCATCTCATGTGAAGAACTGAATCATTGGAAAAGACTCTGATACTGGCAGGGATTGGGGGCAGGAGGAAAAGGAGACAACAGAGGATGAGATGGCTGGATGGCATCACCGACTCGATGGACGTGAGTCTGAGTGAACTCCAGGAGATGGTGATGGACAGGGAGGCCTGGCGTGCTGCGATTCATGGGGTCGCAAAGAATCGGACACAACTGAGCGACTGAACTGAAATGAACTGAAGGTGGTCTGGTATCCCCATCTCTTTAAGAATTTTCCACAGTTTTTTTTGTGTGTGTGTGATCCACACAGTCAGAGGCTTTTACGTAGTCAATGAAGCAGAAGTAGATGTTTTTTTTCTGGGATTCCCTTGCTTTTTATATGATCCAATGGATGTTGGCAATGTGATCTCTGGTTTCTCTGCCTTTTCTAAATCCAGCTTGTACATCCAGAATTTCTTGGTTCACCTACTGCTGAAGCCTAGCCTGAAGGATATTGAGCATCACCTTGCTAGCATGTGAAATGAGAGAAATTGTACACACGTTAGAACATTCTTTGGTACTGTCCTTCTTTGGGATTGGAATGAAAACCATTTCCAGTCCAGTGGCCACTGCTGAGTTTTCCAAATTTGCTGACATATTGAGTGCAGCACTTGACAGCATTATCTATTGGGATTTGAAATAGCTCAGCTGGAATTCCATCATCTCCATTATCTTTGTTCGTAATAATGTTTTCTAAGGCCACTTGACTTCACACTACAACATGTCTTGCTCTAAGACAGTGAACACAGCATCGTGGTTTTCTGGGTCACTAAGGCCACTTTTGTCTAGTTCTTCTGTGTATTCTTGCCACCTCATCTGCTTCTGTTAGGCCCTTGTCATATCTGTCCTTTATTGTGCCCATCATTGAATGAAATGTTCCCTTGGTATCTCTAATTTTCTTGAAGAAATCTCTGGTCTTTTCTGTTCCATTTCCCTCTATTTCTTTGCATTGTTCACTGAAGAAGACTTTCTTATCTCTCCTTGCTATTCTTTGGAACTCTGCATTCAGTTGGGTATAGCTTTCCCTTTCTCCTTTGCCATTCACTTTTTTTTTTCCCCAAGCTATTTGGAAGGTTCCCTCAGACACCCATTTTGCCTTCCTGCATTTCTTTCACTTGGGATCATTTTGGTCACTGCCTCCTATACAGTTTCACGAATCTCCATCCATAGTTCTTCAGGCACTCTGTCTACCAGATTTACTCCCTTGAATCTATTTGTCACCTCCACTGTATAATCATAAGAGATTTTCTTCAGGTCATACTTGAATGGTCTAGTGATCTTCCATACTTTCTTCAATTTAATCCTGAACTTCATAATATGATAACTTCGTGCATGATCTGAGCCACTGTCAGCTCCAGGTCTTGTTTTGCTGACTCTATAGAGCTTCTCCATGTTTGGCTGCAAAGAATATAGTCAATCTGAATTTGATACTGACCATCTGCTGCTGTCCATGTATAGAGTCATCTCTTGTGTTGTTGGAAGAGGGTATTTGCTATGACCAGTGAGTTCTCTTGGCAAAACTATGTTAGCCCTGCTTCATTTTCTACTCCAAGCCCAAACTTGCCCTGTTACTCAAGGTATCTCTTGATTGCCTACTTTTGCATTCCAATCCCCTATGATGAAAAGGACACCTTTTTTTGGTGTTATTTCTAGAAGGTCTTGTAGGTCTTCATAGAACTGTTCGACTTCAGCTCCTTTGGCACTAGTGGTTTGGGATTAAACTTGGATTACTGTGATGTTGAATAGTTTGCCTTCGAAACGAACTGAGGTCATTCTGTCATTTTTGAGATTACACACAAGTACTGCATCTCAGACTCTTTCATTGCCTGTGAGGGCTACTCCGTTTCTTCTAAGGGATGGTTGCTCACAGTGGTAGATATAATGATCATGTAAAAGCAAAGACATTACTTTCCCAACAAAGGTCCATATAGTCAAAGCTATGGTTTTTCCAGTAGTCATGTACGGATGTGAGAGTTGGACTATAAAAAAAAGCTGAGCACTGAAGAATTGATGCTTTTGAACTGTGGTGTTGGAGAAGACTTGTGAGAATCCCTTGGACAGCAAGGAGATCAAACCAGTCCATCCTAAAGGAAATCAGTCCTGAATATTCACTGAAAGGACTGATGCTGAAGCCTCAATATTTTGGACACCTGGTGCAAAGAACTGAATCATTGGAAAAGACCCTGATGCTGAGAAACATTGAAGGCATGAGGAGAAGGGGATGACAGAGGATGATATGATTGGACGGCATCACTGACTTAATGGACATGAGTTTGAGCAAGCTCTGGGATTGGAGATAGACAGGGAAGCCTGGCGTGCTGCAGTTCATGGGGCCACAGAGTTGGACATGACTGAGTGCCTGAACTGAATTAAATTCGTCCATTCTCATCCGTTTTAGTTCACTGATTCCTAAAATGTGATGTTCACTCTTGCCATCTCCTGCTTGGCCATATTCAATTTACCTTGATTCACTGATCTAACATTTCAGGTTCCTATGCAATATTGTTATTGACAGCATCTGACTTTACTTTCACCTCCAAACACATTCACAACTGTGTGTTGTTTCCTCTTTGGTTCAGCCTCTTCATTCATTCTGGAGCTGTTTCTCTGCTCTTCCCCAGTAGTATATTGGACACATACCAACTTGGGGGGCTCATCTTCCAGTGTCATAACTTTTGGCCTTTTCATGCTGTTCATGTAGTTCTCAAGGCAAGAATACTGATGTGGTTTGCCATTCCCTTCTCCAGTGGACCATGTTTTATCAGAACTCTCCACCATGACCTGTCTGTAAGAAAGAAAGAAAGGGGTGGAGGAGAAAGGAAGTGACAATTTATTTTAAAATGATGATTAAATAGCTGATTCTCTCCATTGTACAGCAGTAACTAACACAACATTGTAAAGCAATTATATGCAGTGGTGTGTGTATGCTCAGTTGCGTCCAACTCTTTGCAACCCCATGACTGTAGCCTGCCAGGCTCTTCTGCTCATGGGATTTCCAATGCAAAATACTGGAGTGGGTTGCTATTTTCTCCTGCAGGGGATCTTCCCCACCCAGGCATGGAACTCAGGTCTCCTGTGTTTTCTGTACTGGCAAGTGGTTTCTTTACCACTAGTGCCACCTGGGAAGCCCCAACAAAATAAACACCTTTTTAAAAATACTTGCAGAAATTTAAAAAACAAATAAATGATGATTAAGAAGATAATTGAGGTGATTAAAACACACTTTGCTTAACCCTTCATAAAGTGGACAGTTTCTTTTGGAAGAGCTGCATCCTGAAGAGGAAGGCAGGAAGCTTGTATAGGATAGACAACAGGGAAGAGAAAAATGGAAACTACCTGATTGGCTGGGTCTGTGGGGTCACTGTTGTTTGGGATGCAATGAGCAAGGAGATAAGTTGGGAAGCCAATGCTGGCTTGGCTTGGGGTTGGCTGACTGCATGTATGTGGTTCTGGTCAAGCAGAGCATTCTATAAGGACACAAAAGTTTCTTATGCTTCAGCTTACTGATATGGCACCCAGGAGGGTGCAGCTCCGTGTTGGACCCTCATGATCTGGGGGCTGACTGGGCTCTCTGGCCATTGCCCAGCATCTCCAGAGAAGATGGGACTATGTTACTGACCTCTCTCCCTCTTCACTTGTTTTTACTCATTCGTTCTGTTTTAGTGCACTGCATTTTCTTCCCCCACCCTTCCCACTCATAAGGTCACTTTACATATATTCTCAGAAAACAAGGGTGAAAGAAGAAGTGACCCTAGGTCAATCTGGCCGGCCACTTATGAGCCAGGACCCTGAGTCTCTGGCTCCAGCGGGTGGAGTGTGTGGGTTGGGGTCCCCAAGCTGCGTCCCACCCACGTGGGAGCCCATGGCTGGCTTCTTGGAGGCAGAGGTGGAGGCAGAGTTGATCAGGTTGACAGTCGGGTGGCTGAGGTAAAACTTGTCAGTTTATTCTCAAGGGATGCAGCATCAGGGCTCCTTGGTACCTGAGTCGTCCTCCTGACCTGGAAGCAGCTGTTGGCCTCGACTCATGGCGGTTGTGGGAGAAGAGCTTGGAGCCCTTGTGAGATGGGGAGTCAGGGCCTGGGTCCCTGAATGCCACTGGCTCCTCACCCACCCTTGTCACCAGGCCCTGCTTCTGGATGATGGCATATCTTCACAGCCCTTGCCTCTACCCTCCTCCCAATTTCTGTATGTATATGTATACATATACATACACACAGTGGAATATTACCCAGCCACCAAAAAGTAATTACAATTTTGTCATTTGCAACTACATAGATGGACCCAGAGGGTATTCTGCGTAGTGAAATAAGTCAGAGAAAGACAACTACTCTATGTTATCTATATATCGACTAATAAAATAAAAAAAGTAAATATAACAAAACAGAAACAGCTTCACTAATATAGAGAACAAACTAGTAATTGCCAGTGGAAGAAAGCATCACTATGAAGAAAGCTAGTGGAGGTGATGGAGTTCCAGTGGAGATATTTCAAATCCTGAGAGATGATGCTGTGAAAGTGCTGCACTCAATATGCCAGCAAGGAAAACTCGACTGGAAAAGGTCAGTTTTCATTCCAATCCCAAAGAAAGGCAATGCCAAAGAATGCTCAAACTACCGCACAATTGCACTCATCTCACATGCTAGTAAAGTAATGCTCAAAATTCTCCAACCCAGGCTTCAGCAATACGTGAACTGTGAACTTCCTGATGTTCAAGCTGGTTTTAGAAAAGGCAGAGAAATCAGAGATCAAATTGCCAACATCCACTGGATCATGGAAAAAGCAAGAGAGTTCCAGAAAAACATCTATTTCTGCTTTATTGACTATGCCAAAGCCTTTGACTGTGTGGATCACAATAAACTGTGGAAAATTCTGAAAGAGATGGGAATACCAGACCACCTGATCTGCCTCTTGAGAAATCTGTATGCAGGTCAGGAAGCAACAGTTGGAACTGGACATGGAACAACAGACTGGTTCCAAATAGGAAAAGGAGTACGTCAAGGCTGTATATTGTCACCCTGCTTATTTAACTTATATGCAGAGTACATCATGAGAAATTCTGGGCTGGAGGAAGCACAAGCTGGAATCAAGATTGCTGGGAGAAATATCAATAACCTCAGATATGCAGATGACACCACCCTTATGGCAGAAAGTGAAGAGGAACTCAGAAGCCTCTTGATGAAAGTGAAAGTGGAGAGTGAAAAAGTTGGCTTAAAGCTCAACATTCAGAAAAGGAAGATCATGGCATCTGGTCCCATCACTTCATGGGAAATAGATGGAGAAACAGAAGAAACAGTGTCAGACTTTATTTTTTTGGCCTCAAAAATCACTGCAGATGGTGACTGCAGCCATGAAATTAAAAGACGCTTACTCTTTGGAAGGAAAGTTATGACCAACCTAGATAGCATATTCAAAAGCAGAGACATTACTTTGCCAACAAAGGTCCGTCTAGTCAAGGCTATGGTTTTTCCTGTGGTCATGTATGGATGTGAGAGTTGGACTGTGAAGAAGGCTGAGTGCCGAAGAATTGATGCTTTTGAACTGTGGTGTTGGAGAAGACTCTTGAGAGTCCCTTGGACTGCAAGGAGATCCAGCCAGTCCATTCTGAAGGAGATCCAACCAGTCCATTCTGAAGGAGATCAGCCCTGGGATTTCTTTGGAAAGAATGATGCGAAAGCTGAAACTCCAGTACTTTGGCCACCTCATGCGAAGAGTTGACTCATTGGAAAAGACTCTGATGCTGGGAGGGATTGGGGGCGGGAGGAGAAGGGGACGACAGAGGATGAGATATCTGGATGGCGTCACTGACTCGATGGACATGAGTCTGAATGAACTCTGGGAGTTGGTGTTGGACAGGGAGGCCTGGCGTGCTGCAATTCATGGGTTCGCAAAGAGTCGGACACGACTGAGCGACTGAACTGAACTGAACTGAAAGCAGTGCAGATAGACAAGATAGGGGTAATGAATTGAGGTACACCGTACTATGTATAATATAAATAATTTACAAGCATATATCTTACAGCATAGGAAATATAGGCAATATTTTATAATCACTTTATAATCACTATAATGAAGTATAAAGTATTTAATCACTATACTGTACACCTGAAACTAATATAATATTGTAAATCAACTGCACTTCAATAAAAATTTAAAAATCAAAAAGGAAATAGCACACATACGCACAGACACATATATACACACACACACAAAGAAACTGTGCATCAAGAAGTGAGTGGAATTAACTATTTAAAGTGATGAAAAAAATCTATACCAATCTATAATTCTGGATCAATTTGAATTTTCTTTTAAAACTGATTGAGTTACTTTGCTCACAATCCTATATGCAAGGCAGCAACAGAGACACAGATGTAAATAACAGACTTTTGGACTATGTGGGAGAAGGTGAGGGTGGGATGATTTGAGAGACTAGCATTGAAATGTATATATTACTGTATGTAAAGTAGATGAGCAGTGCAAGTTTGATGCATGAAGCAGGGCACTCAAAGTCGGTGCTCTGGGACAATCCAAAGGGATGGGGTGGGGAGGGAGTTGGGAGGAGAGTTCATGATGGGGGGACACATGTGCAACCATGGGTGATTCATGTCAATGTATGGCAAAAGCCACCACAATATAAACCCTTCAATTAAAATAAATAGATTAATTTACAAAGTGACTGAGACACAGGTTTTCCTAAACAAACAAAAATTGAGAGCCCTAGTTATCAGTGGTCCTGCATTTTAAGAATTTATTTTCAAAATCTTCAGAAAATTTGGAATATTATATGTCAGAAATTATGTTACACATAAATGAAGGAAAGATGCTGGAGAAGAAATATATGAGGGCAAAGAAAAATAATATTTTCCTTATCCTTAGCAGACAACTGTGTATTCAAAATCATAGTAGTAGCCTTGTAGGGAGTGATTATATCTTTCAGGTAAGTGAAATGAATGATAAAATTTTCATAAGGGAAAGTGAGGAACTGAGAATACTGTTTGAAGGCCCTTCAGTTACATGTGGAGTAATATAATGCTACTTGAAAAATGGGTTTGAATTAGCTTTAAATGTATATTGCAAACACAAGGGAAACAAAAATATGTCTTAAATAGAGTACAATGATATGCTAAGAAAGGAGAAAAATGGGATGACATAAAATGCTGAATTAAAACAAAAGAAGGTAGATAAATCGTGGAAGACCAAAATGAAAAGAAAGAACAAAGCTATAAATAGAAAAGAGTTATACATAGTACTTATTTTTCTCTTTCTGACTTACTTCACTCTATATGACAGACTCTGGGCCCATCCAAGAATGACCCAATATCATCCACGAATACCCAATATGGCTGATTGATATTCCATTGTATTTATTTACCACATCTTCTTCACTGCCATGTGTAAAACAAATAGCTAGTGGGAACCTGATGTATAGTGCAGGGAACTCAGCTGGGTGCTCTGTGATGACCTAGATGAGTGGGAGTGGGGTGTGGGAGGGAGACCTAAGAGAGAGGGGATATATATACATATAACAGTTTCACTTTGTTGTACAGTAGAAACTAACATTGTAAAGCAACTATACCCCAATTAAAAAAAATAAAGTAACAAAACTGGTACATATCAATCATACTATATCAATATTACTTCAAAAGTTAATGGCCTACATCATCAAAAAATCTACAAACAATAAATACTGGAGAGGGTTTGGAGAAAAGGGAACCCTCTTGCACTGTTGGTGGGAATATAAATTGATACAGCCACTGTGAAAGACAGTATGGATATTCCTTAAAAAACTAAGAATAGAACTACCATATGACCCAGTAATCCCACTACTAGTCATATACTCTGAGAAAACCAAAATTGAAAAAGACACATGTACCCCAATGTTCACTGCAACACTATTTGCAGTAGCTAGGACATGGAAGCAACCTAGATGTCTATCGACTGATGGAATGGATAAAGAAGCTTGTATATACAATGGAATATTACCTGGCCATAAAAAGGAATGCATTTGAGTCTGTTCTAATGAGGTGGATGAACCTAGAGGCTATTATACAGAGTGAAGTAAGTCAGATACAGCAAAACAAACATTGCATATTAACACATATGTATGGAATCTAGAAAGACGGTACTGGTGAACCTATTTGCATGGCAGCAATGGAAATGTGGACATAAAGAACAGACTTGTGGACACGGGGATGGGTGGAGGAAGGAGAGTGTGGAATGAATGGAGAGAATAACATGGAAACATATACACTACCATATATAAAATAGATATCCAATGGAAATTTGCTGTATGACTCAAAGAGCTCAAACTGGGGTTCTGTAACAACCTAGAGGTGTGGGATGGGGTGGGAAATGGGAAGGACATTCAAAAGGGAGGGGACATATGTATACCTATGGCTGACTCATGTTAATTCATGGATGAAACCAACACAATATCGTAAAGCAATTATCCTTCAATTAAAAATAAACACATTTTTATAAGTTGAATGGCTTAAATACACCAGTCTAAACACCAAGACCAATAGTGGACCATAAGAACACCCAGCCATATGCTTTCTATTTAAAAAAATCACATTAAATGTAGAAGCACATAAATGTTGAAAGTAAATGAATGGGCCAGGATGGTGGAGTAGGAGATAGCAGCTTCTCTTCTTTGACAAATAACAATTAGATAGTTACCCAGGAATAAAAAAAAAATAGTTCTATGATAGCTCAGGAGATCACTTAAGTTTTATTTTATTTTATTTTGTTCCAGAGTGGAACAAAAAACCTGAGAATGACTGCCACCTTCAAATTGCTTGTATTATCCCAACCCCCAGGCTGCTGCTGCTGCTAAGTCGCGTCAGTCGTGTCCGACTCTGTGCGACCCCATAGACAGCAGCCCACCAGGCTCCCCCGTCCCTGGGATTCTCCAGGCAAGAACACTGGAGTGGGTTGCCATTTCCTTCTCCAATGCATGAAAGTGAAAAGTGAAAGTCCCCCAGGCTGGCGCTACTCAATACCAAGAGGGAACTTCCCAGCCTGAGAGAGTTTGGAAAAGGAGAGAGAGTGAGCAGCTAGCCTTCCCAGCCATTCTGTGCACTATACTAAGAACTTGCTTTGGGTTGGCCTCCAGTATAAATGGGACTTCCCTGATGGCTAAGTGGTAAAGAATCTGTCTGCAGTCCTGGAGACAGAGGAGACATGGGTTTGATCACTGGGTGAGGAAGATCCTCTGGAGGAGGAAATAGCAACCTACTCCAGTATTCTTGCTTGTAAAATTCCATGGACAGAGGACCCTGGTGGATTTCAGTCCATAGGTTCACAAAGAGTTGGACACAACCGAGCATGCACACACCTATAAATAAAAACTGAGATGTACAGAGATGGGTAGGAACAAGGAAGAAGAGCAGGGGCTACCTGTATCAGGCCCAGGGCAGGAGTGACTGTGGTTCCCAATGGTTTGCTCTGTGGTTCCCACCAGCCGTTACTACTGATGTCCTCAATGAAAAGTGAAAGTGAAAGTCACTGAGTCATGTCCAACTCTTTGCAACCCCATGGACTATACAGTCCATGGAATTCTCCAGGCCAGAATACTGGAGTGGGTAGCCTTCCCCTTCTCCAGGGGATCTTCCCAACTCAGGGATTGAACCCAGGTCTCCTGCATTGCAGGTGGATTGTTTACCAGCTGAGCCACAAGGGAAGCCTGATGACCTCAATAGTCTTACCATATGCTGCAGATATGTCGAGCTTACATCAGTCAGGACCTCATCATGGACTGAAGAGAACTGATCCATAGAAGACCTCAGCATCTTTTGCCACTGAGGATCCCCAAACTTTTCACATTCACAAAAGCCTGTTGCCTGAGTCCCTCCCTGCTCACTTCTTTTTCCTCAGCTGCCCAGTCCAGCACTCCACAAAATCCCTTGGCCCTGGGATTTGTACTGGTAGTTAACTCTAGCCTCTGAAGCTGTGCCTTGGTCAAATCCCACTACGAGAGGATCTGCAGGTAGCACTTCTAGATGAACAAGGACATGACAATAGCACAGGGTCTTGCAGTTTCTCATGTGCCCAGATCTGGTATGATTCTTGTCACTGAATTTTACTGCTGTGCATGTACCTTTGGCTATCCCCTGCAGCAGCACACTGATATCAAAGACCTCTACAGATGCTCATGGGCCTATATCTGGCCCTGATACTGTCACTGGCCTATATCACTGCACACATGCACAGCTAGCAACTACAGCCTTGCATCTGCTGCCCTAAGTTCTGTCACCAATCTCTACAGCTTTGTATACATTTGACTAGCTCCTCTGGTACATGAGTGCACACTGACAGCCCAGGCCTGCACAGCTGTTTGTGCATCCATATCTAGCCCCAACTGCTGTCACTGCACCACCAGGCATGCCCACAGCTAGCACCTACAGTTCTACACTTTCCTAATATTAGCTCCAACTCCTGTCCACATCCTTCACTGCCATGTGTATGCTCCTGGTAAGCCCCTGCAACCACACAAGGACATGAAGGACATGCCAACAGGCAAGACCTCACAGATGCCCCTGTATCAAGAGCTGGTCCTAATCCCTGTTGGAGGCCTGCACCTCACATAAGCCAACACCTAAAGGTATGGGCATGCCCCCGCACTGTTAGCTTCTATTCCCTTAACTGGACACTGCCATTATCCACATGCCTGTGGGTAGCCCCTGTAGCCACATGAGTTCATGTCAACAGCCCAGGTTTCCTCAGCTGCTCAGGTGTCCTGAGTCACCACAGACTCCTGTCACTGGCCTATGCCACCATACCTGAACAGAAGTAACTTCTTCAGACAAACACCTGCACAAAATCTTCCCCAACTATCTTCAGTGGAGCACTGGCTATACAAGCTATCTGTGTATAGCCCCTAAAACCATAGAAGTACACATTGACAGACTGGGACATCACAGTTGCTCGTTTACCTGTAGTTTGCCCCAGCCCCTGCCACTGACCCTGGACCTCACCACAGCTCATGTGCCTGTAGCCAGACCCTGCTACTATGCAGGAACCCACAGCTCATCCATATAGCCAAGCATGCACATTGGAGCATTGGTTCTGGCCACAACCACCACCTGCCCACATTCTTCACTGCTGTATCTGGAGGAAATGATGAGGACTCCGTCAGTCTTTATAGTCACAATGAACCCTTCACTGACTTTCACTGTCAAAGATCACATAGCTGTCCACATTTTGGACACCACCTTCATGAACTGAGAAGACATCACATCCCACTTGGCATAACATATCATTAGATCCAGGACCACAGCACATTCTAGCATTCCACCCAAGGACAGCTGAATGACCTTCCTTACTAAAGACAATCTGTAAAGTTTAGACTAGTTTGCTGCCACTTCAAATTTTCAGACACCTATGAAGGCTACAGGGATCACAAAGAAGTAGGGAAACGTGATTTCCCCATAGGAATACAGTAAATCTACAATATCTGGCCTAAAAAAGTGGAGCGCCATTAACTGCCTGAGAAAAAAATTTAAAACTATTGTTCTAAAGAAGCTCAGAAAGCTACAGGAGAAGAGAGATATACAATTTAACAAAATCAGAAATACAATGCAAGAAAAAAATTAGAAATTCAACAAAGATATAAAAATAGTTTTATTTTTTTTATTTTATTTTTTTATAACAAAGATATAAAAATAGTTTTAAAAACAAAATTTTGGAGCTAAATAATAGAATGAACTAAAAATGGAATGTGAATGCATGCTAAGTTGCTTCAGCCATGTCTGACTCTTGTGACCCTATGGACTGTAGTCCTCCAGGCTCCTCTGTCTATGGGATTCTCCAGGCAAGAATATTGGAATGGGTTGCCATGCATTCCTCCAGGGGATCTTCCCTATCCAGGGATTGAACCCATGTCTCTTATGTCTCCTGCATTGGCAGGTGGGTTCCTTACCACTAGAGCAACCTGGAAAGCCCCAAAATGCAATAGACAACTTGAATACTGACTCAATCAAGCAGAAGAATCAGCGAATGTGAAGACAGATCACTTGAAATTATCCAGGCAGAATGAAAAGAGGAAATAGTAGAAAGAAATGAAGAAAGATGATGGGACTTAGGTAACACCAACTAACTAAACAACATTTACATTGCAGGAATCCAAGAAGTAGAAAGGAGAAAGAGAAAGGAAAGATAGATTATTTTAAAAATAATGAAATGAAAACTTTCCAAATCTGGGGCTTTGCCCAGATGAACATCCAGGCACATAAAATTTAAAGGTCTTAAATTAGGTTCAATTCAAGGAAGACTTCACCAAGGCAGTTAAAGAAAAACTGTCAAAAAATTGAAGACAAAGGACAAAATCCTGAAGCAGTAAGAGAAAAGAAGCTTGTCACACAAAAAGGAAACCGCCCCCCCCCCCCCCATAAGGTTATAAGAGGGTTTCTCAGAAGAAACCTTGCAGGTCAGGTGAGAGTTGGATAATATATTTTGACAGAGATGAAAGAAAAAATAACCTGCCAGCCAAGAATACTTTACCTGGCAAAGTTACCTTTCTGAAATGAAGGTGAGAAAAAGATGCCTCCAAATAAAAAGCAGAAGAAGATTATGACCCCTAGAACTGCATTATAGGAAATATTAAAGGGAGTTCTTCAAGCATAAAAGAAGGAATAATAGCTAGCAACATTAAATCATGTAATGGTATGAGAGAGTCATTTCCTAGTCAGGTTGATAGGGAGTCTAGGGGTCCCCAAGGAGAAAGGGGTCTGGAATTCTCAAGGAGGAAGAAAGGACAAACTTTTTTTCTTTCTCTTCTCCACATTCCTTAGGATTATATAACAATAATGTATCCTGCCTAAGGACAGTCTTTGGATTCAACCTTCTGTTATCTTAAATTGTTAATTATGGGAGCAGACCTGGTCTTTACAAGGATGTATCTTGCCTGAGGACAGTGTTATCTTAAAATGTAAATTATGGGAGTAGGTCTGATGAGGTCTTTACAACCTCCAGACATTCTTTGGATTATATAACCTCATTGTTAACACTAGCAAGCGGGTACTCTTTCTACCCGCTTCTGATGTCTATGTCAGAAGCTTTCTCTATCTCCTTTATACTTTAATAAAACTTTATTACACAAAAGCTCTGAGCGATCAAGCATCGTCTCTGACACCGGATTGAATTCTTCTCCTCCGGGGGCCAAGAATCCTGGTGTATTCGCGTGATTCAACAACAACCTTTCAGGTATAAAACTGGCTAGTAAAGGCAAACATACAGTCAAATTCAAAATACATTAATATTCAATTGGTTCACTTCAGTTCAGTTCCTCAGTCATGTCCAACTCTTTGAGACCCCACGGACTGCAGAACGCCAGGCCTCCCTGTCCATCACCAACTCCGGGAGTTTAAACAAACTCATGTCCATTGAGTCAGTGTTGCCACCCAACTATCTCATCCTCTGTCGTCCCCTTCTCCTCCCACCTTCAATCTTTCCCAGCATCAGAGTCTTTTCAAATGAGTCAGCTCTTTGCATCAGATGGCCAAAGTATTGGAGTTTCAGCTTCAACATCAGTACTTCCAATGAACACTCAGAACTAATGTCCTTTAGAATGGACTGATTGTATCTTCTTGCAGTCCAAGGGACTCTCAAGAGTCTTATCCAACACCACAGTTCAAAAGCATCAATTCTTTGGCTCTCGGCTTTCTTTATAGACCAACTCTCACATCCATACATGACTACTGGAAAAACCACAGCTTTGACTAGATGGACCTTTGTTGGCAAACTAATGTCTCTGCTTTTGAATATGCTATGTAGGTTGGTCATAACTTTCCTTCCAAGGAGTAAGCGTCTTTTAATTTCATGGCTACAGTCACCATCTGCAGTGAATTTGGAGCCGCCCCCCCCCCCCCCCCCCCCCCCGCCAAATAAAGTCTGACACTGTTTCCACTGTTTCCCCATCTATTACATGAAGTGATGGGGCCTGATGCCATGATCTTAGTTTCCTGAATGTTGAGTTTTAAGCCAACATTTTCACTCTCCTCTTTCAATTTCCATGGCTCTTCAACTCTTTTTCACTTTCTGCCACAAGAGTGGTGTCATCTGCATATCTGAGGTTATTGATGTTCCTCCTTATAATCTTGATTCCAGCTTGTGCTTCTTCCAGCCCAGCGTTTCTCATGATGGACTCTGCATAGAAGTTAAATAAGCAGGGTTACAATATACAGCCCTGACATACTCCTTTTCCTATTTGGTACCAGTCTGTTGTTCCGTGTCCAGTTCTAACTGTTGCTTCCTGAACTGCACACCGATTTCTCAAGAGGCAGGTCAGGTGATCTGTTATTCCCATCTCTTTCAGAATTTTCCACAGTTTATTGTGATCCACACAGTCAAAGGTTTTGGCATAGTCAATAAAGCAGAAATAGATGTTTTTCTGGAACTCTCTTTCTTTTTCCATGATCCAGCGGATGTTGGCAATTTGATCTCTGGTTCCCTCGGCCTTCTGTAAAATGAGCTTGAACATTGGGAAGTTCAGAATTCATGTATTTTTGAAGCCTGGCTTGGAGAATTTTGAGCATTACTTTACTAGTGTGTGAGATGAGTGCAACTGTGTGGTAGATTGAGCATTCTTTGGCATTGCCTTTCTTTGGGATTGGAATGAAAACTGACCTTTTCCAGTCCTGTGGCCACTGCTGAGTTTTCCACATTTGCTGGCATATTGAGTGCAGCACTTTCACAACATCATCTTTTAGGATTTGAAATAGCTTAGCTGGAATTCCATCATCTCCACTAGCTTTGTTCATAGTGATGCTTACTAAGGCCCACTTGACTTTACATTCCAGGATGTCTGGCTCTAGGTGAGTGATTACACCATCGTGATTATCTGGGTCGTGAAGATCTTTTTTGTATAGTTCTTCTGTGTATACTTGCTACCTCTTCTTAATACCTTCTGCTTCTGTTATGTCCATAACATTTCTGTCCTTTATTGTGCCCATCTTTGCATGAAGTGTTCCCTTGGTATCTCTAATTTTCTTGAAGAGATCTCTAGTCTTTCCCATTCTATTGTTTTCCTCTATTTCTTTGCATTGATTGCTGAGGAAGGCTTTTTTTTTTTTTTAATCTCTCCTTGCTATTCTTTGGAAGTCTGCATTCAAATGGATATATCTTTCCTTTTCTCCTTTTCTTTTGGCTTCTTTTCTTTTCATAGCTATTTGTAAGGCCTCCTCAGACAGCCATTTGCTTTTTTGCATTTCTTTTTTTGGGGGATGGTCTTGATTCTTGTCTCCTGTACAGTGTCACAAACCTCCATCCATAGATGATCAGGCACTCTGTCTATCAGATCTAGTCACTTAAATCTATTTCTCACTTCCACTGTATATTCATAAGGGATTTTATTTAGGTCATACCTGAATGGTCTAGTGGTTTTCCCTACTTTCTTCAATTTAAGTCTGAATTTGGCAATAAGAAGTTCATGATCTGAGCCACAGTCAGCTCCCCATCTTGTTTCTGCTAAGTGTATGGAGCTTCTCCCTCTTTGGCTACAAAAATATAATCAATCTGATTTCAGTGTTGACCATCTGGTGATGTCCATGTATAGAGTCTTGTGTTGTTGGAAGAAGATGTTGTCTATGACCTGTGTGTTCTCTTGGAAAAATTTTATTAGCCTTTGCCCTGCTTCATTTTGTACTCCTACTTCATTTTGTACTTCAATTTGCCTGTTACTCCAGGTGTATCTTGACTTCCTACTTTTGCATTCCAGTCCCCTATAATGAAAAGGACATCTTTTTTGGGTGTTAGTTCTTAAAGGTCTTGTAGATCTTCAAAGAACCATTCAACTTCAGCTTCTCCATATTACTGGTTTGGGCATAGACTCGGATTACTGTTATATTGAATGGTTTGCCTTGGAAATGAAGAGAGTCATTCTGTCATTTTGGGGATTGTATCCAAGTACAACATTTTGGACTCTTTTGTTGACTACGATGGCTACTCCATCTCTTATAAGGGATTCCTGCCCACGGTAGTAGATATAATGGTCATCTGAGTTAAATTCACCCATTCCAGTCCATTTCAGTTTGCTGATTCCTAGAATGTCGATATTCACTCTTGCCATCTCTTGTTTGACCCCTTCCAATTTGCCTTGATTCATGGACCTGACATTCCAGGTTCCTATGCACTATTGCTCTTTACAGCATCAGTCACATCCACAGCTGGGTATTCTTTTTGCTTTGGCTCCATCCCTTCATTCTTTCTGGAGTTATTTCTCCACTGATCTCCAGTAGCATATTGGACACCTACTGACCTGGGGAGTTTCTCTTTCAGTATCCTATCATTTTGCCTTTTCATACTGTTCATGGGGTTCTCAAGGCAAGACTACTGAAGTGGTTTGCCATTCCCTTCTCCAGTGCACCACATTCTGTCAGATCTCTCCACCTTGACCCCCCCATCTTGGGTTGCCCCACAGGCATGGCTTAGTTGCATTGAGTTAGACAAGGCTGTGGTCCTAGTGTGATTAGATTTACTAGTTTTCTGTGAGTATGGTTTCAGTGTGTTTGCCCTCTGATGCCCTCATGCAACACCCACCGTCTTACTTGGGTTTCTCTTACCTTGGGCGTGGGGTATCTCTTCACAGCTGCTCCAGCAAAGTGCAGCCATTGCTCCTTACCTTGGACGAGGGGTATCTCCTCACCACCACCCTTCCTGACCTTCAAAGTGGGATAGCTCCTCTAGGCCCGCCAGTGTCCGCACAGCCACGGCTCTTTGGGATATATTTAACTTATGTGCAGAGTACATCATGAGAAACTCTGGACTGGAAGAAACACAAGCTGGAATCAAGATTGCTGGGAGAAATATCAATAACCTCAGATATGCAGACGACACCACCCTTACGGCAGAAAGTGAAGAGGAACTCAAAAGCCTCTTGATGAAAGTGAAAGTGGAGAGTGAAAAAGTTGGCTTAAAGCTCAACATTCAGAAAATGAAGATCATGGCATCCGGTCCCATCACTTCATGGGAAATAGATGGGGAAACAGTGGAAACAGTGTCAGACTTTATTTTTCTGGGCTCCAGAATCACTGCAGATGGTGACTTCAGCCATGATATTAAAAGATGCTTACTCCTTGGAAGGAAAGTTATGACCAACCTAGATAGCATATTCAAAAGCAGAGACATTACTTTGCCAACAAAGGTTCATCTAGTCAAGGCTATGGTTTTTCCTGTGGTCATGTATGGATGTGAGAGTTGGACTGTGAAGAAGGCTGAGTGCAGAAGAACTGATGCTTTTGAACTGTGGTGTTGGAGAAGACTCTTGAGAGTCCCTTGGACTGCAAGGAGATCCAACCAGTCCATTCTGAAGGAGACCAGCCCTGGGATTTCTTTGGAAGGAATGATGCTAAAGCTGAAACTCCAGTACTTTGGCCACCTCATGTGAAGAGTTGACTCATTGGAAAAGACTCTGATGCTGGGAGGGATTGGGGGCAGGAGGAGAAGGGGATGACAAAGGATGAGATGGCTGGATGGCATCACTGACTCGATGGCCGTGAGTCTGAGTGAACTCTGGGAGTTGGTGATGGACAGGGAGGCCTGGCGTGCTGCAATTCATGGGGTCGCAAAGAGTCGGACGTGACTGAGCAACTGATCTGATCTGATTTGATCTGTTGATGGGTGGAGCTGTGTTCCCGTCCTGCTATTTACCTGGGGCCAAACCCAAGTAAGCAGATAGATATCCTGAACCGGAGCTCAGGGCCATCTGTGCTGGAGACACATATTTGGGAGTCAGTCACAAGGCAATGGCACCCCACTCCAGTACTCTTGCTTGGAAAATCCCATGGACGGAGGAGCCTGGTAGGCTGCAGTCCATGGGGTCGCTAAGAGTCGAACACGACTGAGTTACTTCACTTTCACTTTTCACTTTCATGCACTGGAGAAGGAAATGGCAACTCACTCCAGTATACTTGCCTGGAGAATCCCAGGGATGGGGGAGCCTGGTGGGCTGCCGTCTGTGGGGTGACACAGAGTCAGACATGACTGAAGTGACCTAGCAGCAGCAGCACATATAGATGGGGTTTGACGCCACCAGCCTGATGAGATCTTGGAGGAACGAGAATATGTAGAAAAGAGGTCCAAGCCCCATCCACCTTGCCAACAGTCCCTGTTTAAGCCGTGTTCTCAAACGTTTTATGCTAGGATCCCACAGGGGAAGGGGTTAAAATTCGAGGCTGATTCTGTGTGTCTTGAGATCCTGTATTTCAGCAATGCTGCAGCACAGGGACTGAAGTCTAGAGACCCCACCTAGAATGGCGGGGGCCTCGCTTATGCCCAGACAGAAATGGGAGCAATTGACAAAAAGGGTAACATGCCTCTTCACTTGGAGAAGGCAATGGCAACCCACTCTAGTACTCTTGCCTGGAAAATTCCATGGGTGGAGGAGCCTGGTTGGCTGCAGTCCATGGGGATCTCAAAGAGTCGGACACGACTGAGCGACTTCACTTTCACAAAGCTATCTTGAGAAAGAAGAATGGAACTGGAGGAATCAACCTACCTGACTTCAGGCTCTACTACAAAGCTACAGTCATCAAGACAGTATGGTACTGGCACAAAGACAGAAATATAGATCAATGGAACAAAATAGAAAGCCCAGAGATAAATCCACGCACATATGGACACCTTGTCTTTGACAAAGGAGGCAAGAATATACAATGGAGAAAAGACAATCTCTTTAACAAGTGGTGCTGGGAAATCTGGTCAACCACTTGTAAAAGAATGAAGCTAGAACACTTTCTAACACCATACACAAAAATAAACTCAAAATGGATTAAAGATCTAAACGTAAGACAAGAAACTATAAAACTCCTAGAGGAGAATATAGGCAAAACACTCTCTGACATACATCACAGCAGGATCCTCTATGACCCACCTCCCAGAATAATGGAAATAAAAGCAAAAATAAACAAATGGGACCTAATTACTTAAAAGCTTCTGCACATCAAAGGAAACTATTAGCAAGGTGAAAAGGCAGCCTTCAGAACGGGAGAAAATAATAGCAAATGAAGCAACGGACAAACAACTAATCTCAAAAATATACAAGCAACACCTACAGCTCAACTCCAGAAAAATAAATGACCCAATCAAAAAATGGGCCAAAGAACTTAGTAGACATTTCTCCAAAGAAGACATACAGATGGCTAACAAACACATGAAAAGATGCTCAACATCACTCATTATCAGAGAAATGCAAATCAAAACCACTATGAGGTACCATTTCACACCAGTCAGAATGGCTGCGATCCAAAAGTCTACAAGCAATAAATGCTGGAGAGGGTGTGGAGAAAAGGGAACCCTTTTACACTGTTGGTGGAATGCAAAGTAGTACAGCCACTATGGAGAACAGTGTGGAGATTCCTTAAAAAACTGGAAATAGACCTGCCTTATGATCCAGCAATCCCACTGCTGGGCATACACACTGAGGAAACCAGAAGGGAAAGAGACACGTGTACCCCAACGTTCATCGCAGCACTGTTTATAATAGCCAGGACATGGAAGCAACCTAGATGCCCATCAGCAGATGAATGGATAAGAAAGCTGTGGTACATATACACAATGGAGTATTACTCAGCCATTAAAAAGAATACATTTGAATCAGTTCTAATGAGGTGGATGAAACTGGAGCCTATTATACAGAGTGAAGTAAGCCAGAAAGAAAAACACCAATACAGTATACTAACGCATATATATGGAATTTAGAAAGATGCTAACAATAACCCTGTGTACGAGACAGCAAAAGAGACACTGATGTATAGAACAGTCTTATGGACTCTGTTGCAGAGGGAGAGGGTGGGAAGATTTTGGAGAATGGCATTGAAGATGTATAATATCATGTATGAAACGAGTCGCCAGTCCAGGTTCGATGCACAATACTGGATGCTTGGGGCTAGTGCACTGGGACGACCCAGAGGGATGGTACGGGGAGGGAGGAGGGAGGAGGCTTCAGGATGGGGAACACATATATACCTGTGGTGGATTCATTTCGATATTTGGCAAAACTAATACAATTTGTAAAGTTTAAAAATAAATTAAAATTAAAAAAAAAAAAAAAACCCAAGTAAGATGGTAGGTGTTATGAGAGGCATCAGAGGACAGACACACAAACCACAAAAGCAGAAAACTAGTTATTTCTTAAGTTTGTCTACAAATTTGTATTATTCACTTTCTTGGTTGTTCTCAGCCATCTCTCCTATCCCTCTGATTTGTGCTGCACCTAAGTAGTATATGCAGGTCAGGAAGCAACAGTTAGAACTGGAACTGGACTGGAACAACAGACTGGCTCCAAATATGTCCAAAAAGGAGTATGTCAAGGCTGTATATTGTCACCCTGCTTATTTAACTTACATGCAGAGTACATCATGAGAAAAACTGGACTGGAAGAAGCACAAGCTGGAATCTAGATTTCCAGGAGAAATATCCATAACCTCAGATATGCAGATGACACCACTCTTATGGCAGAAAGTGAAGAGGAACTAAAAAGCCTCTTGATGAAAGTGAAAGTGGAGAGTGAAAAGTTGGCTTGAACCTCAACATTCAGAAAACTAAGATCATGGCATCTGGTGCCACCACTTCATGGGAAATAGATGGGGAAACAGTGGAAACAGTGTCAGACTTTATTTTTGGGGGCTCCAAAATCACTGCAGATGGTGACTGCAGCCATGAAATTAAAAGACGCTTACTCCTTAGAAGGAAAGTTATGACCAACCTAGATAGCATATTGAAAAGCAGAGACATTACTTTGCCAACAAAGGTCTGTCTAGTCAAGGCTATGGTTTTTCCAGTAGTCATGTATGGATGTGAAATTTGGACTGTGAAGAAAGCTGAGCACCAAAGAATTGATGCTTTTGAACTGTGGTGTTGGAGAAGACTCTTGAGAGTCCCTTGGACTGCAAGAAGATCCAACCAGTCCATTCTAAAGGAGATCAGTACTGGGTGTTCATTGGAAGGACTGATGCTGAAGCTGAAACTCCAATACTTTGGCCACCTCATGCGAAGAGTTGACTCATTGGAAAAGACTCTGATGCTGGGAGGGATTGAGGGCAGGAGGAGAAGGGGACGACAGAGGATGAGATGGCTGGATGGCATCACCGACTCGATGGACGTGAGTCTGAGTGAACTCCGGGAGTTGGTGATGGACAGGGAGGCCTGGCGTGCTGCAGTTCATGGGGTCTCCAAGAGTCCGATACAACTGAGCAATTGAACTGAACTGAATTGAAACTTTGGTGGAGGTATTATTCAATGGTGTATGTAAATCATAAAGGTAGTGTTAAGGTTAAAAACAAAATAATTAAAAAAACATAAAGCTACAATAATTTGCTAATGGATATACAGTATAAAAAGATGTAGACTGTGATACCAAAAATATAAAATGTATTTGGGAGAAAGAAAAATGTTGATATTTTGTATGCTGACAAATTTATGTTGTTATCAGGTTAAATCAGACTGTTACAAGATATTTTATGTAAGTCTCATTGTAACCACAAAGCAAAAACCTATAGTCAATACACAAAATTGGAAGAAATCAAAGTATATTACTACAGACAATTACTAAATCACAAAGACATCAAGAAAGAAAAAAAAGTAACAAAGAATCCATAATACTCTCAGAAAACAATTAAGAAATGGCAAAAGTCTTTAAAAGTGAAATTGTTAGTCACTCAGTCGTGTCTTACTCTTGCAACTCCATGAAGTGTAGCCTGCCAGGCTCCTCTGACTCTGGAGTTCTCTAGGTAAGAATACTGAAGTGGGTTGCCATTCCCTTCTTCAGGGGATCTTCCTGACCTGGGGATTGATTGAACCCAGGGTCTCCTGCATTGCAGGCAGATTCTTCACTGCTTGAGCCACTAGGGTAGCCCCCAGTAAGTTTTACTTATTAAAAATTATTTTAAATGTAAATAGACCAAATTGTCCAATCAAAGGACATGGTGGTTAAATGGAATTTTTAAAAAAGACTCAACCATAAGCTGCCTACAGTGAACTCATTACAGATTTAAGGACATACATATGCTCAAAGTAAATGGCTAAAGAAGATATACCATGTACACACAAACCAAAAGAGAGCAGGGTTAGCTATACTTATTTCAGAGAAAATAGATTTTAGGACAAAAACTGTAATAAGAGAGAAAGAAAATATGTTTTCAAAATATGTGGCCAGTTCCTCAAGAGAAAATATCTCCAGTATTAGACCATCTAATTGAACAAGGCAATTCATGACAGATACAAAGGTAGAAATAGGCAGCAATACAATAACAGTAGGGGACATCAGTAAGCTGCTATGAGCAAAGAGTAAATAATACAGACAGAAATATCAGTAAAGAAACATTGGACTTGAACAACAACTTAGATCAAATGAAGCTAACAGATATAGGGAAAACTTTCCATTCAAAGCAGCAATTCATATTCTTAAGAGCTCGTGAAATATTTTCTAAGATGAATAATATGCTTGGCACAAGAGAAATCTTAACACATTCAAGAAGACTGAAAATATATTAAGTATCTTTCCTGACTCCAATGGTATGAAACTAAACAGAAATTAATAACAGGAGGAAAACCTAAAAAATCACAAATATGTGGAAATTGAACAAAACACTACTGAAAAAGCAATGGAATGGGAAGTGAGAGGGAGGTTAAGTGATGTACCAATATATACAAATCAATAAATGTGATATACCACAATAATAAAAGTAAAGGATTAAAAAGTAGAAAATAACATTAGACTTAATTTTAAGAGCTAACACCATGACAGTTCTAGAAGAAACGATAGGAAAAAAAATCTAAGTGAACTTGGATTGGGCAAAAATAAGTAGGTAGCCAAAACTATGAAGTATAATAGACAAAATCAATAAGTAGGATATCATCCAAATTAAAATAATTCACTCCAATAAGGGCATTATTAGGAAAATGACAAGTAAAACAGAATCGGAGATAATACCTGCAAATATATAACCATCAAAGGTCTTGTAATTAGAATATTATAAAGAACTGCTAAAAATCAGTAATAAGTAAACTAAACAAATACAATGGGAAAACATTTGAACAGACACTTCAGCAAATAAGATAAATTGGTGGCAATTAAGCATATGAAAAGATGCTCAACTTTATAAGCAATTGAGATATTCATTAAAACTAAAATTATATATCACAACACACCTATTAAAATGGTTCAAATAAAAAAAACTCATCATATGAGTAAGTGATGAGATTATATGTTACAGATATTTGGAAACAGTTTGGTGGTTTCTTAAAATGTTAATTTTAATTTTATTTTTAAGCTTTACAATATTGTATTGGTTCTGCCATATATCAAAATGAATCCGCCACAGGCAAAAATGTTAAACATACAGTTAATGTAGTGCTGCTTTTAAGATTTTATCTAAGTGAAATGAAAGCATAGGTCTCTCAAAGACTTGTATGCTGGGGACCAGCCCCAGCTGATCCAGGGTATTCGAAGGAGAGACGGCCTAGGCGACTATTTATATGCTAATTAGAGATATAGAGAACAATAGAATGAGGATAGCTCAGTAGGAAAATTCAGTGGAGAAAAGAAGCTGAGTAGCTTGGTTTACGCGGGAGACCAATAAAACTTCAAGACAAGAAGTTTGCACCACTTACGTAGGCCGCAGGCGCCCTCTCGAATAGCGGAAGGTGTCTCACCCTAGACTCCTTCTCGAGTGGGTCTTAGAAGCCCAGGCATAATTAGTAAGCGTGGTGGGTTCCGCGCTCCAGATGGAGACTCAGCTGGAAGTTAAAGGGAAGAATGACATGGGGAGACCAAGCGCTGGTGAACAAGGCCCGTAGCTTTATTTTTAACAGGGGCTTTTATACCCTAAGTTACACATAGAGGATAATAGGGGATGCAAAGTCAGCAGTCTTTGATTCTTATCAAAAACCAAGGTTTCTTTCCTGCAAATGTATCGTATACAAATGGTTTAGGTGATTTACATCATCTTCTGGCCAGAAGGCCTACTAACATTTTATGACTCTTGACAAGGACTTATCAACAAAGACTTACTTTCTCTAAGAGTAATTATTTCAAGGTTTGGCACCATCTTCCAAAGATAAAATTGCATTCCTATAGGGCGGATGTGTAATGGGTTTACAACAAAGAAAGAATTTATTACCTTAAGGGTCTAAAGTTACTAACACCAAGGCCACTACTTATTTTTTCTACATACCCACTATTAATTGATACATATTCAAGGATACAATTCAGGGGATGTGAAAACTTGGCAACAAGCATTGACTCATCAATGAAATCCTTTACTAGTTTATTCTGACAGTTTTTAACTCTCTGAGAGGCTCTAAGCTATTTGAATATCTTAAGCTTCCCATGCCTCTCGAGGCTGGGAGACTGTAAACAATCGTATGCATAGCTGCAGGAGTCCGGGTAAACTTGTCAGGCGAGTTAGAGAGCCATCAGAGGGGTTTGGATTTAAACACTCCTAATTGCCCAGGAACTTTATTAATTGGAGCTGTAAGCTAACTCTTTGACACGGAGAGAGAGAGAGATGGTGGTAGGGGACAGCCCCCAGTAAGGTCAGAGGTGAGAGCACAAAGCAATAAAGTAGGCAGACTCTGGTTTTTTGGGGGAAAATGCTCGAGAATATCCGGGGGGACTCCTGAGGCTCGATCCCGCCTTTGCGTGTGCCGAGCCTCCTTCCTCATGACCTTTGTCATGAGTGGAATGCCTCACTGGCTCCCCGCACTTGTACATGAATATCCATAGCAGCTTATTTGTAGTATTCAAAACTGAAAACAGCCCAACTAGTCATATGATGAAACATACAACAACAATAAGAAATAACTTATTGCTGAAAATAACAGCATTGGAAAAAAATCTCAAAATAATTATGCTAAGTTAAAAAAGACAAAAAAAAAAAAAAAGAAAATATAGTATATTATTACATTTGTGTAAAATTAAACAAAATGCAAAAGGCATTTAGTGAAATTAAGACAATAGTGAAAGAAAGCAGATCAGTGGTTGCCTAGGGACAGGGATGGGCTAAGTAGAGAAGAAAGTAATACAAAGGGAAAAAAAGTTTTTGGAGGGGATGGGTATGGTAACCATTTTGATTGTGGTAAGGTGTTCAGGAAAATGTAAACATGGATTTATTTTCTAATTTAAGGACTGGAAAAGCATGTTTGGAGTGGAAGAATCCTGAAATAATTTAAGGTCTGGAAAGTGCTTATCAACTTATTACCCAAATAGCTTTTCTTTAAAATGATACTAAATCAAAATGTTCAAGATTTTTTCTATTTAATGTGGTGTTGTCTTTTTTGCATTCTTGGTCATATTTTACAACTAAATCTTTGTATTCTACAAATATGCTTTTTTCTGTACTATTAGTAATGTGCATCTCCAGTAAGGTCCTGCTTTTCAGTTTGCCAGTACAAGAGCCTGTCTGATTCTGATGTGAACCACTTCTAGGCACAAGTATGTGTCAGAAGTCTTAAATTTAAGGAACATTCTGGACTAGGCACCTGCTGTTGCGAAAACAAAAAAGCAACTAGCAGTTATTGCAAATTTCAGTTGATAAGTCAAAGACTCAAATGTACAAACTGGGTTTGTACAGACTGTTCTGTTACCAAAAAGCTTCAACCAGTTCCTGTCCTTGGTTCTTTCTTCCCAATACCACTTCGTCCCTCAAGATCCCAGTCTAAAGTTGCATACCAGCCCACAGTTGACTTTGGCGAAATTGCTTCCTCTCTGGAAAGGTAAGTCATGTGTGAAACATGCTAAGGCAAAACGCAGCAGTGGTTGGGAATAAATTTTGGCCTGGTCCTGGAGAGTTTAGGAGATGCTGAGGAAGAAAAATAAAAACTTTTTAAAGTAATTTTTAGCGATAAAGTATTAATATTTTTATTTAAGGTAGGTGCATTTTTTTTAACTGAATAGACAACAGTATAGGGTAAACATAACTTTTATAAGCACTGGGAAACCAACAAATTCATGTGACTCACTTTATTGATATTTGTTTTATTGTGGCAATCTGGAACCAAACTTGCAATACCTCCAAGGTACACCTGTATGTGGTCAGGTAGGTTTGTTCTCTGTTGTGTCAATGGCAGTTCTAGCCTCAGAGTCCACTAGGCTTTTAAACAAGCATGTTGCGTCTGCATGTGTGGGATAAATAATGTGAAAACCAATAGATCCTGCCAAGCAGGCTGCAAGGAAAAGATTTTTTTTTTTTTTTTGACCGAAGTAGTCATCTTGCTTGGAACCTCTTTTCATTGTAGGCCCTGCCCTCTGTGCTGAGCCTCAGTCCAAAGTTTACCTCACAGAGAACTCAAAGCCAAAGCTCAGATCCCTGTGAGGTTGTCTAATTGTATCATGGGGCCCTGGGGAACAAACTCCTAGAAGAGGGGGGAGGGTGTGAGGACAACAGTGAAATGAAGTTGAAAATAAATGTGGATAGATGGTGGTTTCTATGGTCACCAGATCATGAGTGGAATATACCATGTATCCTTCTGAGAAGTAAAACCATCCTCAGGATATGAAGGGGGTTAAACTTCCAAGGCAATGGCACCCCACTCCAGTACTCTTGCCTGGAAAATCCCATGGACGGAGAAGCCTGGTAGGCTGCAGTCCATGGGGTCGCTGAGGGTCGGACACGACTGAGCGACTTCACTTTCACTTTTCACTTTCATGCATTGGAGAAGGAAATGGCAACCCACTCCAGGATTCTTGCCTGGAGAATCCCAGGGACGGCGGAGCCTGGAGGGCTGCCATCTATGGGGTCGCACAGAGTTGGACACGACTGAAGCGACTTAGCAGCAGCAGCAGCAGCAAACTTCCAACAGCTATGGAAGGCAGAGGGTCAAGTTATGCAAAGTTCCCTGCTTAGTAGATAGTCCCTCCCAGCCATGCCCTCTGTTGGCAGACAGTGAAAAAATTTTCCAGAGGAGGGCTCAGGCCATCAGTTCCTGGTTCATTTTCTGGTCCCAGACAGATATTCTTTAGGGAGAGGATTGGCCCCATGAGTTCTTTTCTTGAGATCGAATTCCCCTGAGCCAGTCAGAGTGTATCAAATTTGCAGATGGCAGAGAACCTAGGCCTAGGCCAAGTCTTGCAGTGGCCATGCAATCTCTGAGTGTAGTTTGGGCGTGTTTATAGTAAGAAGAAAGGGAGAGTGAATGAAAACTCTCTCACTCCTATAATCCCTAGGGGAAACTGGAGCTTATTTACGGAAGCCTGGGCATCCTCAGATATTACTATTGATATATTCTGAGGAGCAAATGCATGGCATGGGGAGGTTTCTGTGGTGCTCTAATTAACATGAAGCACAGCTAGTTGGTCCCCAGAAGTAACACAGAGTTTACCCTGGCCCCATCCCCTCTTCTCTCAGTTGAACCAGGGAGAAACAGCTATGTGAACTTTCAGCATTCTTGCTCTGCATCCTCTGCCAGAGCACAGCAAGTGAGTGCTCTGTTGGAGTGAGAGACACAGGGAATAAAACTGTACCTTTCTGCCATTGACACAACAGGGGGACTTTCATTGTTTTGCCATGGTTCAGGAGTGACAGACAAGGGTCATTCTAGTCGACTCAGTTCCTCCCAGCCTATGTCTTATGTCACTGTTCAATCCCTAACTCGTATCTGACTGCAACTCCATTGACTGCAGCATGCCAGGCTTCTCAAATTCCTGTCCATTGAGTCGATGATGCCAACCAACCATCTCTTTCTCTGTTGTCCCCTTCTTCTCTCACCCTCAATCTTTCCCAGTATCAGGAACTTTTCCAATGAGTCAGCTCTTCACATCTGGTGGCCAAAGTATTGGAGCTTCAGCTTCACCTTCCAATGAATACTCAGGGATGATTTCCTTTAGGCTTCACTGCCTTGATCTGCTTGCTGTGCACGAGACTCTCAAGTGTCTTCTCTGGCACCAAAATTCAAAAGCATCAATTCTTCAGCACTCAGCCTTCCTTTTAGTTCAACTCTCATATCCATACATGACTAATGGAAAAAACCATAGCCTTCACTATACAGACATTTGTTGGGAAAGTGATGTCTCTGTTTTTTAATACCCTCTCTATGTTTGTCACAGCTTTATTGCCAAGGAACAGGAGTTTTTAAATTCGTGGCTGCAGTCAACGTCTGCTGTGATTTTGGAGACAAAAAATAAAATCTACCACTGTTTCCAATTTTTCCCCATCTATTTGTCATGAAGTGCATGATGGGACCAAATGCCGTGACCTTAGCATATTGAATGTTGAGTTTTAAGCCAGCTTTTCACTCTCCTCTTTCACCCTGATCAGGAGGCTCTTTAGTTCTTTTAGTTCACTCTTATTACCATCAGAGTGAAATCATCTATATATCTGAGGTTGCTGATATTTATTCTGGCAGCCTTGATTTCAGCTTGTGATTCATCCAGCCTGGCATTTCATATGATGTACTCTGTATATAACTTAAATAAGCAGGGTCACAAGCCTTTCCGATTTTGGAGAAGTCCATTGTTCCACATCTGGTTCTAATTGTTGCTTCTTGACCTGCATATATCTTTCTAAGGAGTCAGGTAAGGTGGTGTGGTATCACCATCCCTTTAAGTATTTTCTATAGTTTTTTTTTTTGTGTGTGTGTGATCCTCACAGTTGAAGGCTTTAACATAGTCAATGAAGCAGAGGTAGATGTTTTCCTGGAATTCCTTTGCTTTTTATATGATTCATTGGATGTTGGCAATGTGATCTCTGGTTTCTCTGCCTTTTCTAAATCCAGCTTGTACATCCAGAATTTCTTGGTTCACCTACTGATGAAGCCTAGCCTGAAGGATTTTTTAAAAATTTATTTATTTTAATTGGAGGCTAATTACTTTACAATATTGTAGTGGTTTTTGCCATACACTGACATGAATCAGACATGGGTATACATGTGTTCCCCATCCTGAACCCCCCCTCCCATCTCCCTCCCCACCCCATCCCTCTGGGTCATCCTAGTGTACCAGCCCTGAGCACCCTGTCTCATGCATTGAACCTGGACTGGTGATCTGTTTCACATATGGTAATATGCATGTTTCAATCCTATTCTCTCAGATCATCCAACCCTTGCCTTGTCCCAGAGGCCAAAAGACTGTTCTATACATCTGTGTCTCTTTTGCTGTCTCACATATAGGGTTATCATTGCCATCTTTCTAAATTCCAAATATATGCCTTAGTATACTGTATTGGTGTTGTTCTTTCTGACTTACTTCACTCTGTATAATAAGTTCCAGTTTCATCCACCTCATTAGAACTGATTTAAATGAATTCTTTTTAATGGCTGAGTAATACTCCATTGTGTATACGTACCACAGCTTTCTTATCCATTCATCTGCTGATGGACATCTAGGTCACCTCCATGTCCTTGTCATTGTAAACAGTGCTGCGATGAACATTGGGGTACATGTGTCTCTTTCAATTCTGGTTTCCTTGGTGTGTATGCCCAGCAGTGGGATTGCTGGGTCATAAGGCAGTTCTATTTCCAGTTTTTTAAGGAATCTCCACACTGTTCTCTATAGTGGCTGTACTGGTTTGCATTCCCACCAACAGTGTAAGAGGGTTCCCTTTTCTCCACACCCTCTCCAGCATTTATTATTTGTAGACTTTTGGATAGCACCCATTCTGGCTGGTGTGAGATGGTACCTCATTGTGGTTTTGATTTGCATTTCTCTGATAATGACTGATGTTGAGCATCTTTTCATGTGTTTTTTAGCCATCTGTATGTCTTCTTTGGAGAAATGTCTATTTATTTCTTTGGCCCATTTTTTTTTTTTTTAATTAGGTCACTGATTTTTCTGGAATTGAGCTGCAGGAGTGCTTGTATATTTTTGAGATTAATTATTTGTCAGTTGCTTCATTTGCTATTATTTTCTCTCATTCTGAAGGCTGTCTTTTAACCCTGCTTATAGTTTCCTTTGTTGCACAAAAGCTTTTAAGTTTAATTAGGCCCCATTTGTTTATTTATTTATTTTTATTTCCATTATGTCAGAGTGTGTTTTGCCTATGTTTTCCTCCAGGAGTTTTATAGTTTCTGGTCTTATGTTTAGATCCTCAATACATTTTGAGCTAATTTTTGTGTATAGTGTTAGAAAGTGTTCTAGTTTCATTATTTTACAAGTGATTGACCAGTTTTCCCAGTACCACTTGTTAAAGAGATTGTTTTTTCTCCATTGTATATTCTTGCCTCCTTTGCCAAAGATAAAGTGTCCGTAGGTGCATGCATTTGTCTCCAGGATTTCTATTTTGCTTCATTGATCTATATTTCTGTCTTTGTGGCTGTACTATACTGTCTTGATGACTGTAGCCTTGTAGTATAGCCTGAAGTCAGGCAGGTTGATTCTTCCAGTTCCATTCTTCTTTCTCAAGATTGCTTTGGCTCTAGAGGTTTTTGTATTTCCATACAAATTGTGAAATTATTTGTTCTAGTTCTGTGAAAAATACCATTGTTAGCTTTATAGGGGTTGCATTGAATCTATAGGTTGCTTTGGGTAGTATACTCATTTCCACTAGATTGATTCTTCCAATCCACGAACATGGCATATTTCTCCATCTATTTGTGTTCTCTTTGATTTCTTTCATCAGAGTTTTATAGTTTTCCATATATAGGTCTTTTGTTTCTTTAGGTAGATATATTCCTAAATATTTTATTTTTTTCATTGCAATGGTGAATGGAATTGTTTCTTTAATTTCTATTTCTGTTTTCTCATTGTTAGCGTAGAGGAATGCAAGGGATTTCTCTATGTTAATTTTATATCCTTCAACTTTACTACAGAGGAGCCTGGTAGGCTATAGTCCATGGTGTCACAAATGTCAGACACGACTGAGAGACTTCACTTCACTTCACAACTTTACTATATTAATCGATTAGTTCTAGTAATTTTCTGGTGGAGACTTTAGGGTTTTCCATGTAGATGATCATATCATCTGCAAACAGTGAGAGTTTTATTTCTTCTTTTCCAATCTGGATTACTTGTATTTCTTTTTCTGCTCTGATTGCTGTGGCCAAAACTTCCAAAACTATGTTGAATAGTAGTGGTGAGAGTGGGCACCCTTGTCTTGTTCCTGACTTTAGGGGAAATGCTTTCAATTTTTCACCATTGAGGATAATGTTTGCTGTGGGTTTGTCATATATGGCTTTTATTGTGTTGAGGTGTGTTCCTTCTATGCTTGCTTTCTGGAGAGTTTTATCATAAATGGATGTTGAATTTTGTCAAAGGCTTTCTCTGCATCTATTGAGATAATCATATAGTTTTCATCTTTCAATTTGTTAATGTGGTGTATCACATTGATTTGTGGATCTTAAAGAATCCTTGCATCCCTGGGATAAAGCCCACTTGGTCATGATCTTTTTAATATGTTGTTGGATTCTGTTTGCTAGAGTTTTGTTAAGGATTTTTACATCTATGTTCATCAGTGATATTGGCCTGTAGTTTTCCTTTTTTGTGGCATCTTTGTCTGGTTTTGGTATTAGGGTGATAGTGGCCTCATAGAATGAGTTTGGAAGTTCACCTTCCTCTGCAATTTTCTGGAAGAGTTTGAGTAGGATAGGTGTTAGCTCTTCTGTATATTTTTGGAAGAATTCAGCTGTGAAGCTGTCTGGTCCTGGGCTTTTGTTTGCTGGAAGATTTCTGATTACAGTTTCGATTTCTGTGCTTGCGATGTGTCTGTTAAGATTTTCTACTTCTTCCTGGTCCAGTTTTGAAAAGTTATACTTTTCTAAGAATTTGTCCATTTCTTACACATTGTCCATTTTATTGGCATATTGCTGCTGATAGTAGTCTCTTATGATCCTTTGTACTTCTGTGTTGTGATTTCTCCATTTTCATTTCTAATTTTGTTGATTTGATTCTTCTCCATTTGTTTCTTGATGAATCTGGCTAATGGTTTGTCAATTTTATTTATCTTCTCAAAAACCAGCTTTTAGCTTTATTGATTTTTGCTATGGTCTCTTTTGTTTCTTTTGCATTTATTTCTGCCCTAATTTTTAAGATTTCTTTCCTTCTACTAACCCTGGGGTTCTTCATTTCTTCCTTTTCTAGTTGCTTTAGGTGTAGAGTTAGGTTATTTATTTGACTTTTTTCTTGTTTCTTGAGTAAGCCTGTATTGCTATGAATGTTCCCCTTAGCATTTCTTTTACAGTGTTCCATAGGTTTTGGATTGTTATGTTTTCATTTTCATTCTTTTCTATGCAGATTTTTATTTATTTTTTTTATTTCTTCTGTAATTTATTGGTTATTCAGAAGCGTGTTGTTTAGCCTTCATATGTTGGAATTTTTAATAATTTTTTCCCTGTAATTGATGTCTAATCTTACTGTATTGTGGTCAGAAAACATGCTTGGAATGATTTCAATTTGTTTGAATTTACCAGGGCTAGATTTATGGTCCAAAATGTACCTATCCTGGAAAAGGTTCCGTGTGCACTTGAGAAAAAGGTGAAATTCATTGTTTTGGGGTGAAATGTCCTATAGATATTAATTAGGTCAAACTGGTCCATTTACTGTCAAAATTTATTGTAAAATTCGTGCAGTTAAAAACTCTTCAGAATAAAAGTATTCTCCTTTGAAAAATTTTTTAGTGTACTAATCATAACACAAGTCCTTTTACTCTTTTCAGGCAGCAACATTTTAGGAATCCATTGTGTACTAGTTGCTGTGTGGAGAGAAAAATGAACCCTGTATTTAAGGAGTTTAAAATACAAATGAGAACACAAGTGAGATCTGTTTTTTATGGGAAGAAAGCAAATATATTCTTGTAGATTTTGGCATGAAGAAAGATACCAGAGATGAATGCCACAAAAGCAGCTCAACTTGAAGCAGGTAAATTTAGTGATCAGAACAGAACAAGATTAACTAGGATAAACTTCCATAAAGAGATGCTGTACAGAGTAACATATCCTTTTCATGCTGATTATCTTAACAAGGTTTAATACATGTGATTATTTTTCAGTCTTTTGAGTTTAAATTGTTCAAGTAGCCATAAGGTCTGAAAACAGACAAATATACATAAGCAGTTTATTCATCTTCTATGATATGTTCAGTGTTCCTCACTAGCAGTTCATGGTTAAATAAGCAAATTTGCAATGAACAACATGCACTACCAAAAGGCACTCCCATCAGTCCTTGTACATTCATTTATATTGCATTGTCCCAGATGATTCAGGTCAAATTTTCACTGAATAAGCTTGCACCTTTTCTCATTTGCCTTTTGCTTCTCTTCTTTTCTCAGCTATTTGTAAGGCCTCCTCAGACAACCATTTTGCCTTCTTGCATTTCTTTTATTTGGGGATGGTTTTGATTAACACCTCCTGTACAATGTCACAAACCTCTGTCCGTAGTTCTTTAGGCACTCTATCAGATCTAATTAATTGAATCTATTTGTCACTGCCACTGTATAATCATAAGGGATTTGATTTAGGTCATACCTGAATGGCCTAGTGGTTTTCTCTACTTTCTTTAAGTCTGAATTTTGCAATAAGGAGTTAATGATTTGAGCCACAGTCAGCTCCTGGTCTTGTTTTTGCTGAGTGTATAAAGTTTCTCCACCTTTGCCTGCAAAAGAATATAATCAATCTGATTTCAGTATTGACCGTCTGGTGGTAACCATGTGTAGGGTCATCTCTTGTGTTGTTGGAAAAGGCTGTTCACTATAACTGGTGCATTCTCTTGGCAAAACTCTGTTAGCCTTTGCCCTGCTTCATTTTGTACTCCAAAGCCTGCTCCTGCTGCTGCTGCTAAGTCGCTTCAGTCGTGTCCGACTCTGTGTGACCCCATAGACCGCAGCCCACCAGCCTCCCCCGTCCCTGGGATTCTCCAAGCAAGAACACTGGAGTGGGTTGCCATTTCCTTCTCCAATGCATGAAAGTGAAAAGTGAAAGGGAAGTCACTCAGTTGTGTCTGACCCTTAGCGACCCCATGAACTGCAGCCTACCAGGCTCCTCCATCCATGGGATTTTCCAGGCAAGAGTGCTGGAGTGGGGTGCCATTGCCTTCTCCGACTCCAAAGCCTAACTCGTCTATTACTCCAGGTATCTCATAACCTCCTACTTTTGCATTCCAGTCCCCTATGATGAAAAAGATATCTTTTTTGGTGTTCGTTCTAGAAGGTCTTATAGATCTTCATGGAACCGTTCAACCTCAGCTTCTTCAGCATTAGTGGTTGGGGCATAGACTTGGATTACTGATATTGTAATGAATTTTGATACTGAATGGTTTGCCTTGGAAATGAACAGAGATCATTTTGTCATTTTTGAGATTGTACCCAAGTACTGCATTTCAGGCTCTTTTGTTGACTATGAGAGCTACTCTACTTCTTCTAAGGGATTCGTGTCCACAGTAGTAGATATAATGGTCATCTGAATTAAATTAGCCCTTTACAGTCCATTTTAGTTCACTGATTCCTAAAATGCCAACGTTCACTCTTGCCATCTCCTGTCAGACCACTTCCAATTTACCTTGATTCATGGACCTAACATTCCAGGTTCCTATGCAATATTGTTCTTTACAGCATTAGACTTTACTTTCACCACCAGACACATCCACAGCTGGGCGTTTTTTTTTTTTACTTTGGCTCAGCCTCTTCATTCCTTCTGGAGTTATTTCTCCACTCTTCTCCAGCAGCATATTGGGCACCTACTGACCTGGGGATTTCATCTTTCTGTGTCATATCTTTTGCCTTTTCACACTATTCATGGGGTTCTCAAGGCAAGAATGCTGAAGTGGTTTGCCATTCCCTTTTCCAGTGAAACATGTTTAGCATATCCTAGAAGTAATCAAGGGAGCTCAATCTACTAGAAATATTACGTAATCTCTGTTTCTAGACTTTGTGGTCCCTGGTATTTTTTATAAGATTCACCTACTGTCAGTCTTATAAACATTTTTGCCATTTATATTATACAAGGGAAAAAATGAATACTAAAAATGAGATAATGGGGAAAAAAAAAAAAACAGATTTCTTTTGCTTCCAAATTATTCTACAGAATGTTCTACCAGAACATTTTGCTGAAGTGATTTTAATCTATAGTTGAAAGACTCTTTATATGATACTCAGAATACATTACAAATTTGGTTTTAAAATAGATTTGAGTCTAGAACAGGACTCATTCACAATGATTCCAGAACACAATGCAGAAGTGCAACAGTTAGGTGATGACTTCTTAATTGTTCAAGGGGATAAAGATCTTCAAATATGGATGGAAATTAATCTCTAAGAGTTATTCTCCTTTACAGACTACAATATTATTGTCAGTTTCATATACTTTTACTTTATAAAGAACTTCCACATGAAGAAATTTATGGAGGTTTTCCAGATATATACGGCTACATTTTCTGTTGTGCTTACAATGTCTGTAAAATACAGCACATCTAAATCCAGATTCTTATGATCAAGGGGCTTCATAATTGCCTTCTCCATATACTCTTTGAGGTCAGTCAAATTCATGACCATTCCTGTAACAGGAACAATCTCTCCATATACTGTCACCACAACTTTATAATTGTGCCCATGGCCATTTGGGTTGTTGTACTTCCCAAATAATTTCAAGTTTTCTTCATTACTAAGAAATTTGCTGTGGAGGTGGTGGGTTGTGCTGAAGGAGATGAGGCGGGATACTCGTGCCTGCCAGAGAGGGCCCAATCCTGCCCCATTCATGGCTCCATAAGCCCAGGGCCTGGCCAGCATCTTAACCCCTCGGCTCACTGTCAGCCTGGGGTGGGCCCCACTGTATCATTTAAAGTTTGTGTTTCCTTGTTAATTTTCTGTTTAGTTGATCTATCCATAGGTTTGAGTGGCATATTAAAGCCTCCCACTATTATTGTGTTATTGTTATTTCCCCTTTCATACTTGTTCAGTTCAGTCACTCAGCCGTGTCCAACTCTTTGTGACCCCATGATTTGCAGCACACCAGGCCTCCCTGTCCATTACCAACTCCCAGAGCTTACTCAAACTCATGTCCATCGAGTCGGTGATGCCATCCAGCCATCTCATCCTCTGCTGTCCCCTTCTCCTTCTGCCCCCAATGCATCCCAGCATCAGGGTCTTTTCCAATGAGTCAACTCTTTGCATGAGGTGGCCAAAGTATTGGAGTTTCAGCTTTAACATCAGTCCTTCCAATGAACACCCAGGACTGATCTCCTTTAGAGTGGACTGGTTGGATCTCCTTGCAGTACAAGGGACTCTCAAGAGTCGTCTCCAACACCACTTTTTAGCATTTGCCTTACATATTGTGGTGCTATGTTGGGTGCATATATATTGATAATTGTTATATCTTCTTCTTGGATTGATCCTTTGATCATTATGTAGTGTCCTTCTTTGTCTCTTTTCACAGCTTTTACTTTAAAGTCTATTTTATCTGATATGAGTATTGCTACTCCTACTTTCTTTTGGTCTCCATTCGCATGAAATATCTTTTTCCAGCCCTTCATTTTCAGTCTGTATGTTTCCCTTATTTTGAGGTGGGTCTCTTTTAGACTGCATATATAGGGGTCTTGTTTTTGTATCCATTCAACCAGTCATTGTCTTTTGGTTGGGATATTCAACCCATTTACATTTAAGGTGATTATTGATAAGTATGATCCCATTGTCATTTACTTTGTTGTTTTGGGTTCAAGTTTATACACCCTTTCTGTGTTTCCTGTCTAGAGAAGATCCTTTAGCATTTGTTGGAGAGCTGGTTTGGTAGCACTGAATTCTCTCAGCTTTTGCTTGTCTGTAAAGCTTTTGATTTCTCCTTCATATCTGAATGAGACCCTTGCTGGGTACAGTAAATTGGGTTATAGATTTTTCTCTTTCATCACTTTAAGTATGTCCTGCCATTCCCTTCTGGCCTGAAGAGTTTCTATTGAAAGATCAGTTGTTATCCTTATGGGAATCCCCTTGGGTGTTGTTATTTTCCCTTGTTGCTTTTAATATTTGTTCTTTGTGTTTGATCTTTGTAAATTTGATTAATATGTGTCTTGGGGTGTTTCACCTTGGGTTTATCCTGTTTGGAACTCTCTCGGTTTCTTGGACTTGAGGGGCTATTTCCTTCCCCATTTTAGGGAAGTTTTCAACTATTGGATCCAGATTGCTACAGAACACAACACCTACAACAAATATCATTCTTGGAATTACTAAAAGCTTTCTTTTGAGAGTTTCATCAAGTAAGAATGTCCGCTATCACCTAGAAAGTATCAGATCAGATCAGATCAGATCAGTCGCTCAGTCGTGTCTGACTCTTTGCGACCCCATGAATCGCAGCACGTCAGGCCTCCCTGTCCATCACCAACTCCCGGAGTTCACTCAGACTCACGTCCATCGAGTCAGTGATGCCATCCAGCCATCTCATCCTCTGTTGTCCCCTTCTCCTCCTGTCCCCAATCCCTCCCAGCATCAGAGTCTTTTCCAATGAGTCAACTCTTCGCATGAGGTGGTCAAAGTACTGGAGTTTCAGCTTTAGCATCATTCCTTCCAAAGAAATCCCAGGGCTAAACCCCTTCAGAATGGACTGGTTGGATCTCCTTGCAGTCCAAGGGACTCTCAACAGTCTTCTCCAACACCACAGTTCAAAAGCATCAATTCTTCGGCACTCAGCCTTCTTCACAGTCCAACTCCCACATCCATACATGATCACTGGAAAAACCATAGCCTTGACTAGACAGACCTTTGTTGGCAAAGTAATGTCTCTGCTTTGGAATATGCTATCTAGGTTGGTCATAACTTTCCTTCCAAGGAGTAAGCGTCTTTTAATTTCATGGCTGCAGTCACCATCTGCAGTGATTTTGGAGCCCAAAAAGATAAAATCTGACACTGTTTCCCCATCTATTTCCCATGAAGTGATGGGACCGGATGCCATGATCTTTGTTTTCTGAATGTTGAGCTTTAAGCCAACATTTTCACTCTCCACTTTCACTTTCATCAAGAGGCTTTTTAGTTCCTCTTCACTTTCTGCCATAAGGGTGGTGTCATCTGCATATCTGAGGTTATTGATATTTCTCCCAGCAATCTTGATTTCAGCTTGTGTTTCTCCCAGTCCAGCGTTTCTCATGATGTACTCTGCATATAAGTTAAATAAGCAGGGTGACAATATACAGCCTTGATGTGCTCCTTTTCCTATTTGGAACCAGTCTATTGTTCCATGTCCAGTTCTAACTGTTGCTTCCTGACCTGCATACAAATTTCTCAAGAGGCAGGTCAGGTGTTCTGGTATTCCCATCTCTTTCAGAATTTTCCACAGTTTATTGTGATCCACACAGTCAAAGGCTTTGGCATAGTCGATAAAACAGAAATAGATGTTTTTCTGGAACTCTCTTGCTTTTTCCATGATCCAGCGGATGTTGGCAATTTGATCTCTGGTTCCTCTGCCTTTTCTAAAACCAGCTTGAACATCAGGAAGTTCACAGTTCACATATTGCTGAAGCCTGGCTTGGGGAATTTTGAGCATTACTTTACTAGCATGTGAGATGAGCGCAATTGTTCGGTAGTTTAAGCATTCTTTGTATACCAGAAAGTATAGTAGGTGGGAAAAGAAGGAACAAAATGCTTGGAAAGGAAGACGTGAAACTGGTACTATTTGTATATGATATAATTCTGTACATTAAATTCTACAGGTATTTACAGACAAATTAGTAGAATCAATAAAAGAGTTTAGGTGCCTGTTTATAGGATAAAATATTAACATTCAGAAGTCAATTTTATTCTATTTACCAGCAACGCATTTACAAAATGAAAATTTCAAAGGCAGTATTTGTAAAATATGAAGTGCCTAGGATAAAATGCTCTTATGGGAAAAATGAAATATTATTGGGACATATTAATGAAGTTTTTATTAAAAGGAAAGCCACACCATATCTGTTCAATAACATTCTATATTATAGACAAGAAGTAAAATCTAAAAGTGCAATGCAGTCCCAATTAGAACCCTAAATGAGATTTTGGTTGAATTTTTTCTGATGAATTGATATTTGAAAAGGATTCAAGAGAGGCAATGGAGAAGGCAATGGCACCCCACTCCAGTACTCTTGCCTGGAAAATCCCATGGATAGAGGAGCCTGGTAGGCTGCAGTCCATGGGGTCGCTAAGAGTTGGACACGACTGAGCAACTTCACTTTCACTTTTCACTTTCATGCATTGGAGAAGGAAATGGCAACCCACTCCAGTGTTCTTGCCTGGAGAATCCCAAGGACCGCAGAGCCTGGTGGGCTGCTGTCTATGGGGTCGCACAGAGTCAGACACGACTGAAGCGGCTTAGCAGCAGCAGCAGCAGCAAGAGAGGCAGAAAATAACCTAGACATTCTCAAAGAACAAGGTAGAGTTGACTGTCCTTATCCAAATAACAGAATTGGCTGTAGAACTGTAGGGATTAATTTATGGTATTTTAAGTAGACAGATAAATAGAGCCATGGTACTTAATAGAGAGTCCACAAACTAGCCCATGCATAGGTAGACGTTTGATTTATGACACATGCAGAACTGCAAATCAGTTGGAAAAGGGCAGACTTTTCAATAAGTGGTTCACTGAAACAATCAGATATTCACATTAAAAAAAAAAAAAAAGAAAGAAAGAAACCATACTCAACACTATACACAGACATCACTTGTAGGTGGATTATTACCTAACTGTGAGAGGCAAAACCATAAGTATTTCATAAAACAATATAGGGAATAGTTTCATGGCCCCAGGGCAGGGACAGATTTGTTGAAACAGAAAAGCACTAGCCATAAGGAAAAGAATGATAAAGTTTGACTATGCTATCATTAGGTATGTTATATAATTAAGCATGTCTTAATCAAAGTCTGTTCACAAAGCACAGCACAGAAGAGAAAATACAAACAACAAAGTGAAAGATTATTTTAGCCACACATATAACCACCAATGGATTGGTATTTAAAACACATAAATAATTCACTATATCAGTAAAAACAAGATGGGAAATAGAATATAAAAATGGTGAAAGAGTTGAACATGAACAGGCTTTTCATAGAAGAGAATGTCCAAAATGTTCATAAACGTGAGAATGTGCAAAAACTTAATAGTAGAGGAAAACAAGTAAATTAAATTCCGGCAATACTTGGTGTAGATGAAGATGTGCAGGCAGAGGAACTCTCTATGTTGCTGCTGAGACTGTAAGTTGGTACAATCACTACAGAAAACAATTTGGCACCATGTAGAAAAGCTGAAGATATGTATACTCCATGGGGCAGTGATTCTGTTCTTGCATATATACCCAAGAGACTTTTAAACATGAGTCCCATGAAAAATGCCCAAGAATGTTAATTGCATCATTGTTCATGATTAAAAGCTAAAAACAGCCCAGTGTTCATCCAGTGTAAAATGGTACAATCATATTACAATTACTTTGCTAAAATCATGCATTGGAATGCTAAGCAATGATGGAGACAAAAGGTCTAAGGCTAATAGGCACAAGATGGATGCTGCTGCTGCTGCTAAGTTGCTTTAGTCATGTCCGACTCTGTGTGACCCCATAGATGGCAGCCCACCAGGCTCCGCTGTCCCTGGGATTCTCCAAGCAAGAATCCTGGAGTGTGTTGCCATTTCCTTCTCCAATGCATGAAAGTGAAAAGTGAAAGTGAAGTCGCTCAGTCATGTCTGACCCTCAGCGACCCCATGGACTGCAGCCTTCCAGGCTCCTCCGTCCATGGAATTTTCCAGGCAAGAGTACTGGAGTGGAGTGCCATTGCCTTCTCCAACAAGATGGATGAGTCTCTCAAATAAATATGATATAGAATGAGAGAAGCAGGTCATAAAAGGGAGCATGCAGTATGATTCCATTGACACAACTTCAAATAAACTGTATTGCTTAGGAATGCATACAGAAGCTGTAAAGTCATGTTTATAAAAAAGCATTTTAGAAATGATTATCATAAAGTCAAGATAATGACTATATCCATAGGGGAGGGTGTGGGTTGTGATTCGGAGGAACACCGGTGGTTGTATGCTGGAAGGCTGGCAAAGTTCTATTTCTTGACTTTGGCCCTGGTTACCTGTGTTTGCTTTTATAAGGGGCTTCCCTGGAATTATCTAAACCTGGTAGCTATATTTTATGCACTTCTATGTGCATCAGACAGTATATTAAACCTAGACAGCATATTTGGAGAAGGCAATGGCACCCCACTCCAGTACTCTTGCCTGGAAAATCCCATGGATGGAGGAGCCTGGAAGGCTGCAGTCCATGGGGTCGCTGAGGGTCAGACATGACTAAGCGACTTCACTTTCACTTTTCACTTTCATGCATTGGAGAAGGAAATGGCAACCCACTCCAGTGTGATTTCCTCGAGAATCCCAGGGATGGGGAGCCTGGTGGGCTGCTGTCTATGGGGTCACACAGAGTCGGACACGACTGAAGCGACTTAGCAGCAGCAGCAGCAGCAGAAGCAGACAGCATATTAAACAGCAGAGACAGGGAGGTAGTTCTAAGATGGTGGAGGAATAGGATGGGGAGACCACTTTCTCTCCTGCAAATTCATCAAAAGATCATTTGAACACTGAGCAAATTCCACAGAATAACTTCTAAACCCTGGCAGAAGATACCCGGCACCCAGAAAGCAACCCATTCTCTTTGAAAGCAGGTAGGACAAAATATAAAAGATAAAAAGTGAGACAAGAGTTAGGGACAGACACCCATCTGGGGGAGGGAGTCGTGAAGGAGGAGAAGTTTCCAAACACCAGGAAACCCTCTCACTGGTGGGTCTGTGAGGAGTTTTGGAATCTCAGAGGCCATCATAACTGGGAGGGGAAAAAAACAAAAACCCCACAAATAATGCACCTAACTGCAACTCCCAGTGGAGAAGTAGTCCTTGATGCTTGTGTCCGCCAGCTGCAAGTGGGGGCTCTACAGGAAGGTATGGGCTGCATGCTTAGGGTAAGGACCAGGCCTGTATACCCTGAGGGCAATCTGAGGGAGCTAATGTGAGATAGCAACCCAAATTGTGGGATAGCCAGAGAGAAAAAAGAGAGAGAGAGAGAACTTTCCCATGAAAAGCTCTAAGGTACAGCCTAGCCAACTCACAGAAAAAAGGACTGAGCGAATACCAGAGGAAAGCTAGCCAGCTGCAGACTAGCCCCTCCACCCACCAGAGGCTGAGAGGCAGGCTGGTGACAGCAAGAGCAGGAAGGCAAGGGGCAATCTTGGCTCCAGAGATGGCATCCTCCACCAAACTGGAAGCAGGTTCCCAATTGCTAACAAGTCTTCCTGAGATCCTGGATGGTTGACCTCTTCCAGGAGGGTCGCAGTCAGAGATTAGCTCCCCAGAGGAGACACACGGCACACCTGAGGTTGCACTTTCGTGGCACACCCAGGAAACTGAGGGGCTGGGACTGGGAGGTGATAAGATGCACCACCCACCTGGGAGAGTGTGCTTGCCAAGCACCTGGTTGACTGAGCTGCTCAGGCCTGGGAAGGGCATAAAATGCAGGCCCAACCAAGTCTGTGCCTTTGTGGAGTAACCGAGAACCTGAATTTGAGTGGCTTAGACCTGCAAAGTGCACGCAACCCAGGGCCTGCTTTGGACAATTCCCCTGCAGAGCAACCTGGAGCCTGAGCAGTGTAGACTGGGAAAGCATATGCACTGTGAGCTGGGGCAAACCCAGTGTGGCCCAGACACTGCAAGCAATCCCCCAAAATGCCAGTGATATTTGTTTGCAGCGTTCCTCTTCCCTGGTGGCTCAGATGGTAAAGTGTGTGCCCGCAATGCGGGAGACCTGAGTTCGATCCTTGGGTTGGGAAGATCCCCTGGAGAAGGAAATGGCAACCCACTCCAGTACTCTTGCCTGGAAAATTCCATGGGCAGAGGAGCCTTGTAAACTACAGTCCACGGGGTTGCCAAGAGACTGAGCCACTTCACTTCACTTCTTCCCTCTCCACAGCACAACTGAACAAGTGAGCCTAAATAAGTGACCACCTTCTCCCCTTTGTGTCAGAGAGGAAATTAGACACTGAAGAGACTTGCAAACAGAGGAACCCAAAATAAAGAAGAGGGAACCACTTTGGAAGTTACAGGTGCAACAGATTAAAACCCTGTAGTTAGCACTGACTATATTAGAAGGGGCCTTTAGACCTTAAGAAGAAGTATAAGCTGGAACAAGGAACTATCTGAAACTGAACTGGCCCCACACTGCCCTCAACAGTTCCAGAGAAATTCCTATATATATTTTACTATTATCATTTTTTAATTAAAAAATTTATTTTTAAGTTCTTTATTATTCCTTTAATTTTCATTTTTATAACCTATTACCTTGCAAAAAAAGACCCTATTTTTAAAGCAAATTTCATATATATATTTTATAATTTTTGTGATTTTTTTTTAATATTGTATTTTTGAGAGTCTAACGTCTACTCTAGATTTTTAATCTTTGCTTTTTGGTATTTGTTATCAATTTTGTACCTTTAAGAATTCAACCTTCAGTACCCATTTTTACTTAGGAGTGAGATTACTGGCTTGATTGCTCTCTCCCCCTTTTGACTCTCCTTTTTTCCCCCTAGGTCACCACTATCACCTCCCTCCCCCTTGTCTTCTCTACCCAACACTGTGAATCTCTTTGGGTGTTCCAGGCTGTGGAGAACACTTGGGGAACTGATTACTGGCTAGATCTGTCTCTCACCTTTTGACTTCCCCTCTTCTCCTCCTGGTCACCTCTATCTCCTTCCTCCCTCTTCTCTTCTCTATGTAACTCTGTGAACCTCTCTGAGGGTTCTAGACTGTGGAGAGCACATAGGGAATTGATTACTGGCTAGATTGCTCTCTCCCCTTTTGATTCCCCCTCTTCTCCAAAGACTCTGATGCTGGGAGGGATAGGGGGCAGGAGGCAAAGGGGACAACAGAGGATGAGATGGCTGGATGGCATCACCGACTCAATGGATGTAAGTTTGAGTGAACTCCGGGAGTTGGTGATGGGCAGGGAGGCCTGGTGTGCTGCGATTCATGGGGTTGCAAAGAATTGGACACGAATGAGTGACTGAACTGAACTGAACTTCTCCTCCTGGTCACCTCTATCTTCCTCCTCCCTCTTCTCTTCTCCATGTCACTCTGTGAACCTCTCTGGGTGTCCCTCACTATGGAGGGACATCCTAGATGTTTTATCATTGGTTCTGTATGGATGGAGAAGTCTTGAGGCTACTGTAAGAATAAGACTGAAAGCCAGAGGCAGGCGGCTTAAATCCAAAACTTGAGAACACCAGAAAACTCCTGACTCTAGGGAACATTAATCAACAAGAGCTCACCAAAAGCCTCCATACTTACACTGGAACCAAGCTCCACCCAAGAGCCAACAAGTTTCCTAGCTAGACATACCAAGCTAATTTTCCAGCAACACAGGAACATAACCCTGAGCATTAAAATACAGGTGGCCTAAAGCCACAACAAACCCATAGACACCTCAAAACTCATACTGGACACTTCATTGCACTCCAGAGACAAGAGACCCAGCTCCACCCACCAGAACACCGACACAGGCTTCCCTAACCATAAGCCTAACCATAAGCCACTCGTCCAACCCCACTCACAGGGAGGAACATCCACAATAAAGAGGAACCACAAACTTCCAGCATACAGAAAGGACACCCCAAACACAGCAATCTAAACAAGATGAAAAGGCAGAGAAATATTCATCAGGTAAAGGAGCATGATAAATGCCCACCAAACCAAAGAGGAGGAGATAGGGAGTCTACCTGAAAAAGAATTCAGAATAATGATAGTAAAGATGATCCAAAATCTTGAAAACAAAATGGAATTACAGATAAATAGTCTGGAGACAATGACTGAGAAGGTGCAAGAAATGTTTAACAAGGACCTACAAGAAATAAAAGAGTCAATCAATAATGAATAATGCAATGACTGAGATCAAAAACACTCTAGAGGGAACCAACAGTAGAATAACTCAGGCAGAAGAGAGGATATGTGAGGTGGAAGATAAAATGGTAGAAATAAATAAAGCAAAGAGGAAAAAAGAAAAAATGTGAAAGAAATGAGGACAACCTCAGAGACCTCTGGGACAATGTTAAACACCCCAACATTCAAATTTTAGGAATCCCAGAAGAAGAAGACAAAAAGAAAGGCTATGAGAGAATACTTGAGGAGATAATAGTTGAAAACTTCTCTAAAATGGGGAAGGAAATAGCCACTCAAGTCCAAGAAACCAAGAGTCCCAAACAGGATAAACCCAAGGCAAAACACCCCAAGACATATATTAATCAAATTAACAAAGATCAAACACAAAGAACAAATATTAAAAGCAACAACACACAAGGGGATTCCCATAAGGATAACAGCTGATCTTTCAATAGAAACTCTTCAGACCAGAAGGGAATGGCAGGACATACTTAAAGTGATGAAAGAGAAAAATCTATAACCCAATTTACTGTACCCAGCAAGGATCTCATTTAGATATGAAGGAGAAATCAAAAGCTTTACAGACAAGCAAAAGCTGAGAGAATTCAGCGCCACCAAACCAGCTCTCCAACAAATGCTAAAGGATCTTCTCTAGACAGGAAACACAGAAAGGGTGTATAAATTCGAACCCCAAACAACAAAGTAAATGACAATGGGATCATACTTATCAATAATCACCTTAAACATAAATGGGTTGAATACCCCAACCAAAAGACAATGACTGGTTGAATGGATACAAAAACAAGACCCCTATATATGCAGTCTAAAAGAGACTCACCTCAAAACAAGGGACACATACAGACTGAAAATGAAGGGCTGGAAAGAGATATTTCATGCGAATGGAGACCAAAAGAAAGTAGGTGTAGCAATACTCATATCAGATAAAATAGACTTTAAAATAAAGGCTGTGAAAAGGACAAAGAAGGACACTACATAGTGATCAAAGGATCAATCCAAGAAGAAGACATAACAATTATCAATATATATGCACCCAACATAGAAGCACTGCAATATGTAAGGCAAATGCTAACAAGTATGAAAGGGGAAATTAACAATAACACAACAATAGTGGGAGACTTTAACACCCCACTCACATCTATGGATAGAACAACTAAACAAAAAATTAACAAGAAAAGACAACCTTTAATTGATACAATGGACCAGTTGGACCTAATTGATATCTATAGGACATTTCACCCCCAAACAATGAATTTCAACTTTTTCTCAATTGCACATGGAACCTTCTCCAGGATAGATCACATCCTGGGCCATAAATCTAACCTTGGAAATTCAACAAATTTAAAATCATTCCAAGCATCTTTTCTGATTACAATGTGGTAAGATTAGATGTCAACTACAGGAAAAAAAAAAAAAGGGAGGTGGGAGGGGGGTTCAGGATTGGGAACACGTGTACACCCGTGGCAGATTCATGTTGATGTATGGCAAAACAAATACAATATTGTAAAGTAATTAGCATCTAATTAAAATAAATAAATTTAATTAAAAAAATACAAACATATGGAGGCTAAATACCCCGCTTCAAAACAACCAACAAATCACAGAAGAAATCAAAAAAGAAATCAAAATATGCATAGAAACAAATGAAAATGAAAACACAACAACCCCAAACCTATGGGATTCAGTAAAAGTGGTACTAAGGGGAAGATTCATAGCAACACAAGCTTACCTTAAGAAACAAGAGAAAAATCAAATAAATAACCTAACTCTACACATAAAGCAATGAGGAAAAGAAGAAATGAAAAACCCCAGGGTTAGTAGAAGGAAATAAATCTTAAAAATTAGGGCAGAAATGAAAAAGAAACAAAGGAGGCCATACCAAAAACCAACAAAGCTAAAAGCTGGTTCTTTGAGAAGATAAATAAAATAGACAAACCATTATACAGACTCATCAAGAAAAAAATTGAGAAGAATCAAATCAACAAAATTAGAAATGAAATGGAGAAATCACAACAGACAACACAGAAATACAAAGGATCATAAGAGACTACTATCATCAAAGATAGGCAAATAAAATGGACAACTTGGAAGAAATGGACAAATTCTTAGAAAAGTATGACTTTCCAAAACTGAACCAGGAAGAAATAGAAAATCTTAACAGACCCAGTACAAGCATGTAAATTGAAACTGTAATCAGAAATCTTCCAACAAACAAAAGCCCAGGACCAGATGGCTTCATAGATGGATTCTACCAAAAATTTAGAGAAGAGATAACACATATCCTACTCAAACTCTTTCAGAAAATTTCAGAGGAAGGTAAACTGTCAAACTCATTGTATGAGGCCACCATCACCCTAATACCAAAATCAGAAAAAGATGCCACAGAAAAGCAAACTACAGGCCAATATCACTGATGAACATAGATGCAGAAATCCTGAACAAAATTCTAGCAAAAAGAATCAAACAAAATATGAAAAAGATCATACCTCAAGATCAAGTGGGCTTTATCCCAGGGATGCAAGGATTCTTTAATATTTGCAAATCAATCAATGTTATACACCACAAATTGAGAGATAAAAACCATATGATATTCTCAATAGATGCAGAGAAAGCCTTTGACATAATTCAACATCCATTTATGATAAACCCCCCCCCCCCCCCGCCAGAAAGCAGGCATAGAAGGAACATACCTCAACATAATACAAGCCATATATGATAAACCCACAGGAAACATTATTTCTTAATGGTGAAATATTGAAAGCATTTCCCCTAAAAACAGGAGCAAGGCAAGGGTGCACACTCTCACCACTACTATTCAACATAGTTTTGGAAGTCTTAACCACAGCAGTCAGAGAATAAAAAGAAATAAAAGGAATCCAGACTGGAAAAGAAGAAGTAAAACTCTCACTGTTTGCAGATGATATGATCCTCTACATAGAAAACCCTAAAGACTCCACCAGAATATTACTAGAGCTAATTAATGAATATGGTAATATTGCAGGATATAAAATTAACACACAGAAATCCCTTGCATTCCTATACACTAACAGTTAGAAAATAGAAAGAGAAATGCACAGATATCATGTAATTAATCGAAAGGTGGTTTGCTTAATAAATATTTAACTGTGAAAAAAAAAAAGAAAGAGAAATTAAGGAAACAATTCCACTCACCATTGCAACAAAAAGCATAATATACTTAGGAATAAATCTACCTCAAGAAACAAAAAAGCTATATATAGAAAACGATAAAAAACTGATGAAAGAAATCAAAGAGGACACAAATAGATGGAGAAATATACCATGTTCATATATTGGAAGAATCAATCTAGTGAAAATGAGTATCTACCCAAGGCAATCTATAGATTCAATGCAATCCCTATTAACCTACCAATGATATTTTTCAGAGAACTAGAACAAATAACTTCACAATTTGTAGGGAAATAGAAAACACCTCTAATAGCCAAAGCAGTCTTGAGAACTAATAATGGAACTGGAGGAATCAACCTGCCTGACTTCAGGCTCTACTACAAAGCTACAGTCATCAAGACAGTATGGTACTGGCACAAAGACAGAAATATGGATCAATGGAACAAAATAGAAAGCCCAGAGATAAATCCACACACCTATGGACACCTTATCTTTGACAAAGGAGGCAAGAATATACAATGGAGAAAAGACAATCTCTTTAACAAGTGGTGCTGGGAAATCTGGTCAACCACTTGTAAAAGAATGAAGCTAGAACACTTTCTAACACCATACACAAAAATAAACTCAAAATGGATTAAAGATCTAAACATAAGACCAGAAACTATAAAATTTCTAGAGAACATAGGCAAAACACTCTCTGACATACATCACAGCAGGATCCTCTATGACCCACCTCCCAGAATAATGGAAATAAAAGCAAAAATAAACAAATGGGACCTAATTAAACTTAAAAGCTTTTGTGCAATGAAGGAAACTATAAGCAGGGTGAAAAGACAGCCTTCAGAATGGTAGAAAATAATAGTAAATGAAGCGACTGACAAAGAATTAATGTCAAAAATATAGAAGTACTCCTGCAGCTCAATTCCAGAAAAATAAATGACCCAGTCAAAAAGTGGGCCAAAGAACTAAATAGACATTTCTCTAAAGAAGACATACAGATGGCTAACAAACACATGAAAAGCTGTTCAACATCACTCATTATCAGAGAAATGCAAATCAAAACCACAATGAGGTACCGTCTCACACCGGTCAGAATGGGTGCTATCAAAAAGTCTACAAACAATAAATGCTGGAGAGGGTGCAGAGAAAAGGGAACCCTCTTACACTGTTGGTGGGAATGAAAACTAGTACAGCCACTCTGGAGAATAGTGTGGAGATTCTCTAAAAAACTGGAAATAGAACTGCCATAAGACCCAGGAATCCCACTGCTGGGCATACACACCAAGGAAACCAGAATTGAAAGAGACATGTGTACCCCATTGTTCATCACAGCACTGTTTACAATGACAAGGACATGGAAGCGACCTAGATGTCCATCAGCAGATGAATGGATAAGAAAGTCGTAGTACATATACACAATGGAATATTACTCAGCTATTAAAAAGAATGCATTTGAAACAGTTCTAATGAGGTGGGTGAAACTGGAGCCTATTATACAGACTGAAGTAAGTCAGAAAGAAAAACACCAATACAGTACATTAATGCATATATATGGAATTTAGAAAGATAGTAACGATGACTCTACATGCGAGACAGCAAAAGAGACATAGATGTAAAGAATGGACTTTTGGACTCTATGGGAGAAGGCGAGGGTGAGATGATTTGAGAGAACAACATTAAAACATGTTTATTATCATATGTGAAATAGATCACCAGTCCAGGTTCGATGCATGAGACAGGGTGCTAGGGCTGGTGCACTGGGATAACCCTGGGGAGGAAGGTGGGAGGGGGGTTCAGGATGGGGAACACATATATACCCATGGCTGATTCATGTCAAATATATGGCAAAACCCACTACAATATTGTGAAGTAATTAGTTTCCAATTAAAATAAATTAATTTTAAAATGCAACACATCTAAAAAAAACAAACAAACAAACAGAGACATTATTTTGCCAACAGAGGTCTTTCTGGTCAAAGCTATGGTTTTTCCTGTTGTCATGTATGGACATGAGAGTTTGAATATTAGGAAAGCTGAGTGCTGAAGAATTGATGCTTTTGAACTGTGGTGTTGGAGAAGACTCTTGAGAGTCCCTTGGGCTGCAAGGATATCCAACTAGTGCATCCTAAAGGAAATCAGTCCTGAATATTCATTGAAAGGACTGATGTTGAAATTGAAACTCCAATACTTTGGCCACCTAATGCCAAGAACTGACTCGTTTGAAAAGACCCTGATGCTGGTAAAGACTGAAAGTGGGAAGAGAAGTGGACATCAGAGGATGAGAGTGTTGGATGGCATCACCGACTCAATGGACATGAGTTTTTGTAAACTCTGGGAGTTGGCGATGGACAGGGAGGCCTGGCGTGCTGCAGTCCATGGAGTCGAAAAGAGTTGGACACGACTGAGCGACCGAACTGAACTGAAATGTGCCTCAGATTTAAAAAAAAAAAAGTTTCCTCCAAAAATTTAATAGAAAGAAAAATGTGTGATGTAGAAATTTTGATGAGGTTTGAATTGTTGTGGATTAAAAACTTGATGTTTTAATCAAGAGATCAGCAGTTGTCCATTATTAAAAGAGGGGAAAGAAGGGATTATTTAAACTGTCGCTTAGTCACTAAGACACGTCTGACTCTTTTCGGACACCATGGACTGTAGCCGGCAAGGCTCCTCTGACTGAGACTTCTCAGGTAAGAGTACTGGAGAGGGTTGCCATTTCCTTCTCCAGGGAATCTTCTTGACCCAGGGATGGACCCGCGTCTTCTGCATTGGCCGGCATATTCTTTACCACTGAGCCACCAGGGAAGCCCATTTAAACTATAGGTATCCCATAATATAGTCAGCACTTGAAACCTTTCTCTTGCCAGATAATTCACCCTATATTTATATCGGTTCCCAACTCTGACAAATTGGAGGATCATCATCAACATTGATAAGATCATTAGGCATCACAGGCCAAATCCATTACAGTGAGACTAGGCCACCATACTTAATTGCAAGCAGGCACACCGAGGCTACTGGTCAGGCAAAAGGCATCTGTGCCTTTTTCTCAGGACAGTCCACTACAGTAACTTAGGGTTTAACCTTATCACATTTCACCAATATTGCTGTCCAGAGACCTCCACGTACTGGAGAATCTAGAGTAAGCTGAGGAATGCACTCATCATGCTGTGAGATTGGACATGAAATTTACCATGGTGTACCCAAAGCTGGAAGAGCGAAGAGTTGGTTTAGGTTGTGCACCTTATAGGGAGAACCCAGAAGGAGGTTTGGTCTTCCAGATTTCAATATAAACTACTTCATCCTCCAGGCCTTGCATTTCTAGGCTCAACAGTGCTAATCTGCTTTGACCCCACCTCTTACTCATTATAGTCTCTGCAACAGCAGGACGAAAAATTTAACTATGGGACAAATTTTCCTGAGGACATTGCTCAAGACAGTTCTGAATATGGAAGTTTCCAGGAAAATTTTTAAAAAGCCATCATTTTCCATAGTGTATTCTCTCAGGAATTTTCTGTCACCTATCAATCCAGCCAGCCAGCCATCCAATACACAGTGTATAACACATGGTAAGTGCTAACTACCATGCTTAGTACTGGGAGGGACTGGGGTGTATGTGTTTATTTTGGTACATACCGTGAGGTTCCAGTTTATATTGTCATTTAGTAGATAGATACCTAAGGTAGTCATTTCAGCACTTTTTACTGAAGTGAACTGCCATTTCCCTTGTATCTCTGAAAACCTCCTTGATTTCCTACTAATATTAACAGTGGAACTTGCTTATGTATACGAGGCTCTGCCCCTGGGCGTTTTATTCTGTTCTAGAGACCCTGTACAAGAATATTTAAATCACGGTGGCGTTCAACACGTTTTAATATCTGATAGGGCCTGTTTCTGCGCAGTACATTTTTTTTTTTTTTTCCCTTTCAGGAACGTGTTCGGGCCCGCGGCAGGGGGCGGGGTCGCACCTCCTCCGCGGCTCTGGTTCCAGGGGAGCTTCACAGACGAAGAGATGGAAATCCCGAGGCTGCTCCCGGCTCGCGGGATGCGACAAACCGGCGGGGCTGGCAGCCCCGAGGGTGGCGGCCGGATCCGCGGAGGTGCTAACTTGCGGGCCGGTCAGGCCCCGGCGCGCCGCCTCCTGCTGCTCCGTGGCCCTCAAGATGGCGGGCCCGGGCGGCGGCGTGAGGAGGCCAGCGCGGCTTCCTCGTGCCCAGGCCCGGGCCCGAGCCCTTTGGCGCTGAGGCCCGATCACGCTACCGGCTGTGGCAGTGGCGGCGGGAGCGGCGGCGATGACTTCTTCCTGGTGCTGCTGGACCCGGTGGGTGGAGACGTAGAAACCGCGGGCGCTGGCCAGGCCGCAGGGCCCGTGTGGAGGGAGGAGGCCGGGCTGGGCCCAAGGCTCCTGGGGGGCGAAAGCGGCGCGAACCCCGAGGGCCGCCCTGCGCTGGGCCCCAGCTGCCTGTCGGCTATCCCCGCCCCAGTCCCGGCCTTGGCCCCGATCCCCGCTCCAGGCCTGGGCCCTGCCACGGCCTTCGCAGGCACTGTCACCATTCACAACCAAAACCTACTGTTGAGCTTGGAGAATGGCATTCTCACTCTGGCCACGCCCCCACCGCCCGCCTGGGCGCCTGGGGTCGCCCCTGCCCCGCAGCCCAGGGGTCTGGTCGCCCCGCAAGCTGGGATCCCACACGCCGCGGAGTCTGGAGATTGTCCCGAGCTGCCGCCCGACCTCCTGCTGGCGGAGCGGGCAGAACCTGCGCCTGCCCCAGCTCCCAAGGAGGAGGAGGAGGGCCCGGCGGCTGTTGAGAGCCCCCGCGGGCCGCCAGGCCCAGGCCAGGGCGTGTTGCTGTACCTGTGTCCTGAGGTGCAGTGCGGACAAACCTTTGCAAAGAAGCACCAGCTGAAGGTGCACCTGCTGACACACAGCAGCAGCCAGGGCCAGCGGCCCTTCAAGTGCCCCCTGGGTGGTTGTGGGTGGACCTTCACCACCTCCTACAAGCTCAAGAGGCATCTGCAGTCACACGACAAACTGAGGCCCTTCGGCTGCCCAGCAGAGGGCTGTGGCAAGAGCTTCACCACCGTGTATAACCTCAAAGCACACATGAAGGGCCACGAGCAGGAGAACTCATTCAAATGTGAGGTGTGTGAGGAGACCTTCCCCACGCAGGCCAAGCTCAGCGCCCACCAGCGCAGCCACTTCGAGCCTGAGAGACCCTACCAGTGTGCGTTTTCCGGCTGCAAGAAGACATTTATCACAGTGAGTGCCCTGTTTTCCCATAACCGCGCCCACTTCAGGGAACAGGAACTCTTTTCCTGTTCCTTTCCTGGCTGCAGTAAACAGTATGACAAGGCTTGTAGGCTGAAAATTCACCTTCGGAGCCACACTGGTGAGAGACCGTTCCTTTGTGACTTTGAGGGCTGTGGCTGGAACTTCACTAGCATGTCCAAACTCCTAAGGCACAAACGGAAGCACGACGATGACCGGAGGTTCATGTGTCCGGTGGAAGGGTGTGGGAAATCTTTCACAAGGGCTGAACATCTGAAAGGCCACAGCATAACCCACCTGGGCACGAAGCCTTTTGTGTGCCCGGTGGAAGGTTGCTGTGCCAGGTTCTCTGCTCGCAGTAGTCTCTACATTCACTCCAAGAAACACTTGCAGGATGTGGACACTTGGAAAAGCCGATGCCCAGTCGCCACTTGTAATAAACTCTTCACATCCAAGCACAGCATGAAGACCCACATGGCCAAAAGGCACAACCTGCGCCAGGATCTCTTAGCTCAGCTGGAAGCTGCAAATTCTCTTACACCCAGCAGTGAACTTACCAGCCAGGGGCAGAGTGACCTCAGTGATGCTGAGCTTGTGTCTCTCTTCTCTGATGTGCCTGGTAATAATAGTTCTGCTGCAGTACTGGACACGGCATTGGTGAACTCTGGGATCTTGACTATTGATGTGGCTTCTGTGAACTCAACTCTGGCAGGAAACCTCCCTGCTAATAATAATAATTCCTTAGGGCAGGCAGTGGACCCTCAGGCCTTGATGGCCACCAGTGACCTTCCTCAAAGTTTGGATACCTCACTCTTCTTTGGAACGACAGCAGCAGGTTTTCAGCAGGGTCCCTTAGATATGGATGATGTCTCAAGTCTAAGTGCGGGGCCGTTGGCATCTCTGAGTTCTTTGGCTTTGAAAAACTCGAGTCAAGAGCCCCAAGCTTTGATCCCTAGCAGTAAGCTAACAGTAGACACAGATGCTCTGACTCCTTCAAGCACCCTTTGTGAAAACAGTGTCTCAGAACTACTGCCACCAACCAAAACGGAATGGAATGTACATCCTGACTCTGACTTCTTTGCACAGGAGGAAGAAACCCAGTTTGGATTCTCCAATCCAGCAGGAAACCATGGGTCTCAGAAAGAAACAGATCTTATCACAGTGACTGGCAGCTCATTTTTGGTATGAACTAAATTCTGTTCATTCCTGCCACATGGCTTACTTTTATTGATGACACTCAATTTTGAGAATATTCTGGCCTGAATGCTTAAATACAGTCATTTCTTATAGGTCTGAAGGAGAACAGAGCCCTGGGCTGCAAGTTTGGAGATTTAAATCCTGATCTTGGGTCTGGAACTTGCGGGTTGTGTGACCTTGAACAAGTCACTTATCCTATCTGAGCCTTAATTTCCTTATTTATGAGATGAGGTGGTTTGAATAGATTGTTCATGTGGTCATTTTAGCTCTATTTTCTTGAGTTTGTGCTCTTTCTTGAAAATTTTAGGACCTTTTACAATGATTAACAACTGCATATGCTGCTAATGTAAGGAAAAGTGCACTGAGAGTTAATGATCTGAATGCATAGAACTGGTGTTTAACTTTAAAATTTTAGTGGAAAATTTTTGCAGTGCCAAAATATCTCTAAAATCTAGTGGTAGCGCTTTAAAAAGAAAGCTGAAAGTCTGGGTTAGCTCTTTTTACATTTTTATCTTTCTAGCCTCTTTTTTTTTTTTTTTTTTGATGGAAGGCTGTGTTGGCGAAAGTGCCAAGTGTTTGATATGACTCAGAGTCAGAAATATTGACTTTGTGGTGTTGAAAAAGTGGCCTTAAATAAGTCATTTTCTCTTACTAACCCTTATTTCCCTAGGTGTCATGACTTCATTGTAATTTACACATACCTGATGCATTGTAGACTTCCTTTTCTATCCTATTAGTTAGGTTTGGAGGGAAAATGTTTTGTACTTTGGCATGCTTTAGTGAAATTTTATGACCTTTTCTGCCCTCTCATTCCCTTCTTCAAAGAGAAACAATTAGCATAATTTAACATCATGCTTGTTCAGGCAATGATGTTTAATGCAGGTTAACAAACAGAAAAGGGAATCTCTGTCTCCCACAGATTAAGGAATTTTTACAACACAATTCTGTGAGTTTGCCAACCTGTTCAATAGACCAGGACAGTGTCTTTGCTCTGCCTTCAAAGCTGTCTTGTAGAGTGACGAGAAAGCCTGTGGTTCCAAGAAAATCTGGAAATGGACCAGAGTAAGATTTTCTTCCCTCTGTGCTCCAGAGAGTTCATTGTTTGCCTTCTTCCAGAGTTGGAATGAGAGATTTACTTTGCATTTTGAGTAAATATTATCTGTCTTACCTGAGCATAGAATTTTATAGTTTATGTAGCACTTTCACAACTGTTATATTTGATCCTCACAATATTTTGAGATAATTGTGGCAAAGTTGCAACTATAAGTCATATTAATATTTACCTAACTCATGTCTGTGTGTGTGTGTGTGTCTATGTGTGTGTATGTATGTATGCACATCAACTTTCATTCTACTCTTCAGAGTTTCATGGTAACTTTTGTTTATAACCACTTGTTCTGTTCCACCATAATTGATGTCTGTTGTCTTCTGCCAGCTCTGCTCCCTCTCTATTCTCTCACATGTGCACTACATTCCTTGCCATGATCTCTGTTTTTTTGAATTAGGTAAGTTTTTTTCATGGTCACCATCTCTCAACCATTCAGGACATGGCCCATTTTTCAGTCCCAATATTTACTGCAAGTCTGAATTAAGAAATTATTTTCTGGAATTAGAGGTCAGAGTGTTTGTATATGAATCAAATAATAATGGGCATATTTTATGTAAGGTTTTAGTGAGACATGTAGTTTTTTATTTTTCTATTTTTTTTTTTTTTTACTGTGTAATTCTGCTAGCAAACACTATTGCTCTGAAGCATTCTAATCCAGTACTGTTTGTATGTACGTTTGTCGATAACAATTACTGTAGCACTTTGGCAGTGCACTTTATAATTTGCCATCTTGAAATGCATCTGTGCTGTCTAATTTTTAAATTGGTTGTACTCATTCAGTGAAAAAGCAAAAAGTATGCATCAATTTGTACTCCAAAGAAATGGTCAGAGTGTAATTGTTTCTAACCGTTTAACAGTTCTCCCTCAGCACTTTCAAAAAATTTAAGCCCATTTTAGAAATGTGTTGTCATCACTTAAGTCCAAGAGGAAGGTCTTAAGCATCTGTTAATATATATAATCATAAAGATATTTTAAAATCCTGTCATTTTGTTTCTTTTATCCCTCATTAAAAATGATCTTAAAATATGCTTTTGTTATATTCTGTTGCATTGTCAAAGGACAGGCTCTATTTTTCTTGAAGATAAAAATCTTGTATTTATGGGCCCACATGATTTCTTTCAGTCAATTTGTTGAAAAGATTTCTCACTCAATACCTTTTTTCCAAGCTGACAGTGAAAATAGCATGAAACTACAGTCAGAAGTATCACTACAAGCATAATGGTTATGTTTTTGTTAGTGTTGGCATAAATTTGCCATTCAGAAGAGAATAGTGGGGTATGATTTAATATTATCTCATTTGCTTTTTGTGCTTTTTCAGTCTTTGATCTATTAAAATTTTGCCAATTGAAATCCTAATAACAAAATACTTTATAGAAAGCTTTGCATCCCCAGGGTGTTCACCATGAGTTGAAATACTTTTATCTTGACATTTTTACCTTGATCTCACTATAGTATTACATAATTGAAAGCCTTGAGTAATAGAAGTGAAACTTGATAGAATATAAGGGTCATTTTTCTCTGGATCAAATACTTCATATTCCTATCCAGGAAAAATAAAAGAAGGGTATTTATGACTATTCCTTGATTCCAGATAAAACATTGATTAATTCCCTGTTTGTGAATATCCATAATCCCTTCATAATTACTGACATCAAACAGATCCACTTGATGATTTGGTAATAAAACCTAATTTGGTTGCAGCTCACTCAAACTATTGATAACAGTGATGATTGAAATATAAGACTGAGCTGAAATTTATGTAATTTATTGGTTCTGAACTAAAGATTTGTTTAACAATTTTTTTATAAAGTGAAATATGTTATGAATATTTAGAGAACAGGTTATCAAGCACTTTGTCAGAACACAACTATATATTAAAAGCAAAACACTTATTACAAATGAATTTTTTATATTTTTCAAATTTAAGTTGATTTGGTAACATTATAAGCTTATTGTATATTTCATGCTAATTTACTGCCTATATACAAAATACAAGATAGAAGAGTATTAGAGATTCAGATAAGAGGAATTAAATGTGAGCTACTTCTTAATTTTGGAGAGGAAATGTAAATTTACATTAAATATTTCATATCAGAACAATATCAGCAAGTGTGTTTTCAGACATTAAATTAATGGCTTGGAGGAAAGGAGGAGCAATAGCTATGCTTTAATGTATGGTTAGATTTAATTACATAGATAAGAAAATAGATAAATTCCAGTCAGGAAAAAAAAGCACAAGAAAAGAATTTGAAATGCAATTGGCCACAAAACACTTGGAAAGACAACTAGCTCAAATGCAGGATGCATTTTTGATAAGTGCTAGGTCTGCAAATATGGAACCAATCTCTGAAGAACTATGAAAACCAGTCACACTGGATAGGACTTTATTCTGGACATGTTTAAGAGTCAGTGAAAATATTAATGTTTAAGAAGAGAAGTTAAATGATGAATATATAGAAAGTTTAATATAGTAGACATGTACAATGTGAATTTGGTTAGGGGAAATAGGAAAATCATTTAGGACTCTAACAATTTCAGGGTTCTGTGATGAAGGCTTGGACTGGAGTTGTGGCAGAAAAGGACAGATTGGAGATGTTTCTAAATTGGAGAAACATATAACTTGGTGACTCACTGAATATATGAGACATCTATGAGAGAACAGAAGATCAGAAATGATGCTTTAAGGATTTTTTTGAAAACTAAAACTTACATTTCATTAACATAAAATGTTGGGTATTGACTGTTTTCAGGAATATATACTGAAACAAAATTAATTTAGGGCATGTTTAATTTATTGAGAAGTGAAGAATCAGTTAAACCCTGAATAAACTATACATATTGTGGGTTATACACACGATTAGACAGGGGCCATTTCATATCTCTTGGCTCCTTCATATAGTCTCAGATTTACATTCAATGTCTGTACTCTGGTTTGCCTTTGAGTATTAATATCTGCAGTCGTCTTCAACCTCATACAACACCCTCCCACAATACTCTGCATCAAAATGTGCTATATTACCTTGTCTGACAATTTTTTGTTACAATACTCTTCCCTACAATGGATATTCAACAGATGTTTTATGTAGTACTTAGTAATATAATAAATCAATTCTCCAGAATTGAGAGATGCTGTGTAGTCATTACTTTCAATAGTTCCTCAATATAAACTCTGCTAGATTGAATTTTACCTATATTTTTCTCATAGTAGAACAGATAGGACCAGAATTGTCCAAAACTAACTTCCATGTGATCCTTGGGGCTCCTTATTCATGATTCCCTCTGTGACTAACAATGTGGTGTAGGAACTAAGTCACAGGGATCACATCCTCTCTTATTTATATATCCTAGCATTTCCCCCCCCTCCTTTTTTTTTTTTTTTTTTGGTTACCTTTACCAATAATGGTGATAACTCAGATGGAATGGAGTCCAAAGAAAAAGTGAGAGAATGAAAAAGTAGCATAAATAATTACATAGCAATTATATTTTGTTTGATGGTGAATTTTGTCATCTGATGTTCTGTCATCAACAGAACACTTCATCTCATTCTGATTTTCTGCTAACATTTCAGTCAGTTCAGTTCAGTCGCTCAGTCGTGTCTGACTCTTTGTGACCCCGTCGACTGCAGCATGCCAGGTTTCCCTGTCCACCACCAAGTCCTGGAGCTTGCTCAAATTCATATCCATCGAGTTGGTGATCCCATTCAACTATCTCATCCTCTGTCGTCCCCTTCTCCTGCCTTCAGTCTTTCCCAGCATCAGGGTCTTTTCTAAGGAGTCAGGTCTCCACATCAGGTGGGCAAAGTATTGGAGCTTCAGCTTCAGCATCAGTCCTTCCAATGAACATTCAGGGCTGATTTCCTTTTCAATTGACTGGCTTGATCTCCTTGCAGTCCAAGGGACTCTCGAGTCTTCGCCAACACCGCAGTTCAAAAGCATCAATTCTTTGGCACTCAGCTTGCTTAATATTCAAACACTCACATCCATACATGACTACTGGAAAAACCATAGCTTTGAGTAGATGGACCTTTGTTGGCAAAGTAATGTCTCTGCTTTTTAATATGCTGTCTAGGTTAGTCATAGCTTTTCTTCCAAGGAGCAAGCATCTTAATTTCATGGCTGCAGTCACCCTCTGCAGTGATTTTGGAGCCCAAGAAAATAAAGTCTGTCACTGTGTCCATTGTTTCCTCCATCTATTTGCCATGAAATGATGGTACTGAATGCCATGATCTTAGTTTTTGGAATGTTGAGTTTTAAGCAAGCTTTTTCACTTTCCTCTTTCCCTTTCATCAAGTGTCTCTTTAGTTCCTCTTCACTCTCTGCCATAAGGGTGGTGTCATCTGCATATCTGAGGTTATTGATATTTCTCCTGGAAATCCTGATTCCAGTTTGTACTTCATCTAGCCTGGCATTTCACATGATGTACTCTGCACATAAGTTAAATAAACAGGGTGACAATATACAGCTTTGATGTTTTCCCAATTTGGAACTAGTCTGTTGTTTCATATCCAGTTTTAATTGTTGTTTCTTGACCTGCATGCAGATTTCTCAGGAGGTAGTCAGGTGGTCTGGTATTCCCATCTCTTAAAGAATTTTCCACAGTTTGTTGTGATCCACACATTTAAAGGTTTTGGTGTATGTCCAACTCTTTGTGACTCCATGGACTATACACTCCATGAAATTCTCCAGGCCAGAATACTGGAGTGGGTAGCCTTTTCCTTCTCCAGGGGATCTTCCCAACCCAGGGAGTTTTGGTCTGGAAGATCCCCTGGAGAAGGGAACGGCAATCCACTCCAGTATTCTTGCCTGGAGAATTCTATGGACAGACCATGGGGTCACAAAGAGTTGGACACAACTGAGTGACTAACACTTTCATCTTTGTCATAGCTTTTCTTCCAAGAAGCAAAGACCTGAAAAAAACACTTGGTCTACAGAAAACCATTCACTATTTTAAACAAAGCAAGACAGTGATTTTAAGAGCACTAAGAAAGTGTGAATCCCTTAGGAAGATCTCTTACTGTTATCAGCTTTTTAAGAAATGGATAATTACTGAGTGCTTACTCTGTGTGAGACACTATAAAGTTTAAAACAAAAGCTTGCATGCATGCTAAGTTGCTTCAGTTGTGTCTGACTTTGTGAACCTATGGACTGTAGCCTGCCAGGTTCCTCTATCCATGGGATTCTCCAGGCAAGAATACTGGAGTGGGTTGCCATGTTGTCCTCCAGGGGATCTTCCTAACCCATGGACTGAACTTGTGTCTCTTACATCTCTTGCATTGGCAGGTGGGTTCTTTAACAATTCATTCAAACAAACATTTTTGAGCACATATTTGACAATCTGTTCTTATGCTCACAGACATTATTATATAAGTAAAGAAAACTCAAGCAATGAAAAATAATATATAGTCAAGTTCTAAATGGTTATAGTTTAGAATGATAAAGATTTAAATAGCAGCTGTCATTCTTAGAGTATGGAGTAAAAATTGTGATAAGAAAAATTCAATACACAAATTATCAAAGGTACTTCAAAAAATTTTAAGAATCTAAACTTTAATTTGGCATACAGCAATTAGATTAAACTATCCTAAATTAAAATTTAAACAAAATTTTGAGTGGTACTTAAATAATTATAAGGAATCCTTTGGCAAATACATTTTAAATTATGCTTTATTTTTATTTATTCTATACTGGAATCCTGAATGTAGTATTATATATGAAAGTGATCTTCTGGAAATCATATAAAATAAATGTCATTTTCAAAGCAAAAACTATAGATAATAGTACTAAGATAAGTGAAATTTCTTTTTTTTTTTAGAGTAGAATTATTTTATTTTATTTTATTTTATTTTTTTTTTGGTAGGAGGAGCACAACTGCATTTATTTATTTATTTATTTAAATTTTATTTTATTTTTAAACTTTACAATATTGTATTAGTTTTGCCAAATATCGAAATGAATCCACCACAGGTATACCTGTGTTCCCCATCCTGAACCCTCCTCCCTCCTCCTCCCCATGCCCTCCCTCTGGGTCGTCCCAGTGCACCAGCCCCAAGCATCCAGTATTGTGCATCGAATCTGGACTGGCGACTCATTTCATACATGATATTATACATGTTTCAATGCCATTCTCCCAAATCTCCCCACCCTCTCCCTCTCCCACAGAGTCCATAAGACTGATCTATACATCAGTGTCTCTTTTGCTGTCTCGTACAGGGTTATTGTTACCATCTTTCTAAATTCCATATATATGCGTTAGTATACTGTATTGGTGTTTTTCTTTCTGGCTTACTTCACTCTGTATAATAGGTTCCAGTTTCATAACACAGTTGGAAAGGGGAACAAAGTCCACCATAGCAAAACACGACTCTCTTTAGTGGCAAGCAGCACTGTGTTTCCGAGATGAAAAACAATTACAAATGGTAGCAAAAACAAAGACATTTCAGCTCTAGGCACTCTCCCTTTGGAATGAAGCCCCAAAATTGTTAATCTTTAGCAGGCTTTATTTCCCTTTCTTGTTTACCTGATACAATGGAGGGATAACTGTGGTATGAAACAACATTATGCTGGATGTGGAAGAAGGAAGCTGGCTACCTATCTGTTTGTGGGGAATTAGCCAAAACAGAGAGCTGAAGTGGAAATTCCTCAGGCAATGACTCAGTGAATAGAGTAAAAGTTCATTCCAGGATAGTTCCAATTTTAGATTGTGTACTGATAGATATTTTTTCCTCTTGATTCATATTGGAATTAATTAATACTAAATATAGCATTTGGTGTTTCTAAGGAAATGCAACATTTTTTTCTCCCTTAAAGTCACCTTATGTTCCTGTGCTCCTTGTAATTTATGATTATTACTTTATTGTTAATTATCAATAATATAAATAAGAACTGTTATCAGATGCCATGACATACTAATAGAACAAAGGGGATGTCATATTTGTTATTTTTGCCTCACTTACCAGAAGGTTGATTAAGTAAAACTTGTTTTTCTATGTTTTTTCCTTTGAAGATTCACTTTCCCAAGGCTATGTCATTGTTTATGTACTTAGAAAGCAATAGGTCTTTGGAGCATTGTTAAAATATTAATGTCTTTGCAATTATAACCTTAGTAATTTGGCTACCTTGAAAATGGAGAAACCTAGGCCAGATGTAAAACTACTTCCCTGGCGAGGGCATATGGAAAGGAATGAAGGAAAAATTCATTGGGAAAAACAGAAATTCCTTTCTGTTATTAAATCAGACTTTGTTTTATCAATCCTTGTGATTAATCTTGTGTATTTTACCGCATATCATAGTCTACATTCAGAAGACTCTATATACAGTATTGAGTCTTTCTTAAAATAAGACTTTAAAAATTTGCTGACTTTTAATATATTTAACTTTTATTGAATTATAATTGGCATACAATATAATGTTAGTTTCAAGTGTACAACATAGGTATTTAACATTTTTTTTTTTTTTTTACTTTTAATTAGTTCAGTTCAGTTCAGTCGCTCATCGTATCTGACTCTTTGTGACCCCATGAACCGTGGCATGCCAGGCCTCCCTGGACATCACCAACTCCCGGAGTCCACCCAAACCCATGTGCATTTAGTCGGTGATGCCATCTTACCATCTCATCCTCTATTGTCCCCTTCTCCTCCTGCCCTTGATCGTTACCAGCATCAAGGTCTTTTCAAATGAGTCAGCTCTTCGCATGAGGTGGCCAAAGTATTGGAGTTTCAGCTTCAACATCAGTCCTACCAATGAACACCCAGGACTGATCTCCTTTAGGATGGACTGGTTGGATCTCCTTGCAGTCCAAGGGACTCTCAAGAGTCTGCTCCAACACCACAGTTCAAAAGCATCAATTCTTCAGCGCTCAGCTTTCTTCACAGTCCAACTCTCACATCCATACATGACCACTGGAAAAACCATAGCCTTGACTAGACAGACCTTTGTTGAAAAAGTAATGTCTCTACTTTTTAATATGCTGTCTAGGTTGGTCATAACTTTCCTTCCAAGGAGCAAGCATCTGTTAATTTCATGGCTGCAATCACCATCTGCAGTGATTTTGGAGCCAAGGAAAATAAAGTCAGCTACTGTTTTCACTGTTTCCCCGTCTATTTCCCATGAAGTGATGGGAACAGATGCCGTGGTCTTTGTTTTCTGAATGTTGAGCTTTAAGCCAACTTTTTCACTCTCCTCTTTCACTTTTCATCAAGAGGCTCTTTAGTTCTTCTTCACTTTCTGCCATAAGGGTGGTGTTATCTGCATATCTGTGGTTATTGATATTTCTCCCAGCAATCTTGATTCCAGCTTGTGCTTCCTCCAGCCCAGCTTTTCTCATGATGTACTCTGCATATAAGTTAAATTAGCAGAGTGACAATATACAGCCTTGACGTACTCCTTTTCCTATTTGGAACCAGTCTGTTCCATGTCCAGTTCTAACTGTTGCTTCCTGACCTGCATATAGGTTTCTCAAGAGGCAGGTCAGGTGATCTGGTATTCCCATCTCTTTCAGAATTTTCCACAGTTTATTGTGATCCACACAGTCAGAGGCTTTGGCATAGTCAATAAAGCAGAAATAGATGTTTTTCTGGAACTCTCTTGCTTTTTCCATGATCCAGCGGATGTTGGCAATTTGATCTCTGGTTCCTCTGCCTTTTCTAAAACCAGCTTGAACATCTGGAAGTTCACGGTTCATGTATTGCTGAAGCCTGGCTTGGAGAATTTTAAGCTTTATTTTACTACCGTGTGAATTGAGTGCAAGTGTGTGGTAGTTTGAGCATTCTTTGGCATTGCCTTTCTTTGGGATTGGAATGAAAATGGACCTTTTCCAGTCCTGTGGCCACTGCTGAGTTTTCCAAATTTGCTGGCATATTGAGTGCAGCACTTTCACAGCATCATCTTTCAGGATTTGAAATAGCTCAACTGGAATTCCATCACGTCCACTAGCTTTGTTCGTATTGATGCTTCCTAAGGCCCACTTGACTTCACATTCCAGGATGTCTGGCTTTAGGTGAGTGATCACACCATCGTGATTATCTGGGTTGTGAAGATCTTTTTTGTACAGTTCTTTTGTGTATTCTTGCCACCTCTTCTTAATATCTTCTGCTTCTATTAGGTCCCTAACATTTCTGTCTTTATTGAGCCCATCTTTGCATGAAATGTTCCTTTGGTATCTCTAATTTTCTTGAAGAGATCTTTGCTGCTAAGTTGCTTCAGTCGTGTCCGACTCTGTGCAACCCCATAGATGGCAGCCCACCAGGCTCCCCCATCCTTGGGATTCTCTAGGCAAGAATACTGGAGTGGGTTGCCATTTCCTTCTCCAATGGATGAAAGTGAAAATTGAAAGTGAAGTTGCTCAGTCGTGTCCGACTCTTAGCGACCCCATGGACTGAAGCCTACCAGGCTCCTCCGTCCATGGGATTTTCCAGGCAAGAGTACTGGAGTGGGGTGCCATAGTCTTTCCCATTCTACTGTTTTCCTCTCTTTCTTTGCATTAATCACTGAGGAAGGCTTTCTTGTCTCTCCTTGCTATTCTTTGGAACTCTGCATTCAAATGGTATATCTTTTCTTTTCTCCTTTGCTTTTCACTTCCCTTGTTTCCACAGCTATTTGTAAGGCCTCCTCAGACAGCTGTTTTGCTTTTTTGTATTTGTATTTCTTGGGGATGGTCTTGATTCCTGTCTCCTGTACAATGTCATGAACCTCCATCCATAGTTCATCATTTTCTTTTTAATTTAATTTATTTGAAGTATACTTAATTTTATTGAAGTATAATTGCTTTGCAATCATATTTATTATAAAATTATATTTATATAAATTTTTTATTATAAAATTAATTTAATTTAATTTTATTGAAGTATAATTGCTTTGCAAAATTTTGTTGTTTTCTGTCAAACCTCAGCATGAGTCAACCGTAGGTATACATATATAATTTCCATTTTGAACCTCTGTTCCATCTCCCTCCCCAACCCACCCTTCTAGATTGATACAGAAACCCTGTTTGAGTTTCCTGAGCCATACAGCAAATTCCAGTTGGCTATCTATTTTACATATGATAATGTAAGTATGCAGATGACACCACCCTTATAGCAGAAAGTGAAGAGGAACTAAAAAGCCTCTTGATGAAAGTGAAAGTGGAGAGTGAAAACGTTGGCTTAAAACTCAACATTCAGAAAACAAAGATCTTGGCATCTGGTCCTATCACTTCATGGGAAATAGATGGGGAAACAGTGGAAACAGTGTCAGGCTTTGTTTTTTCCGGCTCCAAAATCACTGCGGATGGTGATTGCAGCCATGAAATTAAAAGATGCATACTCCTTGGAAAGAAAGTTATGACCGACCTAGATAGCATATTAAAAAGCAGAGACATTACTTTTTCAACAAAGGTCCATCTAGTCAAGGCTATGGTTTTTCCAGTGGTCATGTATGGGTGTGAGAGTTGGACTGTGAAGAAAGCTGAGAGCCGAAGAATTGATGCTTTTGAACTGTGGTGTTGGCGCAGACTCTTGAGAGTCCCTTGGACTGCAAGGAGATCCAACCAGTCCATCCTAAAGGAGATCAGTCCTGGGTGTTCATTGGTAGGACTGATGTTGAAGCTGAAACTCCAGTATTTTGGCCACCTCACGCGAAGAGTTGACTCATTGGAAAAGACTCTGATGCTGGGAGGGATTGAGGGCAGGAGGAGAAGGGGACGACAGAGGATGAGATGGCTGGATGGCATCACTGACTCGATGGACGTGAGTTTGAGTAAACTCCAGGAGTTGGTGATGCACAAGGAGGCCTGGCGTGCTGTGATTCATGGGGTCGCAAAAAGTCGGATACGACTGAGTGACTGAACTGAACTGAATGTAAGTTTCCATGTTACTCTTTCCATACATCTCACCCTTTCCTCCCCTCTCCCCATGTCCATAAGTCTATTCTCTATGACTGTCACTCCACTGCTGCCCTGTAAATAAGTTCTTTAGTACCATTCTTCTAGATTCTGTATATATGTGGTAGAATACAATATTTATCTATCTCTTTCTCACTTCACTCTGTATAATATGTTCTAGGTTCACCCACCTCATCAGAACCGATTTAAATGCATTCCTTTTTATGGCGGAGTAATATTCCATTGTGTATATGTATCACAACTTCTGTATCCATTCATCTGTTGATGGATATCTAGGTTGCTTCCATGTTCTAGCTATTGTAAATAGTGCTGCAATGAACAATGGGATACATGTGTCTTCTTCAATTTTGGTTTCCTTAGGGTATATGCCTAGGAGTGGGATTGCTGGGTCATATGGTGGTTTTATTTCTAGTCTTTCAAGGAATCTCCATACTGTCTTCCATAGTGGCTGTATCAATTTACATTAACCAACAGTGCAAGAGTGTTCCCTTTTCTTCACACCCTCTCCAGCATTTATTGTATGTAGAATTTTTGATGATGGCCATTCTGACTGGTGTGAGATGATATCTCATTGTAGTTTTGATTTGCATTTCTCTAATAAGATGTTGAGCATCTTTTCATGTGTTTGTTAGCTATATGTATGTCTTCTTTCAGAAATATCTGTTTAGGTCTTTTTCCAGCTTTTTGATTGGGTTGTTTGTTTTTCTGGCATTGAATTTTATCAGCTGCTTGTGTATTTTGAAAATTAATCCTTTGTCAGTTGTTTCATTTGCTATTATTTTCAGCCATTCTGAGGGTTTACATTTCCACCTGGCTTATAGTTTGGCTTAACTTTTAAGTTTAATCAGGTCCCACTTGTTTACTTTTGTTTTTATTTCCGTTACTCTAGGTGGTAGGTCATAGAGATCTTGCTTTGATTTATGTCATCGGGTGTTCTGCCTATGTTTTCCTCTAACAGTTTTATAGTTTCTGGTCTTACATTTAGGTCTTTAATCCATTTTGAGTTTATCTTTGTGTATGGCGTTAAAAGTGTTCTAATTTCATTCTTTTACATGTAGCTATCAAGTTTTCCCAGCACCATTTATTGAAGAGGCTGTCTTTGCCCCATTGTATATTCTTCCCTCCATTGTCAAAAATAAGGTACCCATAGATGCATGGGTTTATTTCTGGACTTTCTATCTTGTTCCATTGGTTTATAATTCTGTGTTTGTGCCACTACCATACTGTCTTGATGACTGTAGCTTTGTAGTATAATCTGAGGTCATGAAGGTTGATTTCCCCCAGCTCCATTCTTCTTTCTCAAGACTGCTTTGCCTATTTGGGGTCTTCTGTGTTTCTGTATGTTTCCATATGAATAGTGAAACTAAAACAAATATTTTTTTTTTTTTTTTTTTAGTTCTGTCAAAAATGTCATTGGTAATTCGATAGGGATCACATTGAATCTGCAGATTGCATTTGGTAGTATACTCATTTTCACAATACTGATTCTTCCTACCCAGGAACATGGAATATCCCTCCATCTGTTTTCTTTTGTCTTTTTAGGGAAGTTTATTCCTACAGATTTAATTCTTTTGTTGCAATGGTGACTGGGATTGATCCCTTCATTTCTCTTTCTGATTTTCCATTTTTGGTATGTAGAAAAGCAAGTGATTTCTCTGTATTGATTCTCTGCAAGTGATTGTCTGTATCCTGAAACTTTGCTAAATTCACTGATTAGCTCTAGTAATTTTCTGGTGGTGTCTTTAGGGTTTTCTATGTAGAGCATCATGTCATCTGCAAACAGTGAGAGCTTTACTTTTCTTTTCTGATCTGTATTCCTTTTATTTACTTTTCTTCTCTGATTGCTATAGCTAGGACTTCCATAACTATGTTGAATAATAGTGGTGAAAGTGGATACCCTTGTCTTGTTCCTGATCTTAGGGGGAATGCTTTCAGTTTTTCACTGTTGAGAATAATGTTTGCTTTGCTGCTGCTGCTGCTGCTAAGTCGCTTCAGTTGTGTCCAACTCTGTGCGACCCCATAGATGGCAGCCCACCAGGCTCTCCCATCCCTGGGATTCTCCAGGCAAGAACACTGGAGTGGGTTGCCATTTCCTTCTCCAATGGATGAAAGTGAAAAGTGAAAGTGAAGTTGCTCAGTCGTGTCCGACTCTTAGCAACCCCATGGACTGCAGCCTACCAGGCTCCTCCGTCCATGGGATTTTCCAGGCAAGAGTACTGGAGTGGGGTGCCATTGCCTTCTCCAATGTTTGCTTTAGGCTTATCATATATGGCCTTTTCTGTGTTGAGGTAGGTTTATTCTATGCCGATTTTTTGGAAGAGTTTTAATCATAAATGGGTGCTGAATTTTGTCAAAGGATTTTTCTGCATCTGTTGAGATTGTCATATGATTTTTATCTTTCGATTTGTTAACATGGTGTGTCACATTGATTAATTTTCATATATTGAAGAATCCTTGCGTACCCAGAATAAACACAACTTGATTAAGCAGTATGAATTTTTTCTGTTTGCTGAAATTTTGTTGAGGATTTTTGCATCTATATTCATGAGTTATATTGACCTACTGTGGTTTTCTTTTTTGTGTTGTCCTTGTCTGGTTTTGGTATCAGGGTGATGGTGGCCTCATGGAATGAGTTTGGAAGTGCTCCTTCCTCTGCAATTTTTTGAAAGGGTTTTGAAGGATAGACATTAACTCTTCTCTAAATATTTGATAGAATTCTCCTGTGAAAGCATCTTGTCCTGGGCTTTTGTTTTTTGGGAGATTTTTTATTACAACTTTAATATCAATGCTTGTAATCAGGTTGTTCATAATTTCTATTTATTCCTGACTCAGTCTTGGAAGATTGAACTTTTCTAAGAATCTGTCCATTTCATCCAGGTCGTCTATTTGATTGCCATATAGTTGTTCAAAATAGTCTCTTATAATCCTTTGTATTTCTGCATTGTGTGTTGTAACCTCTATTTTTTCATTTCTAATTTTCATTTGATTCTTCTCTCTTTTTTTCTTGATGAGTCTGACTAAAGGTTTGTCAATTTTATCTTCTCAAAGAACCAGCTTTTAGTTTTATTAATCTTTAATATCGCTTCTCTCATTTCTTTTTCATTAATTTCTGCTCATATCTTTATGAGTTCTTTCCTTCTACTAATTTTGGGGTTTTTTGTTCTTCGTTTTCCAGTTGCCTTAGGTGTAAAATTAGGTTGTCAATTAGATGTTTTTCTTGTTTCTTGAGGTAGGATTGTATTGCAATAAACTTCCCTCTTACAACTGCTTTTGCTGCATCCCATAGGTTTTGAGTTGTCGTGTTCTCATTGTCTTTTGTTTCTAGAAATTTTTGATTTCCCTTTTGACTTCTTCAGGAACCTGTTGGTTATTTAGAAATGCATTGTTTAATCTCCACGTGTTTCTTACAGGTTTTTCTTGTAATTGATGTCTAGTCTTATAGCATTGTGTTTGGAGAAGATCCTCGGTATGATTTCAACTTTCTTAAATTTACTGAGGGTTGACTTGTGACTCAAGATGTGGTCTATCCTGGAGGATGTTTCATGTGCACTTGAGAAGAAGGTGTATTCTTCTGCATTTGGCTGGAATGTCCTCAAGATATCAATGAGATCCATCTCATCTAATGTATTATTTAAGACTTATATTTCCTTATTAAATTTTCTGTTTTGATGATCTGTCCATTGGTGCAAGTGGGGTGTTAAAGTCTCCTACTATGATTGTGTTACTGTCAGTTTCTCCTTTTATGTCTGTTAGTGTTTGTGCTATGTATTGAGGTGCTCCTGTGTTGGGTGCATAAATATTTATAATTGTTATGTCTTTCTAATGGATTGATCCCTTGATCATTATGTAGTGTCCTTCCTTATCTCTTGTAATCTTTATTTTAACATCTTTCTTGTCTGATATGAGGATTGCTACTTTAGCTTTCTTTTGCTTCCCATTTGCCTGGAATATATTTTCCCATCCTTTTACTTTCAGTCTATATGTGTCTTGAGGTCTGAAGTGGGTTTCTTGTAGACTGCATATATATGGGTCTTGTTTTTGGATCCATTCAGCCAGTCTGTGTCTTTGCTTGGAGCATTTAATCTATTTACATCTTAAGTAATTACTGATATGTATGTTCCTATTGCCATTTTCTTAATTTTGGGGGGTTGATCTTGTAGATCTTTTTTCTTCTTATATTTCTTGACTATATAAGTCCGTTTAACATTTATTGTAAAGCTGGCTTGATGGTACTGAATTATCTTTACTTTTGCTTGTCTGAAAAGCTTTTTATTTCTCCATCAGTTTTCAATGAGATCCTTGCCAGGTAAAGTAATCTTGGTTGTAGATTTTTCCCTTTCAGTACTTTAACTATATCCTGCCATTCCCTTTTGGCCTGCAGAGTCTGCTGAAAGAACAGCTGTTAAATGTATGGGGGTTCCCTTGTGTGTTACTTGTTGGTTTTCCCTTGCTGCTTTTAATATTTTCTTTGTGTTTAGTCTTTGTTAGTTTGATTAGTATGTGTCTTGTCGAGTTTCTCCTTGGGTTTTTACTGTATGAGATTCTTTGCACATCTTAGATTTTTTGACTATTTACTTTTCCACGTTGGGGAAATTTTCAACTATAATCTCTTCAAAATTTTTCTCATACCCTTTCTTTTTCTCTTCTTCTGGGACCCCTATAATTCGAATGTTGGTGTGTTTGATATTGTCCCAGGGATCTCTGAGACTAGCCTCAGTTCTTTTCATTCTTTTTACTTTAATCTGGTCTTCAGCAGTTATTTCCACCATTTTATCTTCCAGCTCACTGATTCTTTCTTTGGCTTCATATATTCTGCTATTGATTCCTTCCACAGTATTTTTAATTTCAGTAATTGTGTTGTTTGTCTCTGTATGTTTGTTCTTTAATTCTTCTAGTTCTTTGTTAATTGATTCTTGCATTTTCTCCATTTTGTTTTCAAGGTTTTTGATCATCTTTACTATCATCATTCTGAATTATTTTCCAGGTAGTTTGCCTATTTCTTCTTCATTTATTTGGACTTCTGTGTTTCTAGCTTGTTCCTTCATTTGTGTAGTATCGCTTTGCCTTTTCATTATTACTTTTTTTTTTTTTTTTTTACTTACTGTGTTTGAGGTCTCCTTTTCCCAGGCTTCAAGGTTGAATTCTTTCTTCCTTTTCATTTCTTCCCTTCTAAGGTTGGTCCAGTGGTTTGTGTAAGCTTCATATAGGGTGAGATTTATGCTGAGTATTTTTTGTTGTTTTTGTTTTTGTTTTTTTTTTCTTCTGATGGGCAAGGCTGAGTGAGGTGGTAATGCTGCCTGCTGATCATTGGATTTATATATTTGTTTATTGTTTAGATGAGGCATCCTGCCCAGGGTGCTACTGGTGGTTGAGTGATGCTGGGTCTTGTATTCAAGTGGTTTCCTTTGTGTGAGTTCTCACTATTTGATAGTCCCAGGGTTAGTTCTCTGATAGAATAGGGTCTTGGAGTCAGTGTTCCCACTCCAAAGTCTCAGGACTTGATTTCTGGTCAGGAACAAAGATTCCACAAGTGGTTTCTTATGGCATTAAGTGATATTGAAACAAATATCCAAAAATAAGAAAACAAAGATGAACCCCAGACAAATGGCAGTTGCAAAATCAGGCATATAATTAAAGTAATGGAATATACACTTATACATATACACCCATAAGGAAAGTCAAAACAGTCCAACAAAAATAAAGTACAGTAGATTGACCCTACACACAAAGGAAATCAAAAATTATATTTACCAGTTAAAAACAAAACTAACCAAAGCACAACTGGAAAACAAAACTAACAAATATGTTAAGAGGAAAGGAAAAAAGAAAAGAAAGAAGGAATAGATATGTAAAATTAAGTAGAGGTAGATGAAGAAGATTTATATACATTAACGATTAACTCAAGGGGCAAAGACCAATAGGAAAGGCAAACAAAGGAATAAATGTAGAAAAATATAATAGGTTAAAAAATTAAAAATTGAAATTATAAAAAAGAGAAAAAAGAAAAGAAAAAAAGAAGAAAGAAAAAAGGAAAAAAAAAACTCCACAGAACTGCAAAATCCCAATGTAGAGGTTTATAACAATAATAAAAAGTGTGACTGAATATACACAAATACATATGCACCCGTAAGGAAAATCAAAACAGTCCAACAAAAGTAAAGTACAATAGATTGACCTGGTAAACAAAGGAAACCAAAAATTATTTCTACCAGTTAAGAACAAAACTAACTAAAGCACAAACTGGAAAACAAAACTAAAGCAAGATGCCAATTGGGGAATAAAGCAATGAAAATAAAACTAACAAATATGCTAAGAGGAAAGGAAAGAAAGAAAAGAAAAAAAGAATACATATGCAAAGTTAAATAGAGGTATATAAAGCAGATTTATATACATTAAAGATTAACTGCAAGGGGAAAAGTACAGTAGGAAATGCAATTAGGAATAAATGTAAAAAATGATAGTAGATTTAAAAAATTAAATACTAAAATTAAAAACAGAGTAAAAAAAAAAATAGGAAAAACTTCACAGAACTGCAAAAGCCCAATGTAGAAGCAGAGGTTTATAACAACAATAAATAATGTGACTGAGGGAAAAAAAAAGCTCAAAAGCTTAATTAGATTTCATAGTGCCAATAAAATCGACAACTACAATGGGGGGAGGGGCGGGGAGAGGGGAAGAAAAAAGAAAAACAAAATCTAACAGAATCTACAGAGCAAGTGAAAACATAAGACTAATAAAAGTTTTTCTTGAGTCACTGCTGTCAGAGTCCTTTCCCTCGCTGGGAGTCACAGTACACCTCACATTGCTAGGATGCACTCCAGCACTCTACTGATCTCTAGACCTGCTGTGGGGGCAGCTCAGATTCTAATCTGGTCCTACTCCTGTGTGTTCTTCCTTCAATGTCCACAGCTATCAGAACTAGTGCGTTTTCTTTTGTGGGGGCTCTCAATATCTTTTTATATATTCCATAGACACAGAGTCTGCCTAGTTGATCATGTGGATTTAATCTGCAGCTTGTACAGCTGGTGGGAAGGTTTTGGGTCTTCTTCCTTTGCCACACTACCCCTGGGTTTCAATTGTGGTTTTATTTTCACCTCTGCATGAAGGTTGTCCACTGGGGTTTGCTCCTAGGGCTGCCCTCGAGGACTTGGGTTTGCTCCTGTGTGGGCCATGTGTGGAGGTGAGGCAGCTGCTTGGGTCACAGGGGTTCTGGCAGCACCAGGTACTCAGAGGAGTTGGAGGTTAGGCAGCAGGAAATATAGTGCTCTGGAAGGATATGGCAACTAGTATTGGCCAATATGCTCCAGTATTCTTGACTGGAGAGCCCCCCTGACAGAGTAGCCTGGCAGGCCACAGTCTATAGGGTCACAAGGAGTTGGACACAACCGAAGCTACCCTGAACACATAGCCTCAAGGCTATTTTTGCCTGTGGCAGCTCTGCCCCAGTGAGAGCTGAGCATGTACATGGCACAACTGCTTGGCTTGCAGGGACCCTGATGGTGGCAAGTTTGCAGGGACATGAACTGCCTCTGCTGGAGGAGTTATGGCTCTATCAGAGTCTTTTTTCAAGCCTCTTATAGCTGGTGATCAGAAGGGCTCTTTGGCCAGTCTTTCTCCATAGCCCTGCCTGTTCAGGAACTTAAAGGGCTCCCTTGCCTGGAGTCCGTCTCTGTTGTTTGGTGCATCAGGCACTTAAAGGTTTGGGTCCTATTCTGTAGTTCAGTGCTTCAGGTGTTTGATGGGCCAGCCTCTCTATTGTTAAGCTGCCTGATGCGATGCTGGCATGTGGGGTGAAAGGTTATGGTGATGGCTCCACCCCGTATGCATGACTCAGCTGTACTGCCTTGCTTTGATGACTGGCTGGCTTTGTTCTACAGGCATTTCCCACCAAAATCTCCTCCCTCACACCCTTTCTATCTGTCTCTCTGCAGTCAACAGCAGCCCTTGCCCTGGGATTGCTCCACAATCCCTAAACTCCAGCTCCCAGCCACTGCATCTTCCAGGGGACCTGCATCCCTGTCCAAGGTATGTATGACTGAGTCAAGTACTGTCTGATTCTCATTCCATTTAGGCTGCCACAGATCAGCTGTTTCACTCTTACCCTTAAATGTTTCTCCTCTGACTCAGACAATTTCCCCCATATGGGGATGGGACCCCTGCTTCAGTTCACCCACCTGCTGAGGGCAAGTCCAGTCCTACTAATATTCCTGTTTTTTTTCCCCTAGTTCCTTCCTCTTAATGAGTTTTGCGTGGTTTTATATATTCTTTTCCACTGGTCAGGTCCTCCTGTCTGCTCTCAGCTGGTATTCTGCATGCACTTCTGTGTCTGAAGGTGTATTCCTGATGTATCCGTGGAGAGAGATGTATTCCACGTCCACCTGCACTACACCATCTTGTTCTCTTGCTCTTGCCACATTTCTTTTTATCAAAAGACTTCAAGAAAGTAAAAATGGAAGAGAAGCATTCTATTAAATGGAATTTGACAGTTTTCTACATTGTGAAATGATCACAACAAGTCTAGTTTTATCTGTCACCATACAAAGTTATTACAATATTATTGACCATATTCCCTATGCTGTGCATTACACCCCCAGCCTTGTAGCTGGAAATTTGTATCTTTTAATACCCTCACCCTTTTCGCCTGCCTCCCCGCACCTCCCCTCTGACAACCACCAGTTTGTTTTCTATATCTATAGTAGGCATTGGATAGTTCTTTTTATTACTAAATCTGTGTACCAAATCTACTGAATATTATAAAGACTCGCTGCTTAGGATCTTGTTTGCAAAATGGTTCTTGTTGTCCTTCATCTTAGATTCTTTTGGGGTAAAAAATTCCTCAAAGATAAAATGTTACCTGAATTTATACAAATCTTTAAAGATTCTTCCCAGAAACAGAAATGAAAATTTAAACAACAAAAAAAGATAAGTTTTCTCTACAGTCAAATGTTTAGGCTTTTCTTCAGTGTCTTTGGTCTCTAACATCTGTATAAAAGCTTAATGGTGATTTTTCAATGCCCAGTATTTTCCAGTTACAGTTAGCCATATGAAACCTTCAAATACATGTTATTGCAGCATAAGTCATCTATCAAATACTATCTACAATTCAGAATTTTCATGAAGATAAGAAGTGAAGAGAAAAGCTTGCCAAATTTAGGTTTGCCTGTTGAAATGCCAAAATGTGATCAAATTAGATGCTATTAATTATTTTACATCTTTGGTGTTTTACTGTTTGGTGCTTTCAACTCTTTCTACAACAAAAGTTTAGAAAGTATTTTAACCTAAATGTAAATCTGATAATTCATTTTTTATTGATTATTCTTTGTAAGATTGATACATTCTTGATTCAATAAAAATTCAGATAACCTATAGGTTATCTGTTTTGAAACTGCATTATATATTTTAATCATTCCTTGCTTTAATTTTTAAGCTACTATATATTGAATCATAACTGGTTCTATGAAGCATTTTATTTGTAAAATTTATTATTTTTTATATATTTTTAAAATGTTTTAAATTTAAATTTATTTAAATTGGAGGCTAATTACAATATTGTATTGATTTTGTCGTACATCACCATGAATCCACCACAGGTGTACACGTGTTCTCCTTCCTGAACCCTGCTACCACCTCCCTCCCTGTACCATCCCTCTGGGTCATCCCAGTGCACCAGCCCCAAGCATCCTGTATCCTGCATCGAACCTGGACTGGCAATTCATTTCTTATATGATATTATACATGTTTCAATGCCATTCTCCAAAATCATCCCACCCTCTCCCTCTCCCACATAGTCCAAAAGACTGTTCTATACATCTGTGTCTCTTTTGCTATCTCGCATACAGGGTTATCGTTAGTGTCTTTCTAAATTCCATATATATGTGTTAGTATACTGTATTGATGTTTTTCTTTCTGGCTTACTTCACTCTGTATAATAGGCTCCAGTTTCATCCATCTCATTAGAACTGATTCAAACGTATTCTTTTTAATGGCTGAGTAATACTCCATTGTGTATATGTACCACAGCTTTCTTATCCATTCGTCTGCTGATGGACATCTAGGTTGCTTCCATGTCCTGGCTATTATAAACAGTGCTGTGATGAACATTGGGCTACATGTGTCTCTTTCAATTCTGGTTTCCTCGGTGTGTATGCCCAGCAGTGGGATTGCTAGATCATAAGGCAGTTCTATTTACAGTTTTTTAAGGAATCTCCAAACTGTTCTCCATAGTGGCTGTACTAGTTTGCATTACCACCAACACTGTAAGAGGGTTCCCTTTTCTCCACACCTGTCCAGCATTTATTGCTTGTGGATTTTTGGATCGCAGCCATTCTGACTGGCGTGAAATGGTACATCATTGTGGTTTTGATTTGCATTTCTCTGATAATGAGTGATGTTGAGCATATTTTCATGTGTTTGTTAGCCATCTGTATGTCTTTGGAGAAATGTCTGTTTAGTTCTTTGGCCCATTTTCTGATTGGGTCATTTATTTTTCTGGAATTGAGCTGCAGGACTTGCTTGTATATTTTTGAGATTAGTTGTTTGTCAGTTGCTTCATTTGCTATTCTTTTCTCCCATTCTGAAGGTTGTCTTTTCACCTTCTTATAGTTTCCTTTGTTGTGCAGAAGCTTTTAATTTTAATTAGGTCCCATTTGTTTATTTTTGCTTTTATTTCCAATATTCTGGGAAGTGGGTCATAGAGGATCCTGCTGTGATTTATGTCAGAGAGCGTTTTGCCTATGTTCTCCTCTAGGAGTTTTATGGTTTCTGGTCTTATGTTTAGATATTTAAACCCTTTTGAGTTTATTTTTGTGTATGGTGTTAGAAAGTGTTCTAGTTTCATTCTTTTACAAGTGGTTGACCAGTTTTCACAGCACCACTTGTTAAAGAGATTGTCTTTTCTCCATTGTATATTCTTCCCTCCTTTGTCAAAGATAAGGTGTCCATAGGTGCAGGGATTTATCTCTGGGCTTTCTATTTTGTTCCATTTATCTATATTTCTGTCTTTGTGCCAGTACCATACTGTCTTGATGACTGTGGCTTTGTAGTAGAGCCTGAAGTCAGGTAGGTTGATTCCTCCAGTTCCATTCTTCTTTCTCAAGATAGCTTTGGCTATTTGAGGTTTTTTGTATTTCCATACAAATTGTGAAATTCTTTGTTGTAGCTCTGTGAAAAATACCATTGGTAGCTTGATAGGGATTGCACTGAATCTATAGATTGCTTTGAGTTGTATACTCATTTTCACTATATTGATTCTTCTGATCCATGAACATGATATATTTCTCCATCTATTAGTGTCCTCTTTGATTTCTTTCACCAGTGTTTTATAGTTTTCTGTATATAGGTCTTTAGTTTCTTTAGGTAGATATATTCCTAAGTATTTTATGCTTTTCGTTGCAATGGTGAATGGAATTGTTTCCTTAATTTCTCTTTCTATTTTCTCATTATTAGTGTATAGGAATGCAAGGGAATTCTGTGTGTTGATTTTTTATCCTGCAACTGTACTATATTCATTGATTAGCTCTAGTAATTTTCTGGTGGAGTCTTTAGGGTTTTCTATGTAGAGGATCATGTCATCTGCAAACAGTGAGAGTTTTACTTCTTCTTTTCCAATTGGGATTCTTTTATTTCTTTTTCTGCTCTGATTGCTGTGGCCAAAACTTCCAAAACTATGTTGAATAGTAGTGGTGAAAGTGGGCACCCTTGTCTTGTTCCTGACTTTAGGGGAAAAGCTTTCAATTTTTCACCATTGAGGATAATGTTTGCTGTGGGTTTGTCATATATAGCTTTTAGTATGTTGAGGTATGTTCCTTCTATTCCTGCTTTTTTTAGACTTTTTTATCATAAATGGATGTTGAATTTTGTCAAAGGCTTTCTCTGCATCTACTGAGATAATCATATGGCTTTTATTTTTCAATTTGTTAATGTGGTGTATTACATTGACTGATTTGCGGATATCGAAGAATCCTTGCATCCCTGGGATAAAGCCCACTTGGTCATGGTGTATGATCTTTTTAATGTGCTGTTGGATTCTGATTGCTAGAATTTTGCTAAGGATTTTTGCATCTATGTTCATCAGTGATTTTGGCCTGTAGTTTTCTTCTTTGTGGCATCTTTGTCAGGTTTTGCTATTAGGGTGATGGTGGCCTCATAGAATGAGTTTGGAAGTTCACCTTCCTCTGCAATTTTCTGGAAGAGTTTGAGTAGGATAGGTGTTAGCTGTTCTCTAAATTTTTGGTAGAATTCAGCTGTGAAACCGTCTGGACTTGTGCTTTTGTTTGCTGGAAGATTTCTGATTACAGTTTCAATTTCCGTGCTTGTGATGAGTCTCTTAAGATTCTATTTCTTCCTGGTTCAGTTTTGGAAAGTTGTACTTTTCTAAGAATTTGTCCATTTCTTCCAAGTTGTCCATTTTATTGGCATATAATTGCTGATAATAGTCTCTTATGATCCTTTGTATTGTGTGTTGTCTGTGTGATCTCTCCATTTACATTTCTAATTTTATTGATTTGACTTTTCTCCCTTTGTTTCTTGATGAGTCTGGATAATGTTTTATCAATTTTATTTATCCTTTCAAAGAATCAGTTTTTGACTTTGTTGAATTTTGCTATGGTCTCTTTTCTTTTGCATTTATTTCTGCCCTAATTTTTAAGATTTCTTTTCTTCTACTAACCCTGGGGTTCTTCACTTCTTCCTTTTCTAGTTGCTTTAGGTGTAGAGTTAGGTTATTTATTTGACTTTTTTCTTGTTTCTTGAGGTATGCCTGTATTGCTATGAACTTTCCCCTTAGCACAGCTTTTTACAGTGTCCCACAGGTTCTGGGTTGTTGTGTTTTCATTTTCATTCGTTTGTATGCATATTTTGATTTCTTTTTTGGTTTCTTCTGTGATTTGTTGGTTATTCAGCAGCGTGTTGTTCAGCCTCCATATGTTGGAATTTTTAATAGTTTTTCTCCTGTAATTGAGATCTAATCTTACTGCATTGTGGTCAGAAAAGATGCTTGGAATGATTTCTATTTTTTTGAAATTACCAAGGCTAGATTTATGGCCCAGGATGTGATCTATCCTGGAGAAGGTTCCGTGTGCACTTGAGAAAAAGTTGAAATTCATTGTTTTGGGGTGAAATGTCCTATAGATATCAATTAGGTCTAACTGGTCTATTGTATCATTTAAAGCTTGTGTTTCCTTGTTAATTTTCTGTTTAGTTGATCTATCCATAGGTGTGAGTGGGGTATTAAAGTCTCCCACTATTATGGTGTTATTGTTAATTTCCCCTTTCATACTTGTTAGTATTTGTCTTACATATTGCAGTGCTCCTATGTTGGTTGCATATATATTTATAATTCTTATATCTTCTTCTTGGATTGATCCTTTGATCATTATGTAGTCTCCATCTTTGTCTCTTTTCACAGCCTTTGTTTTAAAGTCTATTTTATCTGATATGAGTATTGCTACTCCAGCTTTCTTTTGGTCTTTATTTGCATGGAATATCTTTTTCCATCCCTTCACTTTCAGTCTGTATGTGTCCCCTATTTTGAGGTGGGTCTCTAGTAGACAACATATATAGGGGTCTTGTTTTTGTATCCATTCGGTCACTCTTTGTCTTTTCGATGGGACATTCAACCCATTTACATTTAAGATAATTATTGATAAGTTTGATCCTGTTGCCATTTACTTTATTTTGCGTTCGAGTTTATACACCCTTTTTGTATTTCCTGTCTAGAGCATATCCTTTAGCATTTGTTGGAGAGCTGGTTTTGTGATGCTGGATTCTCTTGGCTTTTGCTTGTCTGTAAAGCTTTTGATTTCTCCTTCATATTTGAATGATATCCTTGCTGGGTACAGTAATCTGGGCTGTAGGTTATTTTCTTTCCTCACTTTAAGTATGTCCTTCCATTCCCTTCTGGCCTGAAGAGTTTCTATTGAAAGATCAGCTGTTATCCTTATGGGAATCCCCTTTTGTGTTATTTGTTGTTTTTCCCTTGTTGCTTTTAATATTTGTTCTTTGTGTTTGATCTTTGTTAATTTGATTAATATGTGTCTTGGGGTGTTTTGCCTTGGGTTTATACTGCTTGGGACTCTCTGGGTTTCTTCAACTTGGGTGATTATTTCCTTCCCCATTTTAGGGAAGTTTTCAACTATTATCTCCTCAAGTATTTTCTCATGGTCTTTCTTTTTGTTTTCTTCTTCTGGGACCCTTATGATTCGAATGTTGGGGCGTTTAATATTGTCCTGGTGGTCCCTGAGATTGTCCTCATTTCTTTAAATTCGTTTTTCTTTTTTCCTCACTGATTCATTTATTTCTACCATTCTAATCTTCTACTTCACTAATCCTATCTTCTGCCTCCGTTATACTACTATTTATTGCCTCCAGAGTGTTTTTGATCCCATTAATTGCATTATTCATTATATATTGACTCTTTTTTATTTCTTCTAGGTCCTTGTTAAACCTTTCTTGCACTTCTCAATCCTTGTGTCCAGGCTATTTATCTGTGATTCAATTTTGGTTTCAATATTTTGGATCATTTTAACTATCATTATTCAGAATTCTTTATCAGGTAGATTCCCTATCTCTTCCTCTTTTGTTTGATTTGGTGGACATTTATCCTGTTCCTTTACCTGCTGGGTATTCCTCTGTCTCTTCATCTTGTTTATATTGCTGAGTTTGGCTTGGCCTTTCTGTATTCTGGCAGTTTGTGGAGTTCTCTTTATTATGGAATTTCCTCACTGTGGGTGGGGTTGTACGGGTGGCTTGTCAAAGTTTCCTGGTTTGGGAAGCTTGTGTCAGTGTTCTGGTGGGTGGAGCTGTATTTCTTCTTTCTGGAGTGCAATGAAGTGTCCAGTAATGAGTTATGAGATGTTAACATGTTTGGAGTAACTTTGGGCAGCCTGTATTTTGAAGCTCAGGGCTATGGTCCTTTGTTGGTGGAGAATTTGCATGGTATGTCTTGCTCTAGAACTTGTTGGCCCTTGGGTGGTGCTTGGTTTCAGTGTAGGTATGGACCTGTTTGATGAGCTCCTGTCGATTAATGTTCCCTGGAGCCAGGAGTTCTCTGGTGTTCTCAGGATTTGGACTTAAGCCTCCTGCTTCTGGTTTTCAGTCTTATTTTTACAGTAGCCTCAAGACTTCTCCATCGATTCAGCACCATTGATAAAACATCTAGGTTAAAGATGAAAAGTTTCTCCATGGTGAGGGATACCCAGAGAGGCTCACAGAGTTACATGGAGAAGAGAAGAGGGAGGAAGGAGTTAGAGGTGACCCGTTGAGATGAGGTGGAATCAAAAGAGGAGAGAGCAAGCTAGCCAGTAATCACTTCCTTATGTGCGCTGCACAGTCTGGACCACTCAGAGATGTTCATGGAGTTATACAGAGAAGAGAAGAGGGAGGTAGGAGACAGAGGTGGCCAGGAGGATAACGGAGGAAATCAAAAGGAGAGAGACAGATCCAGCCAGTAATCAGTTCCCTAAGTGTTCTCCACCATCTGGAACACACAAAGAGATTCACAGAGTTGGGTAGAGAGGAGAAGGGGGAGGGAGGAGATGGAGGCACCCTGGTGGAGAAAAAGGAGAGTGCAAAGTGGGAGAGAGCAGTCAAGCCAGTAATCTCGCTCCCAAGTAAAAATGGGTACTGAAGATTGGGTTCTTAAAGGTACAAAATTGATAACAAATACCAAAAAGCAAAGATTAAAAATCTAGAGTAGAGGTTGGATTTTCAAATGTACAATATTAAAGAAAAGAAAAGAAAAAGTCACAAAAATAATATATATATATATATATATGTGTATGTGTATATATATATATATATATATATATATATATATATATGAAGTTTGCTTTAAAAAATAGGGTCTTTTTTTTTTGCAAAGTAATAGTAGGTTATAAAAATGAAAATTAAAGGAGTAATAGAGGACATAAAATTAAATTAATTAAAAAAAAAGAATGATCATAAAAATAGTAAAAATATATCTAGGACTTTCTCTGGTGTTATTTGTGGGCAGTGTGGGGTCACTTCATTTTTGGATAATTCCTTGGTCCGGCTTATATTTCTCAAGACCTGTAGGCCCCTTCCTATATAGTCAGTACTAACTACAGGGTTTTAATCTATTGCACATGTCACTTCCAAGGCGGTTCCCTCTGTTTTAGCTTCTTCTGTTTGCTGGTCTCTTCACTGTCTGAATTCTGCCCTGACACAAGGGGGTGGGGGTGGTGGACACTTTTTTAGACTCACTTGTTCAGTCGTGCTTTGGGGAGGGAGGGACGCTGCAAACAGATAACACTGGCCTGTGCTCACAGTGTCTCAGCCACACTGGGCCTGCCCCCGCTCACAGCACATGTGCCCTCCCCACCCACACTGCTCAGGCTCTAGGTTGCTCCTCCAGGAACTGTCTGAGGCCTGCCCTGGGTTGTATGCACTTCCCAAGTCTAAGCCGCTCAGGTTCAGGCACTCAGGTAGTCCTCAGAGGTGCAGACTGGGTTGGGCTTGCGTTTTGTTCCCTTCTCAGGTCCAAGAAGCTCAGGTGATGAGGTGTTTGGCGAGCGAGGTCACAGTGATTTATCGCCTCCCCTGTCCCTGCCACTCAGTTTTCTGGGTGTACAACCGGCGCACCTTCTCAGGCAGATGTTGACTGTCCAGAACCCCAAGAAGTCTTAGGAAAGAAGCCTCCTTGGAATTTGGTAGATAATGTCTCTCTGGGGCTGTGACTGCCCCCTTCTGGCTCTGCCTTCCTGTCACTGGAGGGGGATGGTCTGCAGCTGACTAGCTCTGTACAGTCCTTTGTTCTGTGAGTGGGCCTGGCGGTGTCTTAGGTTAGGGCTTTTCGCATGATAGCTATCCCACAGTCTGGTTTGCTAGCCCAAGTTAGTTCCCTCAGATTGCCCTCGGGGCATTCAGACCTGGTCCTTACTTTAAGCAATGCAGCCCGCGCCTCCCTGCCCAGCCCCCACTTGCTAGCAGTGGGCGCAGGCGTCTGCGCTGCTTCTCCACAGGGGGAGTTACCGTTGGGCACGTAATCTGTGGGTTTTAATTATTCATTTATTTTTCCTCCCAGTTATGTTGCCCTCTGTGGGTCCAAGGCTTGCCACAGACTCGGCAGTGAGAGAGTTTCCTGGTGTTTGGAAACTACTCTCTTTTTAAGACTCCCTTCCTGGGATGGGGCTCCATCCCTATCTCTTTGTCTCTCTCTCTTTTTTTTTTTTCTTTTATATTTTTTCCTACCTCCTTTTGAAGACAATGGGCTGCTTTTCTGGGTGCCTGATGTCCTCTGCCAGCATTCAGAAGTTGTTTTGTGGAATTTATTCAGCGTTTAAATGTTCTTTTGATGAATTTGTGGGGGATAAAGTGGTCTCCCTGTCCTATTCCTCCGCCATCTTAGGACCGTCCCCTCTATTTTTTTTTATATTTTAAATGAAACATTACATACATTACAAATAGATCATAATAAATGTATAGCTACTTGAATTTTCACAGAGTGGATACATCCCGGTAACTACTACCCGGATCAAGAGCTAGCATACTATCAGAATCTAAAATTCCCTCATGCCCTTTTCCAGTTATTATTCTGAACCAAAAAATATTATCTTGACTTCTAAAACCACAAATTAATGCTTTTTTAAAATTATTATTATAGAGATAAAATTCACACAACATAAAAATCACTATTTTAACCATTTAAAGTGTACCATTCAATGGTTTTTAGTACATTCACAGTGTCATAGAACTATCATGGCTATTTCCAGAATATTTCATCATTTAAAAAGAAACCCCATACCTATTTAGCACTTATCCCTCATTCCTCCTATCCACTAGAAACTACTAATTTACTTTCTATATCTATGGATTTGGCTATTCTTCATATTACATATGAATGGAATTATGCAATATGTGGCCTATTATGTCTGGATTATTTTGCTTAATATAATACTATATTTGATGTTCATCTATGTTATAGGATGTATCAGTACTTCATTCACTTTATAGCTGAATAATGTTCCATTGTATGGGTATACCACATTTTGTTTATTTATTAATTAGTTAATGGATATTTGAATTGTATCCACTTTGGGGCTATTATGACTAATGCTGCTATGGACATTTGTGTACAGGTTTTTGTTTGAATATACTAAAATCATAGATTGCTTTGTCCTTCAGTCGTGTCTGACTGTTTGTGACCCCATGGACTGTAGCCCCCCAGGCTCCTATATCCATGGGATTTTCCAGGCAAGAATACTGGAGTGGGCTACCATTTCCTCTTCCAGGGGATCTTCCAGACCCAGGGATTGAACTCGTGTCTCCTGTGCCTCCTGCATTGCAGGCAGATTCTTTACCCACTGGGATACTTGGGAATTTGTTTTTGCTTGTTTTTAAGCTTTATAGTATGTATTCCTTTTGTCTCTGAATAGTAAGTCAAAATAAGTGAAATATTACTCAGCAGTTTGTAAGGTTCAGCCACACTTCCGCATGTAGAAATAGTTCATTTTTCCTTGTACAGAGTTCTATTGTATGCCTATATCATAATTACTCATATTCTGTTTATGGGCATTAATGTTGTTTTTAGGTTTGGGCAAGTATTAATTAAGGACATATATTCATTCCTATGAGTTATAGGAGTGCAGCTTGATATGTCTAGTTTTAGTAACTACTCTCAAACAGTTTTCAAAGGTTCTTTTACTAATGTACACTCCTTCTTAGCAGTTATGAAAGGTCTAGTTATTTCTCAGACTCACCATGACCTGTTAATGTTTGACTTTTTCATTCAGCCATTTTAGAGGGTATTTACTGGAATAGCATTTTAGTTTTAATTTACATTTCTCAACTAAAATCAGGAATTGTTGCATAGATAATTTTAGAATAAATCTTAAGCTTATTTTTAAAATTTAGACGTAACTAACAACTTATTTGAAATCTGCTTTATAGTGAATTTTTTTGAAGTTTCTGTGTTTGATGGAAATAGAATACCAAAGAAGTGCATATTATGTACCTTTGGTAATTAATAAAAACCACAGTGTAAATTGACATAATGACTTTAAAACTGTATCTCTATATATTATTGCTGCTATTAATTCATATTGATAAAAATTTTAAATATAAATTATTGGACAAATATGGAGATCAAATTGAATTTGGCTTTGGTTTTAAATGTACTTCTCAAATTAGGAGAAAAACAGCAATTCTATATAGAATGGTTGAAATATGCACATGGGTCACATATGTTTCTACGTGATGGAAATGTTTCCATGTTAGTATACAGCACATAGTTTGCCTAAAATATTCCATGCCATCTGTAGATGAAAGCCCCTAAAAATACAGCAAGGTAGAAACCAAAACAGTCATAAATTATAAGATGTGGAACATTTTCAGATGTCAACTTAAAAGCACAACCTAAAAGTTGAGAATTATGCTTTATTCAGTGACCTCACTGAGGATTATAGCCCAGGATACAACTGCTCAGATATTTCTGAGAAGCTGTTCCGAAGAGTTCCAGGAGGAGTCAGAATATACAGGATATTTTCCTGAAAAACAAACAAACATGTAGACAAAGATCAGAAGATTAGTGCTAATCAGAGAAAACAGATACACCTCAAGTTAATGACTTTAGTGCCTATTTATCTATGGTAAGATGGGAGAGTCTGGGATCATTGAAAATATTCCTTTCATATGCATCCTTACTATCTAAGGCCATCATGAATTCCTCTCAGATCACACCTTGGAGGATGATTGCAGTGGCTGATGGCTTAATGACAGGCAACATTTATTGTTTACCAGAATGACAGACAGCATTCTTTGTTTAGTGAAAGAACAGCAAAACATTCTTTGTTTAGTGAAAAGCAACACTTTTTTGGCCCACAGAACCTCTTCTTGGTCATAAATTCAACCAAGGTTTGAGGCATTTCCAGACCAATTTTCCCCACAACACTAGGAAGTCTCATCCTAGATTAGGTGAGGCTTCTCTTGATAGACACAATGTGCTAATTTTTAAATTAGTCCATACTGATAACCTAAAATTCTCTGGGTTGCCTGTTTTACTAGTCTGTTATGATCCAGAAACTGTTTTCCCTTGTTGCTTCTTCCCATATCTACAGTTGCACTATTATAATTATTCTGTGTAAAGTTTTATACATACATGCATATATATATGTATGTATACATGATTGACTACTTCAAGATGTTTCAGTTCAGTTCAGTTCAGTCACTTAGTCGTGTCCGACTCTTTGAGACCCCATGAATCGCAGCACGCCAGGCCTCCTGTCCATCACCAACTCCCGGAGTTCACTCAGACTCACCTCCATCGAGTCAGTGATGCCATCCAGCCATCTCACCCTCTGTCATCCCCTTCTCCTCCTGTCCCCAATCCCTCCCAAATATGTTTAGCCATCAGTAATTTTGTTGGAAGCCTGGTCACACACTGGGTAATACAAGAGATAATAATCCTATAAAATATACAGGATATAAGGAATACAGCTGGTAACATTAATAAAGCCATAGTACATCAGAGAGAGACACAAAGCATAAATAATTTGAAAACAAGAGACAGCAAACTAAAACAATTATTTATATAACTAGTTGTAATCTGGTCACAATAAACCATTAAGTCCACAAAGGAGCCAGCTGCAGAAACCAAATTATTGAGGGATCAGGTCAAGAGAAAAAGGTAAATGTTTCATCTTCAATTACAAAGTATATGTTATCAACTTGTTGTAGGTTATAGTGTAAAAGAGAAGTTTTTCTGGGAAACAAAGATGAACAAACAGTATATTTCAGGAAAACAAAACAAAACAAAACAAACATTCAGTCCCATGGTGACTCAGACAGTGAAGAGTCTGCCTGCAATGCAGGAGACCCAGGTTATCTCCTTTGGTCCAGAATATCCCCTGGAGAAGGGAATGGCAACCCACTCCAGTATTCTTGCCTGGAAAATTCCATGGCCATAGGAGCCTGGTGGGTTCCATGTAGTCACAAAGAGTCAGACATGACTGAGCGACTAACACTTCAGTCCCATGTAATTAATTCCTGTTCACCTGAATGAAGTTATTAGGTTTTCCATTAGAGCTTTATGATTTCTTACCCAGTTTAGTGGTATTATCTGAAAGTTATCAGACATTTATATTTGTCAAAATTCTTTTTTATGAATCTCTTTGAAGATATTCATTTTATAAAAGCATCAGAGTAAAATAATGATTATCTATAAATTAAAACATTTAAAATGCTGTGGCTAAAGATCTGATTATAATGAAATTGACAAGAAATTTGATTATTTCTGTAACATAACATTTTAAGGTACTAATAACTGAAAATATTATACCTGAAAATATTATACATTTATATTTATATGTATATTTATAACTGAAAATATTATACATTTCAGATTTGTGTGTGTGTGCACTCAGTGGCTCAGTAGTGTCCAACTCTTTGTGACCCCATGGACTGTAGCCTACCAGGTTCCTCTGTCCATGGAATTTTCCAGGCAAGAATATTGGAGTGGGTTGTCTTTTCCTCATCCAGGGGATCTTCCCAACCCAGGGATCAAAACTGCATTTCTTGCATCTCCTGCATTGCCAGGCTGATTCTTTACCACTAGCAACACCTGGGCAAATACTTAGATTTTAGGAGTTTCATATAACTTTTGGAGTATGTGTATTAATGATACCCATAGAATATAACCTAAGAAGTTTTTATCACCATTTATATGACAATGTTTCCCATATAATTTAACATATCCAAGCCTAATTAGTTTCTCTTTGTGTAGTTTCAGGGGCCCTTTGATGCATGCAGAAGTTGGCTGGAGGTCAAAAGACTTCATTAAATTTTGATTTAGGAAATTATATGAATAAATATCAAAAGGTTTAGAACACTGAGAATTTTATATTTGGGAAATTTGTCAAAGATAAATATTTTAAAGCACTTGGTCAAATAGGATCATGAGTCCCTGTGAAACAATACAGTACTTATTCATTCAATCAAAGTAACAATAAAATATTTTTAAGGTACTTGCAGATCATTTAGAAAGAAAAACTCATAATCTCTTATTAAATGTAGATTAACATTCCAAGAATACTGTTCTCATAACAGAGAAAACCAAACTCTGATCCTGTACCAGCCTACCCTCAATAACAAAATTCATTTACCTAATTAAATTCAATCCAATCCCAGCTTGATGTTGCACAAAACTTTTCTCAAAATTCCCCTTTACAAATCTCCTGTAACTTTCTATATCTGTATTCATTCATCTCTTATTTTCTTTCCCATCCAGAAAACAAGCTTTAAGACAAAGTCACTTTCCTTTAACAAAATGCATTTCCATTCTTTATACCTAGACAGCATATTAAAAAGCAGAGATATCACTTTGGCAACAAAGTTACATATAGTCAAAGCTATGGTTTTTCCAGTAGTCATGTATGGATGTGAGAGTTGGACCATAAAGAAGGCTGAATGCCAAAGAATTGATGCTTTTGAACTGTGGTGTTGGAGAAGACTCTTGAGAGTCCCTTGGACTGCAAGGAGATCAAGCCAGTCAATCCTAAAGGAAATCAACCTGGAATATTCATTGGAAGGACTGATGCTGAAGCTGAAACTCTAATACTTTGGCCTCCCGATGCAAAGAGCTGATTCGTTAGAAAAGACCCTGATGCTGGGAAGGATAGAAGGCAGGAGTAGAAGGGGACAACAGAGCATGAGATGGTTGGATGGTATCACCGACTCAATGGACATGAGTTTGAGCAAGCTCCGGAACTTGGTGTTGGACAGGGAAGCCTGGTGTGCTGCAGTCCATGGGGTTGCATAATCAGATACGACTGAGCAACTGAACAACAAATACCTTCTTTTGCTAAAAATATACATCCTACATTCCTTGAACACTTAAATGTTTTCCTTATTATCCCAGTAGCTTAATAATGTATTTTCAATTTGAATTCTTAAAAACCTTGACCTCTAATGAAAACTGATTAGCAATAATTGTGAACTCTTGGTCATATCAGCATTTCCTGATAGGCAAACATATGAATATTCCACAACCTCTAAAACATATATCTTCTCATAGTCCATTTTTTTTTTTCTCTCAATGCGTGGCAAAACATGTTCGTTAAATCCTAAAATCTTTAGTTTCCCTCTTGTAAGGAGACAAAAGTAAGTAAATATAGGCCTAATTAGCAGTAAGTGATCCAGCACCTTATCTTATTGGAAATGAACTGATATTTAACAAATTCCATAATTTAGCTTAGCAAAACTGTAAAGTTTCAATTACCAAAAATCTTGAGAAACTATTTTAAATAGATGTACCCAAAACATAATTATTCCTAAAGAGTTCACGTGAAAACTATCTCTGCTGCTGCTGCTGCTAAGTCGCTTCAGTCGTGTCTGACTCTGTGCGACCCCATAGACAGCAGCCCACCAGGCTCCCCTGTCCCTGGGATTCTCCAGGCAAGAACACTGGAGTGGGTTGCTATTTCCTTCTCCAATGCATGAAAGTGAAAAGTGAAAGTGAAGTCGCTCAGTTGTGTCCGACCCTCAGCGACCCCATGGACTGCAGCCCACCAGGCTCCTCCGTCCATGGGATTTTCCAGGCAAGAGTACTGGAGTGGGGTGCCATTGCCTTCTCCAGAAAACTATCTCACTTAACCTTTATTTCATAACTTAAGAAAATATCATCATACCAAGTTGATTTTCCTTGCTGACAAAGTCTACAAGACAAATAGCATAAACTTATTGACCTTCAGTAAACCTAGTTACAATAAAAAAGTCTGTTTGATAAAGCAAATAGCTTAAATTAGCTTTAGTACCAGATATTAATGTTGAGTATTTCCTAGATCATGTGAACCTGGAATTAATTCTTGCCAGTTTTCTTTGTATTTAGAAATATTTTATTTGTAAGGTCTTAAAATCAATAGAAAGAGCTTTTTTATAAATTTAATTTTGATAATATCCAGAGGTAGACATATGTTGTATGTATAATGTATATAAAACATATAAACAGACAACACTAAATATCTCAGCTTTATTTTAACATCTAGTTATGAATCAGGTATTATACATTTACTAGTTTATAGGTAGCAGTTGGGAAAATTAAATTTATTTCCTTAGATTGATTAAGGCATTACTAATTGAGGACAAATCTTCAAGATTTTTATCTGTCCTTGATAAATCTTTAAGGAAGCTGTGAATCAGATTTTGGGTTTCCAGCACTTTTCCAGCACTTTCAATGTTAAAATCCTTTCCCCTTTAGTCACCTTTGATTTCAGGTTTTACCTGATTGAGCTAATTAGGCTCTGCCTCAGGTCAATATATTGGAGAAGGAAATGGCAACCCACTCCAGTGTTCTTGCTTGGAGAATCCCAGGAATGGAGGAGCCTGGTGGATTGCTGTCTATGGGGTCACACAGAGTCAGACACAACTGAAGCGACTTAGCAGCAGCAGCAGCAGCAACAGCAGGTCAATACGGGTTGTACTTTCATTTCTAGTTTGTAGAAGTTTGTAAGACACAAACATTTGCTTTCAACTCTCCAATGACCTTGTCTGCTACTTGAATGACATAAAAAGGTGGAATTGTCTAGCTAAATATTTTTTCATTTGCTTTGTTAAATCAGTGAGAAGATTTCCAACAAAACTGGAAATCAAGGGGTTTTTGTATTTTAATTAATTTACTTTTTTAATTGAAGGGCAATTGCTTTACAATCCTGTGTGGTTTCTGTCATAAAACAACATGAGTCAGTCATAATTCTCTTCTCTTTCTCTCTCTCTCTCTCTCTATATATATATATATATATATGACAATTTTTAAAATTTTATTTTTAATTGGAAGATAATTACTTTACAATATTCTGATGGCTTCTGTCATACATCAACATGAACCAGCCATAGGTATACATTCTTAAACTTCCCTCCTACCTCCCTCTTCATCCTAACCCTCTAGGTTATCACAGAATAACAACTTTGGGTTCCCTACATTATACAGCAAATTCCCACCAACTATCTGTTTTACATATGGTAATATATATGTTTGAATACTACTCTCTCAAGTCATCCCACCTTCTCCTTGCCCCAATCTGGCCATAAGTCTGTTCTTTATTTCTGTGTCTCCTTTGCTGTCCCACAAATAGGAAAATCAGTATCATCTTTCTAGATTCCATGCTGCTAAGTCACTTCAGTCATGTCCGATTCTGTGCAACCCCTTAGATGGCAGCCCACCAGGCTCCCCCATCCCTGGGATTCTTTAGGCAAGAACACAGGGGTAGGTTACCATTTCCTTCTCCAATGCATGAAAGTGAAAAGTGAAAATGAAGTCACTCAGTCATGTCTGACCCTCAGCAACCCCATGGACTGCAGCCTTCCAGGCTCCTCCATCCATGGGATTTTCCAGGCAAGAGTACCGGAGGGGTGCTGTTGCCTTCTCCATCTAGATTCCATATATATGAGTTAATATGTGATATTTATCTTTCTCTTTCTGACTTAATTCACTATGTATAATAGGCTCTAGGTTCATCCACCTCATTAGAACTGATGCAAATGCATTTTTTAGAGCTAAGTAATATTCCATTTTGCCAAGAAAATGCACTGGTCATACCAAACACCCTCTTCCAACAACACAAGAGAAGACTCTACACATGGACATCACCAGAAGGTCAACACCAAAATCAGATTGATTATATTCTTTGCAGCCAAAGATGGAGAAGCTCTATACAGTCAGCAAAAACAAGACCAGGAGCTGACTGTGGCTCAGATCATGAACTCCTTATTGCCAAATTCAGACTTAAATTGAAGAAAGTAGGGAAAACCACTAGACCATTCAGGTATGACCTAAATCAAACCCTTATGATTATACAGTGGAAGTCAGAAATAGATTTAAGGGCCTAGATCTGATAGATAGAGTCCGTGATGAACTATGGAATGAGGTTCGTGACATTGTACAGCAGACAGGGATCAAGACCATCCCCATGGAAAAGAAATGCAAAAAAGCAAAATGGCTGTCTGAGGAGGCCTTACAAATAGCTGTGAAAAGAAGAGAAGTGAAAAGCAAAGGAGAAAAGGAAAGATACAAGCATCTGAATGCAGAGTTCCAAAGAATAGCAAGAAGAGATAAGAAAGCCTTCTTCAGCGATCAATCAAAGAAATAGAGGAAAACAACAGAATGGGAAAGACTAGAGATCTCTTCAAGAAAATTAGAGATACCAAGGGAACATTTCATGCAAAGATGGGCTCGATAAAGGACAGAAATGGTATGGACCTAACAAACAGAAGCAGAAGGTATTAAGAAGAGGTGGCAAGAATACACAGAAGAACTGTACAAAAAAGATCTTCACGACCCAGATAATCACGATGATGTGATTACTCATCTAGAGGCACATATCCTGGAATGTGAAGTCAAGTGGGCCTTAGAAAGCATCACTACAAACAAAGCTAGTGGAGGTGATGGAATTCCAGTTGAGCTATCTCAAATCCTGAAAGATGATGCTGTGAAAGTGCTGCACTCAATATGCCAGCAAATTTGGAAAACCCAGCAATGGCCACAGGACTGGAAAAGGTCAGTTTTCATTCCAATCCCAAAGAAAGGCAATGCCAAAGAATGCTCATACTACTGCACAATTTCACTCATCTCACATGCTAGTAAAGTAATGCTCAAAATTCTCCAAGCCAGGCTTCAGCAATACGTGAACCATGAACTTCCTGATGTTCAAGCTGGTTTTAGAAAAGGCAGAGGAACCAGAGATCAAATTGCCAACATCTGCTGGATCATGGAAAAAGCAAGAGAGTTCCAGAAAAACATCTATTTCTGCTTTACTGACTATGCCAAAGCCTTTGACTGTGTGGATCACAAGAAACTGTGGAAAATTCTGAAAGAGATGGGAATACCAAACCACCTGACCTGCCTCTTGAGAAATCTGTATGCAGGTCAGGAAGCAACAGTTAGCACTGGACATGGAACAACAGACTGGTTCCAAATAAGAAAAGGAGTTCGTCAAGGCTGTATATTGTCACCCTGCTTATTTAACTTACATGCAGAGTACATCATGAGAAATGCTGGACTGGAAGAAACACAAGCTGGAATCAAGATTTTCAGAAAAAATATCAATAACCTCAGATATGTAGATGACACCACCCTTATGGCAGAAAGAGGAACTCAAAAGCTTCTTGATGAAAGTGAAAGTGGAGAGTGAAAACGTTGGCTTAAAGCTCAACATTCAGAAAACGAAGATCATGGCACCCAGTCCCATCACTTCATGGCAAATAGATGGGGAAACAGTGGAAACAGTGTCAGACTTTATTTTTGGGGGCTCCAAAATTACTGCAGATGGTGACTGCAGCCATGAAATTAAAAGACGCTTACTCCTTGGAAGGAAAATTATGACCAACCTAGATAGCATATTCAAAAGCAGAGACATTACTTTGCCAACAAAGGTCCGTCTAGTCAAGGCTATGGTTTTTCCTGTGGTCATGTATGGATGTGAGAGTTGGACTGTGAAGAAGGCTAAGTGCCGATGCTTTTGAACTGTGGTGTTGGAGAAGACTCTTGAGAGTCCCTTGGACTGCAAGGAGTTCCAACCAGTCCATTCTGAAGGAGATCAGCCCTGAGATTTCTTTGGAAGGAATGATGCTAAAGCTGAAACTCCAGTACTTTGGCCACCTCTTGCGAAGAGTTGACCCATTGGAAAAGGCTCTGATGCTGGGAGGGATTGGGGGCAGGAGGAGAAGGGGACAACAGAGGATGAGATGGCTGGATGGCGTTACTGACTCGATGGACGTGAGTCTGAGTGAACTCCGGGAGTTGGTGATGGACAGAGAGGCCTGGCGTGCTGCGATTCATGGGGTCGCAGGAAGTCGGACACAACTGAGCGACCAAACTGAACTGAACTGAATATTCCATTGTGTATATGTACCTAAATTTCCTTATCCGTTCATCTCTCGTTGAACATCTAGGTTGCTTCAATGTCCAAGATATTGTAAATAGCGTTGTGATGAACATTGCGGTACATTTGTCTTTTTCAGTTATGATTTCTTCAGGGTATATGCCCAGTAGTGGGATTGCAAGGTCATATGGTAGTTTTATTCCTAGTTTTTATTTTATTTATTTGTTTGTTGTTCAGATGCTAAGCTGTCTCTGAATCTTTGTGATCCCATAGACTGCAGCATGCTAGACTCCTCTGTCCTTTACTATTTCCCAGAGTTTGCTCAAACTCATGTCCATTGAGTTGGTGAGGCTATCTAACCATCTCATCCTCTGCCTCCTCCTTTTCCTTTTGCCTTCAATCTTTCCCAGCATCTGGGTCTTTTCCAATGAGTCCACTCTTTCATATCAGGTGGCCAAAGTATTGGAATATATATATATATATATATATATATATATATATATACACACATACACACACACATACACACATACATACATACACACATACATACATATTCTTCAATTTCTTTAATCAACAAATTTAAATTTGACAAAGAAAACACATATCATACATACCCAAGCCAAATACCTACAATTTCACCATAAAATTCTCATAAAAATAATATATATGCATATAGTCCCTTAACTTCAGTACCTGAATTACTGTACGAAATTACCTAGGAGAAGGTGAGTACACTGGTGTTTGGGAAGCTTTAAAAGACCATCTTAGAATTCTGCATACCACAGTCACAGTTACAGTGAAGTGAATAGAAAATACACTTCAAGATCCCTCAGTTGCATAGCTTTTTCCAGGACGTCTAAGAGGAGCCCTTGCCTTTCTATGTGTGTTTACATAGACTTATGTTTATATAATTTTCTCAAAAGTAATATATTTTGCCCATGCTTAAGACAACAGATACTTCTCACTATAAATTTCCTCATTTTTGTTTTCTCATGCTATTTTGGAGATCCAGTTAAGGGGAAGTTAAGTTTGAAATACTTTTAATTTCTTATTAGATGGAAAGTTTTATGTGGTACGTGCACTGGTTGGGAAAAACTTTGTTGGATACTTCTGCTGTTTGCCATGCCCACACACTTGCTGGTGTAACACAAAGGTGTAAAGCTAGGGCTGCACCACATTATGAATGGAGCTATTGAGATCCAATACTGGAAATGTGGGAGAAGAGAAGAAAAAATAGATTTGAGATTTTTGGAACTGGAAGCTAGTATGTGGAAAATATTTCATGAAGTCACAAACGTAAAATTGTATGTGAAGAATTTGTTTCTCATTAAATCATAGTTGAAAGCAAAATTTTCTACTTTCAGGAATGTTTTTAGTAAAGTAGCATATTCAATTAAAATCCACAATATATTTTAATAGAAATGAATATGTAATTAAGCTTAAATATACAATTTTATTTCCAATTTGAGATAATGTTTATAAGAATTTTATGGAGAAATTACAGCATTTGGCTTGGGAATGCATGATGAGTATTTTCTTTGTCAAATTTAAGTGTATTAATTAAAGAATTAAAAGAAAATTCTGGTAAAAATCAGTGAAACATGAAACAAAAGTGATAAATATGAACAATGAAATTAATAGAAATGATTCTTATATCGAGAGTCAACTTACAGACAAAACACATACAGATTAAGCCAAAAATGTTAATTTTTAAAAAGGAATAGATAAGTTTTTAATAGAATTAGTAATGGTTGTATGTGCTCCATTATGTCTGACTCTTTGTGACCCTATGGACCCTATGTAACCTTCCAGGCTTTTCTGTCCATGGGATTTTCCAGGTAAGAGTACTGGCATGTGTAGCCATCCCCTTCTGGAGGGGATCTTTCCAACCCAAGGATCAAACCCAGGTCTCTCATTGCAGGCAGATTCTTTACCATCTGAAGCACCAGAGAAGCCCTAAATTAGTAATAGTTTCTTAGAGTTTTTTGATAGCCTAGTTAATGAAGATAATTCAACCATTTGTAAACACTATAAGAAGATTTAAACGTTTTGCTGATTTTACACAAAATACTACTACAAATGAACATTAATATATCAAGTAGAGTAATTAACACTGGACAGTAAAAAAAGAAACTTTAAAATTCCTGAAATTGCACAGATATGACAGAAACTTGACAAAGTTTCATTGAAATCTAATAACAATTTTGAATTTTGCATGATAATTAAAAATAAAAACAAAATTTGCCTGTCCATGAGGATTGCTGGATTTTATTTCTACTCTCTTTTTATAATTTATTTGTTTATTTTAAACAAAACAAAGATGAACATTTTAATGATAAAAGGTACAATTCACAAAGGATATAGAATTTAAATTCTATCTTAAATTTAAAGAATGAAGAAACAAAGATACATAAACAAGAATCAGAAGAAATATTAGGGAAAAAAATATATAATCACAGTGAAATATATTAACAGTTCTCTGAGCATATTTTATCAAGTGCAGACAAAATAATAAGATAATCTTGAGTAATGTCACTAATAATTTAAATACAATAGATTTATACTTAATTTATATTAACCATATTCTGCACAAATATTTTTAAAGTTTTGTATCTCACACTACCAGGCTTCCCTGGTAGCTCAGCTGGTAAGGAATCTGCCTGCACTGCAGGAGACTCCAGTTCAATTCCTGGGTTGGGAAGTTCCCCTGGAGAAGGGACAGGCTACCCAATCCAGTATTCTTGGGCTTCTCTCGTGGCTCAAATGGTAAAGAATCCACCTTCAGTGTGGGAGACCTGGGTTCAATCCCTGGGTTAGGAAGATTCCCTGGAGGAGGGCGTGACAACTCACTCCAGTATTCTTTCTTGGAGAATCCCCATGGACAGAGGAGTCTGGCAGGCTATAAACAGTCCATGGGATCACAAAGAGTCAGACACAACTGAGCAGCTAAGCACAGCACAGCACAACATGTTATTAGATGTCCATAGGACATTTAGAAAAACTCACAAAAAGATAAACATTACTAAATTTCAAAAAGTAGAATTCTTTGTGTGTGTGTGTGTGTGATTTGGTTATACACACACAAAATAAATGTGTATTCAGTTTTACACATATATTATTTTTGAAATTATTTTCCATTATACGTTATTACAAGATATAGACTATATGTCCCTGTGCTATATAGTAGACTTTTGTTGCATATCTATTTTTTTAAATTAGAAATGTAGTTTTCTATTCATACAAAGTCAAAGAAGTGGAATAAAAGTGTCAAAAATTTTTTGGTTAGGCAAAAATTCATGAGTTTTCTAAAATATATATTATACATATTACTTATATACATGTATACAAAAGCTTTTCTACTATGGTTAATAAAGGCTTGAGAAAGAACATAAAAAATGGATAAGTTGGAGAACATAAACTAAATGAAATGGCAGTACTGAATATGAAATAGAAAAAGTGAAACAGGTTAGATAAATGTAGAAGATTCTCATGTAGTACAGTTGTTTTTAAATATGGCCTCTCATTAGAAACATATTTGGAGCTCTGACAGAAAAAAATGCTTGATAATTTGTATTTTTCAAAAAATTCCAAGATAATTCTAATATGCATCCAGATTTTAAAAAGTGATTACAGGGTTTTCTATTAAATGGTAGTTTTGGTTATATAGAATTCTGAAATTTTTCTTTTGATCAATGATGATACAATGGTTTTAAGTAAGTATTAGTTCAGTCAGTTCAGTTCAGTTCAGTCGCTCAGTCATGTCCGAGTCTTTGTGACCCCATGAATTGCAGCACGCCAGGCCTCCCTGTCCGTCACCAACTCCTGGAGTTCACTCAAACTCACGTAGTAAAAGATGTTTATTAGTTTTCACAATCAATAGCCAGACCAAAAAAAAAAAAGATAATTACAATTGAAAGTCATAATGGGAACATGATTAACCTAATGGTATAGAATAATTAAATTAAATTTAGAGACTCAAGCAGAGTGATATGTGGTAAGCAGAAGTGCATACACGCACATGTTTTCATCTGCTCAGCCCGTCTATGTCTTTTGATTAGTGCATTTAATCTATTTGCATTTAAGGTACTTATTGATATATGTGACCCTATTTTCTTAATTGTTCTGGGTTTATTTTCTGTAGGTATGGCTTTTCCTTCTCTTGTTTTCTGCCTAGAGAAGTTCCTTTAGCATTTGTTGTGAAACTGGTTTGAAGTGAAAATGAAGTCCTCGGTTATGTTCGACTCTTTGTGACCCTGTGGACTGTAGCCTACCAGACTCCTCCGTCCATGGGATTTTCCAGGCAATATTGGAGTAGGTTGCCATTTCCTTCTCCAGGGGATCTTCCTGACCCAGGAATTGAACCTGGGTCTCCCACATTGTAGGCAGACGCTTTACCATCTGAGCCACCAGGGAAACTGGTTTGGTGGTGTTGAATTCTCCTAACTTTTGTTTGTCTTGAAAGCTTTTGATTTCTCCATCAAATCTGAAGGAGCGTCTTGCTGGGTAGAATATTCTTGATTGTAGGTTCTTCTCTATAATCATTTTAAATATGTCATGCCATTCCCTTCTGGCTTGTAGAGTTTCTGTTGAGAAATCAGCCTGATGGGAATTCCCTTGTATTTGTCATTTTCCCCTTGTTGCTTTTAATATTTTATCTCTGTCTTTAATTGTTGTCAGTTCTATTACTATGTGTTTCAGTGTGTTCTTCCTTGGGTTTACCCTGCCTGAGACTCTCTGTGCTTCCTGGACTTGGTTGATTATTTCCTTCCCTATATTAAGGAAGTATTCAGCTATTATATCTTTAAATATTTTCTCAGCTCCTTTCTCTCTCTCTTCTCCTTCTGGGACCCATATAATGTGAATGATCATGTATTTAATACTGTCCCAGAGATCTCTTAGGCTGTCTTCATTTCTTTTCATTCTTCTTTCTATATTCTGTTCTGTGGCAGCGATTTCCACCATTCTGTCCTCCAGGTCACTTATCTGTGCTTCTGCCTCAGTTATTCTGCTATGGATTCCTTCTACTGAATTATTCATCTCTGTTTGTTTGTTGTTTAGTTCTTCTAGGTCTTTGGTAAACATTTCTTGCATCTTCTCAATCTTTGCCTCCATTCTTTTTCTGAGATCCTGAATCATATTCACTATCATTATTCCGAATTCTTTTTCTGGAAGGTTGCCTATTTCCACTTCATTGAATTGTTTTTTTGTTTTTGTTTTTGTTTTTTTTGGGTGGGGGGGGGGGCGGTTTATGTTGTACCTTCATCTGGGATGTAAGTTTGTGCTTTTTTGTGCTCGTCAGCTTTCTGTAATATGGTTTTGTTTTAGTCCCTGTGGGACTATGATTCTTGCTTCTTCTGTCTGCCCTCTGATGGAGGAGTCTAAGAGGCTTGTGTAAGCTTCCTGATAGAAGGGACAGGTGGTGGGAAAAGCTTGGTCTTGCTCTGGTGGGCATCCTCCTGTCAATGGTTGTTCAAAAGCTAATTGTGATTTTGATGCTCTTGAAGGAGGAGAAGAGTGCACGTCCTCTACTCTTCCACTTGAACTGGAGTTTTATTCCTAGTTTTTAAAGAAACCTCCATACTGTTCTCCACAGTGGCTGTATCAATTTGCATTCCCACCAATAATGCAAGAAGGTTCCCTTTTATCCACACCCTCTCCAGCATTTCTTATTAGTAGACTTTTGATGATGGTAATCCTGACCAGTGTGAGATGATACCTCATTGTAGTTTTGATTTGCATTTCTCTAATAATGAGAGATGTTGAGCATCATTGCACGTGTTTATTAGCCATCTCTATGTCTTCTTAGGTGGAGAAGGCAATGGCACCCCACTCCAGCACTCCTGCCTGGAAAATCCCATGGACAGAGGAGCCTGGTGGGCCACAGTCCATGGGGTTGCTAGGAGTCAGAGAAGACTCAGAGACTTCACTTTCACTTTTCACTTTCATGCATTGGAGAAGGAAATGGCAACCCACTCCAGTGTTCTTGCCTGGAGAATCCCAGGGACGGGGGAGCCTGGTGGGCTGCTGTCTATGGGGTCACACAGAGTCGGACACAACTGAAGCGACTTAGCAGCAGCATGTCTTCTTAGGACAAATGTCTGTTTAGGTCTTCTTCCCACATTTGATTGGGTTGTTTGTTTTCCTTGAATTTAGCTACATGAGTTGTTTGTCTATTTTGGAGATTAATCCTTTGGCAGTTGTATCATTTGTTATTCTTTTTTCTTTTTTTTTTTTGGAATAATTATTTTAATTGGAGGCTAATTACTTTACAATATTGTGGTGGTTTTTGCCATACATTGGCATGAATCAGCCATGGGTGTACATATGTCCCACCATATTGAACCCCCCTCCCACCTCTCTCCCCTAGCTATCCCTCTGGGTTGTCCCACAGCACCAGCTTTGAGTGCCCTGTTTTATGCATCAAACTTGAAATGGTCATCTGTTTTATATATGGTAATATACATGTTTCTGCTGAAGCTGAAACTCCAATACTTTGGCCACCTCATGAGAAGAATTGACTCATTGGAAAAGACCGTGATGCTGTGAGGGATTGGGGGCAGGAGGAGAAGGGGATGATAGAGGATGAGATGGCTGGATGGCATCACCAACTCGATGGACATGAGTTTGGGTAAACTCTGGGAGTTGGTGATAGACAGGGAGGCCTGGCATGCTGCAATTCATGGGGTTGCAAAGAATCGGACATGACTGAGCAACTGAACTGAACTGAACTGAATATACATGTTTCAATGCTATTCTCTAATATCGTCCCAACCTCGCCTTCTACTCCATAAGTCTGCTCGTATAATCCATACTCCAAAATCCTGCTCTTTACATCTGTGTCTCTTCTGCTAACTTGCATATAAGATCATCATTACCATCTCTCTAAAATCCACATATATGCATTAATATAGTGTATTGGTGTTTCTCTTTCTGGCTTATTTTACTCTGTATAATAGGCTCCAGTTTCATCCACCTTATTAGAACTAATTCAAATGCAATCTTTTTTATAGCTGAGTAATATTCTATTGTGTATATGTACCACAACTTCCTTATCCATTCATCTGCTGATGGACATCTAGGTTGCTTCCATGTCTTGGCTATTAAAAACAGTGCTGCAATGAACATTGTGGTACATGTGTCTCTTTAATTTCTGGTTTCCTAAGTGTGTATGCCCAGTAGTGGGGTTGCTGGGTCATGTGGCATTTCTATTTCCAGGTTTTAAAGGAGTCTCCACACTGTTTTCCATAGTGGCTGTAGTAGTTTGCATTCCCACCAACAGTGTAAGAGCATTCCTTTTTCTCCACACCCTCTCCAGCATTTATTATTTCTAGACTTTTGATGGCAGCCATATTGACCAGCATGAGATGGTACCTCATTGTGGTATTGATTTGCATTTCTCTGATAATGAGTGATGTTGAGCATCTTTTCATGTGTCTGTTAGCCGACTGTATGTCTTCTTTGGAGAAATGTCTGTTTATTTCTTTGGCCCATTTTTTGATTGGGTTGTTTATTTTTCTGGAATTGAGCTGCACGAGCTGCTTGTATATTTTTGAGATTAATTCTTTGTCACTTGCTTCAATTGCTGTTATTTTCTCCCATTCTGTAGGCTGCCTTTTCAACTTGCTCATAGTTTCCTTCATTGTGGCAAAAACTTTTAAGTTTAATTAGGTTCCATTTGTTTATTTTTTTTCCATTACTCTGGGAGGTGGATCATAGAGCATCTTGCTGTGATTTCTGTCAGAGTTCTGCCTATGTTTTCCTCTAAGAGTATTATACTTTCTGGTCTTATATTTAGATCTTTAATCCATTTTGAGTTTACTTTTGTGTATGGTGTTAGAAAGTGTTCTAGTTTCATTCTTTTACAAGTAGTTGACCAGTTTTCCCAGCACCACTTGATAAAGTGATTGTCTTTTCTCCACTGTATATTTTTGCCTCCTTTGTCAAAGATCAGGTGTCCATAGGTGCATGGATTTATCTCTGGGCTTTCTATTTTGTTCCATTGATCCATATTTCTGTCTTTGTGCCAGTACCATACTGTCTTGATAACTGTAGCTTTGTAGTATAGCCTGAAGTCAGGCAGGTTGATTCCTCCAGTTCCATTCTTCTTTTTCAAGATTCCTTTGTCTATTTGAGGTTTTCTGTGTTTTCATACAAATTGTGAAATTATTTGTTCTAGTTCTCTGAAAAATACTTGGTAGCTTGATAGGGATTGTGTTGAATCTATAGATTGCTTTGGGTCATATACCCATTTTCACTGTATGGATTCTTCCAATCTATGAACATGTCATATTTCTCCATATATTTGTGTCATCTTTGATTTTGTTCATCAGTGTTTTATAGTTTTCTATATATAGGTCTTTTGTTTCTTTAGGTAAATTTATTCCTAAGTATTTTATTCTTTTTGTTGCAATGTTAAATGGGATTTCCCCCTTAGTTTCTCTTTCTGTTTTCTCATTGATAGTGTATAGGAATGCAAGGGATTTCTGTGTATTAAGTTTATATCCTGCAACTTTACTATATTCATTGATTAGCTCTAGTAATTTTCTGGTGGTGTCTTAGTGGTTTTCTGTGTAGAGGATCATCTCATCTGCAAACAGAGTTGTACTTCTTTTTTTCCAATCTTGTTTCCTTTATTATTTTTCTTCTCTGATTGCTGTGGCTAGGACTTCCAAAGCTATGTTGAATAGTAGTGATGAGAGTAGGCAACCTTGTCTTCTTCCTCATTTTAGGGGAAATGCTTTCAATTTTTATCCTATGAGTATAATTTTTACTGTTGGTTTGTGGTAAATGGCTTTTATTATGTTGAGATGTGGTCTTTCTATGCTTGTTTCAGGTGAGTTTATCATTAATGGGTGTTAAATTTTGTCAAAGGCTTTCTCTACATCTATTGAGATAATCATATGGTTTTTATCTTTCAGTTTGTTAATGTGGTATATATCACATTGATTGATTTGCAAATTTTGAAGAAACTTTGAATCCCTGGGATAAATCCCACCTGGTCATGATGTATGATCTTTTTAATATGTTGTTGGACTCTGTTTGCTAGAACTTTGTTAAGGATTTTTGCACCTATGTTTATCAATGATATTGGCCCATATTTTTCTTTTTTGTGGCATCTTTCTTTGTTATTAGGGTTATGGTGGCCTCATAGAATGAGTTTGGGAGTTTGCCTTCCTCTGCAGTTTTCTGGAAGAGTTTGAGTAGGGCAGGTGTTAGCTCTTCTCTAAATTTTTGGTAGAATTCACCTGTGAAGCCATGTGGCCCTGGACTTTTGTTTGTTGGAAGATTTTGTATTATAGTTTCAATTTCCATGCTTGTGACAGTTCTGCTATGATTTTCTATTTCTTCCTGGTTCAGTTTTGGAAGGTTATACTTAGAATTTGTCCATTTCTTCCAAGTTCTCCATTTTATTGGCATATAATTGTGCATTGTAGTCTCTGATGATTTTTTTTGTATTTCTGTGTTGTCTGCTTCTTCTTTCTCCATTTTCATTTCTAATTTTATTGATTTGATTCTTCTAGCATTTTTTTCTTGATGAGTCTGCATAATGGTTTATCTGTTTTATTTCTTCTCAAAGTACCAGCTTTAAATTTTGTTGATGTTTGCTATAGTCTCCTTCGTTTCTTTTTCATTTCCTTCTGCTCTGATTTTTATGATTTCTTTCCTTCTTCTAACGTTGTGGTTCTTCTTTTCTTCTTTTTCTAGTTGCATTAGATGTAAAGTTCAGTTAATTGTTTGACGTTTCTTCTGTTTCTTGACGTAGGCTTGTATTGTTATGAATCTCCCTCTGAGCACTGCTTTTACTGAATCCTATAGCTTTTGGGTGCTCGTGTTTTAATTTTCATTTGTTCCTATGAATATTTTGATTTCATTTTTGATTTCTTCCATGATCTGTTGGTTATGCAGAAGCATGTTGTTTAGCCTCCATATAAATTTGTATTTTAATAGTTTTTTTTTTCCCTGCAGTTGACATCTAATCTTGCTGTGATGTTATCAGAAAAGATGCTTGAAATGATTTCAATTTTTTGAATTTACCAAGGTTAGATTTATGGCCCAGGATGTGGTCTATCCTGGAGAAGGTTCCTTGTGCACTTGCGAAAAAGTTTAATTCCCTTGTTTTTAGGAGAAATGCCCTATGAATATCAATTAGGTCTAAATTGTCCATTGTATCATTTAAAGCTTGTGCTTCCTTGCTAATTTTCACTTTAGTTGATTTATCCATAGGTGTGAGTGGGGGTGTTAAAGTCCCCCACTATTATTGTGTTACTGTTAATTTCCCCTTTCATACTTCTTAGCATTTGCCTTACATATTGAGGTGCTCCTATGTAGGGTGCATATATATTTATAATTGTTAATATCTTCTTCTTGGATTGATCTTTTGATCATTATGTAGTGTCCTTCTTTGTCTCTTATCATGGTCTTTATTTCAAAGTTTATTTTATCTGGTGTGAGTATTGCTACTCCTGTGTTCTTTTGGTCTCAATTTGCATGAAATATCTTTTTCCAGGCCTTCAGTTTCAGTCTGTATGTGTCCCTTGGTTTGAGGTGGGTTTCTTGTAGACAGCATATATACAGGTCTTGTTTTTGTATCCATTCAGCCAGTCTTTGTCTTTTGGTTGGGGCATTTAACCCATTTACATTTAAGATAATTATTGATAAGCATGATCCCATTACCATTTAATATTTTGTTTGGGTTCATTTTTATAAACCTTTTCTGTGTTTCCTGTCTAGAGAAGATCCTTTAGCTTTTCTTGAAGAGCTGGTTTAGTGGTGCTGAATTCTCTCAGTTTTTGCTTGTCTGTAAAGCTTTTGATTTCTCCTTCATATCTGAATGAGATCCTTGCTGGGTAGAATAATCTTGGCTGTAGGTGTTCTTCACTTTAAGTATATCCTGCCATTCGCTTCTGTCCTGGAGAGTTTCTATTGAAAGTTCATCTGTTATCCTTATGGATCCCCTTGTGTGGTATTTGTTGTGTTCCCTGTGCTGCTCTTAATATTTACTTTTTATGTTTGATCTTTGTTATTTTTTTAAGCCATTTATCAGTTATTTATTATTATTTTTACTTTACAATATTGTATTGGTTTTGTCATACATCAACATGAATCCGCCACAGGTGTATATGTGTTCCCCTTCCTGAACCCCCCTCCCACCTCCCTCTCTGTACCATCCCTCTGGGTCATCCCAGTGCACCAGCCCCAAGCATCCTGTATCCTGCATTGAACCTGGACTGGCGAGTCATTTCTTATATGATATTATACATGTTTCAATGCCATTCTCCAAAATCATTCCACCCTCTCCCTCTCCCACAGAGTCCAAAAGACTGTTCTATATATCTGTGTCTCTTTTGCTGTCTCGCATACAGGGTTATCGTTAGTGTCTTTCTAAATTCCATATATATGTGTTAGTATACTGTATTGGTGTTTTTCTTTCTGGCTTACTTCACTCTGTATAATAGGCTCAAGTTTCATCCACCTCATTAGAACTGATTCAAATGTATTCTTTTTAATGGCTGAGTAATACTCCATTGTGTATATGTACCACAGCTTTCTTATCCATTCATCTGCTGATGGACATCTAGGTTGCTTCCATGTCCTGGTTATTATAATCAATGCTGCAATGAACATTGGGGTACACGTGTCTCTTCAATTCTGGTTTCCTCAGTGTGTATGCCAGCAGTGGGATTGCTGGGTCATCAGTCAGTTCAGTTCAGTTCAGTCACTCAGTCATGTCCGACTCTTTGAGACCCCATGAATCGCAGCACGCCAGGCCTCTCTGTCCATCAACAACTCCCAAGAGTTCACTCAGACTCACGTCCATCCAGCCATCTCATCCTCTGTCGTCCCCTTCTCCTCTTGCCCCCAATCCCTCCCAGCATCAGGGTCTTTTCCAATGAGTCAACTCTTCGCATGAGGTGGCCAAAGTACTGGAGTTTCAGCTTCAGCATCATTCCTTCCAAAGAAATCCCAGGGCTGATCTCCTTCAGAATGGACTGGGTGGATCTCCTTGCAGTCCAAGGGACTCTCAAGAGTCTTCTCCAACACCACAGTTCAAAAGCATCAATTCTTCGGTGCTCAGCCTTCTTTACAGTCCAACTCTCACATCCATACATGACCACAGGAAAAACCATAGCCTTGACTAGATGGACCTTTGTTGGCAAAGTAATGTCTCTGCTTTTGAATATGCTATCTAGGTTGGTCATTACTTTCCTTCCAAGGAGTAAGCGTCTTTTAATTTCATGGCTTCAGTCACCATCTGCAGTGATTTTGGAGCCCCCAAAAATAAAGTCTGACACTGTTTCCACTGTTTCCCCATCTATTTCCCATGAAGTGATGGGACCATATGCCATGATCTTCGTTTTCTGAATATTGAGCTTTAAGCCAACTTTTTCACTCTCCACTTTCACTTTCATCAAGAGGCTTTTTAGTTCCTCTTCACTTTCTGCTATAAGGGTGGTGCCATCTGCATATCTGAGGTTATTGATAAGACAGTTCTATTTCCAGTTTTTTAAGGAATCTCCACACTGGTCTCCATAGTGGTTGTACTAGTTTGCATTCCCACCAACAGTGTAAGAGGGTTCCCTTTTCTCCACACCCTCTCCAGCATTTATTGCATGTAGACTTTTGGATCACAGCCATTCTGACTAGTGTGAAATGGTACCTCATTGTGGTTTTGATTTGCATTTCTCTGATAATGAGTGATGTTGAACACTTTTCATGTGTTTGTTAGCCATCTGTATGTCTTCTTTGGAGAAATGTCTATTTAGTTCTTTGGCCCATTTTTTGATTGGGTCATTTATTTTTCTGGAATCGAGCAGCTGATCTTTGTTAATTTGATTCATATGTATCTTGGTTGTTTTGCCTTGGATTTATCCTGTTTGGGACTCTCGGTTTCTTGGATTGGGATGGCTGTTTCCTTGCCCGTATTAGGAAAGTTTTTGACCATTATCTCAAGTATTTTCTCATGTCGTTTATTTTTGTCTTCTTCTTCTGTGACACTCATGATTTGAAAGTTGGGGCATTTAACATTTTCCCTTAGGCTTCTCAGATTGTCCTCATTTCTTTTCATTCTTTTTTTATTTTCCCCTCTCTGTTTCATTTATCTCCAACATTCTGTCTTCCACCTTTCTTATCCTCTCTTCTGCCTCAGTTATTCTACTGTTGATGCCCTCCAGAGTGCATTTGATCTCAGTCATTGCATTATTCATTATTGATTGATTCTTCTTTATTTCTTCTAGGTCCTTGTTAAACATTTGTTGGATCTTATCAATCCTTGTTTCTAGTCTATTTATCTGTCACTCCATATTGTTTTCAATATTTTGATCATCTTTACTATCATTATTCTGAATTCTTTTTCAGGTAAACTCCCTATCTCCTCCTTAAGGAGGAGGGAGATAGAGGTGACCAGGAGGAGAAAAGTTTGAGTCAAAAGGGGAGAACAGTCTAGCCATTAATCTAATCCCTAAGTGCTCTCCACAGCCTGGAACACCCAGAGAGATTCACAGATTTATGTAGAGCAGAGAAGAGCAAGGAAGGAGATAGCGGTGACCTAGAGGAGAAAAGGGAGAGTCAAAATGGGAGAGAGCAATCAAGCCTATAGTCAATTCCCTAAGTAAAAATGGATAATGAGGATTAGATTCTGAGATACAAAATGATAACAAATATCAAAAAGCAAAGATTAAAAACCAAGAATAGAAGTTAGACTCTCAAAATACAACATAAAAAATACAAAACATAATCAATCAGAGTAATTAAAAAATATGGAATTCTTTTTAAAAATGCAGGATTTTTGGAAAGGTAATAGTAGGCTATAAACGTGGAAGTTAAAGGAGTAATAAAGAACTTTTTTTTTTAAATTAAAAGGTGATAATAATAAAAATATATCTAGGAATTTCTCTGGAGTTGTTGTGGGCAGTGTGGTGTCTTCAGTATCAGGTAGTCCCTTGTTCTGGCTTGTATTTGTTCTCTGGGTCTATAGGTGTCCCTCAAATATCTCCAGTATTAAATGCAGGGTTTTAATCCTTTGCATCTGTTACTTGCAGAGCAGTTTCCCCTTCTTTGTTTATTTTGGCTTCCTCTGTTTGCAAGTCTCTTCAGGGTCTATTTCTACCCTTGACACAAAGGGGTGAAGGTGGCCACTTATACAGGCTCACTTGTTCAGCTGTGTTGTGGGGAGTGAGGGACACTGCAAACAATTATCACTTGCATGTGTGGGGAGTGCTTGAAGTGGATGGACCACATTGGGTTTGTCACAGCCCAAGGTGCTGTGTGCTTCCCAGGTCTACACTGCTCAGTCTCCAGGGTGCTCTGTGAGGGCACTGTCCCAAAAGGGCCCTGCATTTCATGCACTTCCCAGGTCTAACCACTCAGGTTCTCTTGTATTCTGCAAGGGCACAGACCCAAATGGGCTGTGCGTTTTGTGTCCTTCCCAAGTCCAAGCAGCTTAGGTGACCTAGTGCTTGGCAAGCACACTCCCAGGTGGGCTATGTGTCTTATTCACTTGCACGGTCCCCGCTGTTCATTGTTCCGGGTGTGCCACGAGAGCACAGTCCCAGGTGTACCGTGTGTCTCCTCTGGGGAGCTGATCTCAGATTCTGACACCCCTGGCAGATCTCAGTCGTCCACAATCCCAGGAAGATGAGGTTAGCAACTGGGAGCCAGCTCACAGTTTGGTGACAGATTCTGTCTCTGGGGCCAAGTTTGCAGCAGCCCCTTGTCTTCTGTCTCTGGCTGTGGCTTGCCTGCCTCTCTGCCTCTGGGGAGGGAAGGCCCTAAGCAGCCGGCTTGCTCTCCTTTGGTAATCGCTCAATTCTTTGTTCTGTGAATGCACCAGGGGTCACTGTGTGGCGATAGAATCTTTCGAGGGAAAGGTCTTTTTTTGTCGTTTCTCTGTCAATCCCATGGTTTCAGTTGCTATATCACATTATCTCCCTCAGATTGTCCTCAGGGCATTCAGGCCTGGTCCTTACCCTAAGGACTCATGATGCAGCCCATGCCTTCCTGTCCAGCCCCCACTCACTGTGGTAGATATGAGTGTCTATGCCACTTATCTGCTGGCTGTTGTGGTTAGGTGCATATTCTGTGTTTTTCCCCCCCTCCTGGTTATGTTGTTCTCTGAGGTTCCAAAACTCCCCACAGACACACCTGTGAGAGGGTTTGCTACTGTGTGGAGACTTCTCTTCCTTCTTGACTCCCTCCCCAGGATGGGTCTCTGTCCCTAAATCTTTTGTCTCAGTTTTTGTCTTTTATATTTTGTCCTACCTCCTTTTGAAGAGATTGGGCTGCCTTTCTGGATGCCTGGTGTCTTCCAGCAGTGTTCAAAAGTTGTTTTGTGGAAGTTGCTCAGCATTCAGATGGTCTTTTGATGAATCTGTGGGAGAGAAAGTGGGCTCCCTGTCCTATTCCTCTGCCATCTTGGGACTGCCCTCATTTACTATTATTTTTTTCTTTTTGTAGAGTTGTATTTTCACCTTGCTTAGTTTCCTTCATTGTACAAAAGCTTTTAAATTTAATTAGGTCTAATTTGTTTATCTTTGTTCTTATTTCCTATTACTTTAAGAGGTGGGTCATAAAGGAGCTTGCTGTGATTTATGTAAAAGAGTATTCTGCCTATGTTTTCATCTAAGAGTTTTATAATTTCTGGTCTTATATTTTGGTCTTTAATCCATTTTGAGTTTATTGTTGTGTGGTGTTAGGAAATGTTCTAATTTCATTCTTCTACATATAGTGGACCAGTTTTCCCAGCAGCACTTGAAGAGACTGTCTTTTCTCCGTTGTATGTTTTTGCCTCCTTTGTCAAAGATAAGGTACCCTAGGTGCATGGATTTATCTATGAACTTTTTATGTTGTTCCATTGGCCTATGTTCCTTTTTTTGTGCCACTACCATACTGTCTTGATAACTGTAGCTTTGTAGTATAGCCTGATGTCAGGAAAGATGATGACTACAGCTCCATTGTTCTTTCTTAACATTGCTTTGGCTATTTGGGGTCTTTTGTGTTTCCATACAGTTTGTGAAATTATTTTTTCTAGTTCTGTGAAAAATATCATTGTTAGTTGGATAGGGTTTGCACTGAATCTATAGGTTGCTTTGGTGTGTATAGTCATTTTCAAAATACTATTTTTTCCAATCCAAGAACATGGAATATCTCTCCACCTGTTTGGGTAGTCTTTAATTTCTTTCATCAGTGTCTTATAGTTTTCTGCATACCTGTCTTTTGTCTCCTTTGGCAAATTTATTCCTATGTACTTTATTCTTTTTGTTGCAATGATGTAATGGTACTGCTGCTGCTGCTGCTGCTGCTAAGTCACTTCAGTTGTGTCTGACTCTGTGTGACCCCATAGACGGCAGCCCACCAGGCTCCCCCATCCCTGGAATTCTCCAGGCAAGAACACTGGAGTGGGTTGACATTTCCTTCTCCAATGCATGAAAGTGAAAATTGAAAGTGGAGTCGCTCAGTCGTGTCTGACTCTTAGCGACCCCATGGACTGCAGCCCACCAGGCTCCTCCATCCATGGGATTTTCCAGGCAAGAGTACTGGAGTGGGGTGCCATTGCCTTCTCCATGTAATGGTACAGTTTCTGTAATTTCTCTTTCTGATCTTTCATTGAGTGTATAGCAATGCAAGGGATTTCTGTGTATTAATTTTGTATGCTAAGATGTTACTATATTCCTTGATAAGCTCTAGTAGTTTTCTGGTGACATCTTTAGGGTTTTCTATATAAAGAATCGTGTAATCTGCAAGCAGTGAGAGTTTTAATTCTTCTTTTCCAGTCTGTATTTCTTTTACTTGTTTTTTATTCTCTGATTGCTATGCCTAGGACTTCCAAAATTATGTTGAATAATAGTGGTGAGAATGGGCACCCTTATCTTCTTCCTGATCTTAAAGCAAATGCTTTCAGCTTTTCACTGTTGAGAATAATATTTGTTGTGGGTTTGTCATATATGACCTTTATTATATTGAAGTATGTTTATGTTATGTCTACTTTCTGGAGAGTTTTTATCATAAATGGGCATTGAATTTTGTCAAAGGCTTTCTCTGAATCTATTGAAATGATCATATGGTTTTTATATTTCGATTTGTTAATATAGTGTCTCATATTGATTTCTGTATATTGAAGAATCCTTGCATCTTTGGCATAAAGCCCACTGGATCATGATGTATGATCTTTATAATGTGTTGTTGGATTCCATTTGCTAGAATTCTGTTGAGGATTTTTTCATCTAATTTCTTCAGTGTTACTGGTCTGTAATTATGTTTTGTGGCATCTTTGGTTTTGTTATCAGGGTGATGCCAGTCTTGTAGACTGAGTTTGGGAGTTTTCATTTGTCTACAATTTTCTGGAAGATTTTAAGTCAGATATATGTTAGCTTTTCTCTAAACTTTTGATAGAATTTCCTCATGAGGCCATCTGTCCTTGGGCCTTTTTGTATGCTGGAAGATTTTTTATTACAGCTTCAATTTCAGTGTTTGTGATTGGTCTGTTCATATTTTCTATCTCTTCCTGGTTCAGTAGAAGTTTATAGTTTTATAAGAATTTGTCCATTTCTTCCAGGTTGTCCATTTTATTGGCATATAGGTGCTCATGGTTGTCTCATTATCTTTTATATTTCTCTGTTACCTGTTGTAATTTCTCCTTTTTCATTTTTAATTTTAATGATTTGAGTTTTCTCCTTTCTTGATAGGTCTGGTTAATAGTTTGTCAATTTTATCTTCTCAAAACACCAGCTTTTAGTTTTATTGATCTTTGCTATACTTTTCTTAATTTCTTTTTCATTTATTTCTGCTCTGATCTTTATGATTACTTTTGTTCTAACTTTTGGAGTTTTTTGTTCTTTTTTCTACTTGCTTTCTGTGTAAGATTAGATGGTTTTTTTTCTATTTCTCTCTTGTTTCTTGAGGTAGGCTTGCACTGTTATAAGATTACCTCTTAGCACTGCATCCCATAGTCCCATTTACTGCAGCTCAAAACAGTTGTCATGTATTCATGGTCATTTCCTTCTAGTCATATTTTGATTTCTTCAGTGTTCTGTTGGTTATTCAGAAGCATGTTGTTTAGCCTCCATGTGTTTGTGTTTTTTATTGTTTTTTCCCTGTAGTTGACATCTAATCTTATAGCACTGTGGTCAGAAAAGATGCTTCAAATTATTTCAATTTTTAGAAATTTACCAATCTTGATTTATGGCCCAAGATGGGGTCTATCCTGGAGAATATTCCATGTGAATTTGAGAAAATGGTGAAATCTATTGTTTGTGGATGAAATGCCGTGTGGATATCAGTTAGGTCCAACTGGTCCAATGTATCATGTAAAGCTTATATTTCCCTATTAATTTTCTGTCTGGATGATCTGTCCATTGGTATTAGTGAGGCATTAAAATCTCCCACTATTATTGGGTTACTGTTAATTTCTTAGCAATTGCCTTATGTATTGAGGTGCTCATATGTTGGGTGCATATATATGGTTGTATTATAATATAATATTAATTATATAAATTATATATATTTATTATATTATATAAATTATAATTTATATAATTATAAAAGTTTATATATATTATATATATAATTAGAACATATATATTATATATATAAAATGTATATTATGTATATAAGTTATATATATAAAATCATATATATAATATGAATTATTATATAATAATATTTTATTTTATTATATTTTAATAATTATATATTATTATATAATAATAATTTATATAAAATATAATTTATATATGTAATATAAATTATATATATAGTTAGAACAAAAGTAATCACAACTATTATATAATCATATAATTATATATATAATTTATATATAATCATATATATATATATATATAATCATGTATATTTATATATAATTATATATATAATCATATATATAATTATATATAATCATATATATAATTATATGTAATCATATATATAAATATATATTATATTATATATAATGATTATATATAATATATATAAAATTATAAATCATATAAATATATATGATTATATATAATTATATATATAATATAAATTTTAATATATATATTACATATATATAGTTAGAACAAAAGTATATATATATATAATATATATATAAAGTATATATTAAAGTATGTACAAAGTATATATTATATATATAAAGTATATATAAAGTATTATAGATACAATTTATATATAATATAAATTATATATAGTTAGAACAAAAGTGATCATAACTATTATATAATCATATAATTATATATAATCATATCATTATAACTATTATAATTATATATATAATTATATATACATATATATAATATATCGGAGAAGGCAATGGCACCCCACTCCAGTACTCTTGCCTGGAAAATCCCATGGGTGGAGGAACCTGGTAGGCTGCAGTCCATGGGGTCGCTAAGAGTCAGACATGACTGAGCGACTTCACTTTCACTTTTCACTTTCATGCATTGGAGAAGGAAATGGCAACCCACTCCAGTGTTCTTTCCTGGAGAATCTCAGGGACGGGGGAGCCTGGTGGGCTTCCGTCTATGGGGTTCCACAGAGTCGGACATGACTGAAGCGACTTAGCAGCATATAATATATATATAATATAATATAATTATATCTTCTTCTTGGAGTGATCCTTTGACCACTATAGAGTGTCCTTCTTTGTTTCTTGTAACAGTATTTTAAAGTCTATTTTATCTGGTAAGAAATATTATTTCTGCTTTCTTTTGATCTCTGATTGCATGGAATATCTTTTTCTAACCCCTCACTCTCAGTCTGTATGTGTCCTTAGGTCTGAAATAGATCTCTTGTAGACAGCATATGTAGGGGTCTAATTTTTGTATCCATTCAGTCAATCTGTGTCTTTTGGTTGTAGCATTTAGCCCATTTACATTTAAGATATTTAAAAGTATGATCCTGTTATTATTTACTTTATTGTTTTGGGTTTGTTTTTATAGCCCCTCTTTTTCTGTGTTTCCTGTCTAGAGAATTTCCTTTAACATTTGTTAAGGAGCTGATTTGATTGTGCTGAATTCTCTTAACTTTTGCTTCTCCCTCATTTCTGAATGAGATTCTTACTGCATAGAGTAATCTTGGTTGTAGGTTTTTCCTTCTCATCACTTTAAGTACATCCTGCCATTCCCTTCTGGCCTGCAGAGCTTCTGTCAAAAGATCAGCTCTTATCTTATGGGGATCCCCTTGTATGTTATTTGTTGTTTTTCCCTTTCTGCTTTTAATATTTGTTCTTTGTGTTTAATTTTTGTTAGCTTGATTAGTATGTGTTTTGGCATGTTTCTCCTTGAATTTATCTTGTGTGGGTCTCTCTGGGCTTCCTGGACTTGAGTGGCTCTTTCCTTTCCCATTTTAGGGAAGTTTTTTTGACACTAATCTCCTCAAATATTTTCTGGTGCCCTTTTATTTTCTTCTCCTGGGATTCCTATGGTTTGAATGTTGCACCACTTAATGTTATCCCAGAGGTCTCCGAGACTGTTCTTATTTCTTTTTATTCTCTTTTCTTTATTCCCCTCTACTTCAGTTATTTCCACTATTCTTCAGTTATCTTCCAGCTCAGTTATCTCTTCTTCTGTCTCATTTACTCTACTGTTGGTTCCCTCCAATGTAGTTTAATCTCAGTTATTTATTACTCATTATTGATTGTGTATTTTTTTAATTATTCTGGGTCCTTGTCAAACATTTCTTGCATTTTCTCAATCTAGGCCTTCAATCTGTTTATCCATGCATCCATTTTATTTTGAAGATTTTGAATCATCATAATTGTCTTCAGGTAGACTATTTCCTCCTCATTTGTTTGGTGTTGTGGGTTTTTTCCATGTTCCTTCATCTGCTGTATGTTTTGCTATCTTTTCATTTAGTTTAATTTACTGTGTTTGGGATTGCCTTTCTGCTGGCTGGGAGGTTGTAGTTTCTCTTAATTATGAAGTCTGCCCACCTCCACAGCCCCCTTGGGTATGACTGGACAAGTGCCATGTGAATGTTTCCTTGTTGGGGTGGCTTGTGCCTGTATTTTGGTGAATGGACCTCAGTCTGTCTCTCTGGAAGGTAGTGCCATGTCCAGTAGTTTGTTTTGGGGTGGCTGGGGTTTTGGTATGGGTTTCAGCAGCCTGTCTGTTAATGTTCAGAGTTGTGCTCCTCTTTTGCTGAAGGACAGAAGTTTCTTGGCTTTTTGGTGGAGCTTGGATTCAGTGTTTAGATGGCGGCCTTTAATTGGGCTCTCATCTATTAGTGTTCTATGGTATCAGGAATTCTTGATTGTCCAAAGTCCTGGAGTTGTATCTCCTGCCTTGTGGGTTCACGCTTAACCCCCTACAGTAGCATCAGGACTTCAGGTCACATAGCACAGAAGACAAAGCCCTTAGATTAATGGTGAAGCCACTCTCAACAGCCAAGAATGCCCCAAGAGATTCATAGACTTACATAGAGAAAAGGAGGGGAAAAGGAGAAAATAAAAGGATGTAGAGAAGGGTCAAGAGAGAAGAGAGCCATCAAGCCTATAATCAAACCCTTAAGTGAAAATGGGTGGTAAAAATTAGTTTCTCAAAGATACAAAATTAAAAACAAAAGGTTGAAAAAAAAACAAAAATAATAAGTCTAGAAAAAATTCATCTCTCAGAAATAGAAAATTGCAAACAAAACAGCAAGCCGCAAAATAAAAAATATGAAAAATTTTAAAATACAGTATTTTTAAAGCAACAGTGGGTTATAAAAAATAAATATTAAAAGAGTAATAAAGAGCCATATTAGTACAATATGAGAAAAAAGAAAAAAAATGGGATGGGAAGTATATATAGACTGGAAATGAGAGGACTATCAGAGTGATTCCTACATTTTCCTGTTCCAGTCAATTTGCATACTCAGAAAGTCCTCCATTATATTGAAGACGGTCTCTGGACCTGTTGTGGGCAGTGTGGAGTCAATTCAGAATCATATCTTCCCTTGGTCCAGCTTGTACTTCCTCCCAAAGTCTACAATTGCCCCTAATGCACAGAGAGTCAGGTTATTCATGGGAATTTAAACCACTGCCCCTGTACCTTCTGGGATGGTTTCCACTTCTTTCCTTTGCTCACACAGCCCTTGGTGTTCTCTTTTGTTTATGGGCCTGCCACTGCTTGTGAGTCTCTCTCCCATGTCTGCTTTCTTCCCAGACACAAGGGGGTGAAAGTAGCCAGCTTATACTGACTCACTTTCTCTGTAGTGCTGGGGAGAGTGCAGGGTTCAGCAGGCACCACTGGGTGTGTGGGGAATCATCACTGTGGGCTGGGCCGCTCAGGGGTCGCCACAGTTTTAGGTCGATTATGCACTTCCCCAAGGGAGTTGGTCCTGTGTTGTGGGACCCTTGGCAGTGCCAAGCTGCCTGGGCTCCCTGCTTGGACCTGTGGGATGTTGGCCCAGTCTGAGACGAATTGTGTTCTTCCCCAACTGGTCCTGGATTGTGAGTCCCTTGGCCAAGTCAAGCAACTCAGGTTCACAGGAAGTGACTCACAATTACTCATAGCTTGGTGGCACCTGTGATATCCCTCACAGCATTATCCTGCCTTCTGCCTCTGGTACTTATGTCTGCCTCACCATTCCTGGGTTGTATAACACAGCTGGCTTACTGCTCTTCAGCACTCACTAGGGTGGAGACCTTTGTTCTCTGAGCCAGTGCAGCTTTAGAACCTTCCTGCAGGAATGATGTTTTGTTTCTCTGGTGGACCCAGGGTTTTCCCTGGTCTGCTTTTACTGTATTGTACCAACCCCCTCAGGGTATTTTCATGTTATTCAAACTCAGAGCTCTGCCTGAGGACCAACCCCTAGAGTCTGATCTTCTGCATCCTGATCCCACTTGCTGTGGGTGGACATGAGCCTGTGAGCCCCTTCTTGGTTAGGAAGTGCCATTTGGTACATTCTCTGTGGTGAATTTTCTCCATTTTGCCTTCACCTGTCTCATTGTGTTCCCCTCTGTAGTTCCAAAGCTCCCCTTGATCTTGCCTGTGAAGGGGTTTCCTAGTGAAAGGTTGTTGTTGAATCATGTAAAGACGCCAGGATTTTTGGTACCAGGACGAGAAGAATTTAATCCAGGGCCAGAGATGAGGCTTGATCACTCAGAGCTTTTGTGTAATAAAGTTTTATTAAAGTATAAAGGAGATAGAGAAAGCTTCTGACATAGGCATCAGAAGGGGGCAGAAAGAGTACCCCCCTGCTAGTCTTCAGGTGGATGTTATTTCAGGTGGATGTTATATAGTCACTAGCAGTCTGTTAATGAAAGAAAGGAATGTCTTAAAACTCAGAATGGCACCAGGCCCCTCACCCATAAGATGCATTTTGGGATAATCTTGGCACAAATGGTTCATCCTGGGCCATAAAATGATTAACTTGAATCTTGAAGAAGGACAGATCACCATACAAATGATTTCATTTACATAGATTAGGGGAACAATATCTGAGTATAACATACTGGTTTGTTAAGTCGGTTCTGAGCCAGGAGGCGGAACTGACTTGAAGACAGAGTTTGGGATAAATGCATAGTACATTAGCGTAGCTTAAGGTAAACATTTCCATAAAAGAAATGCATTGGTTATCTCTAAGTTTGAGAGTAGTTAACTTCAGGTGAAACCAGGTGTCATTATGGCAACACATTATTTTAAGAGAAACCTCCTTTTAAATTTGTATAGAGGAGGAAAAATATTGCTAGTTTGTTTCCTCCTGCCTCTTAAGAGAAATAAAAATGTCTGACATTTGCAGGCTATTTCCTCCATTTGGAGGCCCCTGGCCTTCCTGCCTGTTACTCTCTCACTACTGTGCAGAAGTTTTCCTCTTTCATGACTCACTCCTCAGGGCAGGGGTCCCTGTCCACAAATCCTTTGTATCCTTTTTTGTCTTCATCATTCACCATACCTCATTCCAAGGAGATTGATTTGCCTTTCTGAAGTCTGGGATCATTTGCCAGTGTTCTGAAGATGTTCTGTGGGAACTGAATGTGGTCTTCCAGCCCTATTCCTCTGCCATCTTCCCAGGAGTTCTCTTATTTATGACTAACTTCATTTTGTATAGCAGGCTCTAGGTTCATCCACCTAAGTTCAACTGGTTCACATTTGTTCCATTTTATGGCTAAGTAATATTCCATTGTATAGATGTACCACATGTTCTTTATCCATTCATTTATTGATGGACATCTAGGTTGCTTCCATGTCCTGGCTATTATAAATAGTAATGCAATTGCAACATTTGGGGTTACATGCTGTAACCCTATGTAACTTTGAGGTTACATGGGTATTTTTGAATTATGGTTTTCTCAAGGTATATGCCCAGTAGTGGGATTACTGGGTCATATGGTAGTTTTATTCCTAGTTTTTAAAGGAATCTCCATTCTGTTCTCCATAGTGGCTATATCAATTTACATTCCAACCAACAGTGCGAGATGGTTCTCTTTTCTTCATATCCTCTCCAACATTTATTGTTTGTGGACTTTTTGATGACACCCATTCTGACCAGTGTGGGGTAATACCTGATTGTCATTTTGATTTGCATTTTTCTAATAATGAGAAATGTTGACCATCTCTTCATGTGTTTATTGGCCAACTGTGTGTTCTTTGGAGAAATGTATGTATAGGTCTTCTGCCCATGTTTTGATTGGTTGCTTGCTTTTCTGATATTGAGATTAATGAGCTGCTTGTATATTTTGGAGATTATACCCTTTTTAAGTATCAGTTGTTTCATTTTCAATTATTTTCTCACATTCTGAAGGCTGTTTTTTCATCTTGTTTATACTTTCCTTTGCAATGCAAAAGGTCTAAGTTTAATTAGGTACCATTTGTTTACTTTTGCTTTATTTCCATTACTCTAGACATGAGTGAAAGAGCATATTGCTACAGTTTATGTCAAAGAGTGTTCTGCCTATTTTTTCCTCTAAGAGGTTTATAGTTCCTGGCCTTACATTTAAGTCTTTAATCCGTTTTGAGTGTATTTTTGTGTATGGTGTTAGGGAGTGTTCTAATTTCATTCTTTTACATAGAGCTGTCCAGTTTTCCCAGGAACACTTATTGGAGAGGTTATCTTTTCTCCATTATATGCTCTTGTATCCTTTGTCAAAGATAAGGTGCCCATAGGTGTGTGGGTTTATCTCTGGGCTTTCTATCTTGTTCCATTGGTCTATATTTCTGTTTTTGTTTCACTAACATACTGTCTTGATAAACTGTATCTTTTTAGTATAGCCTGATGTTAGGGAGCTTGATTTCTTCAGCTCCATTCTTCTTTATCAAGATTTCTTGGACTATTTGGGGTCTTTGGTATTTCCATAAAAATCGTAAAGAATTTTGTTCTAGTTCTGTGAAAAATGCCGTTGGTAATTTGATGGGAGTTGCACTTAATCTGTAAATTGTTTTGTGTAGTATATAGTCATTTTCATAATATTGATTGTTCCAATCCAAGAATATAATATGTCTCTCTATTTGTTTGTGTCATCTTTGATTTTTTTGATCAGTGTCTCATCGTTTTCTGCATACATGTCTTTTGCCTCTTTAGGTAGGTTTATTCCTAAGTAATTTATTATTTTTGTGGCAATGGTGAATGGGATCATTTCCTTAATTTATCTTTCTGATTTTTCATTGATAGTGTGTAGGAATGCAAGAGATTTCTGTGTATTAATTTTGTATCCTGTGACTTTACTAAATTCATTGATAAACTCTAGTAGTTTTCTGGTGGCATCTTTAGGGTTTTCTATGATAGTATCAAGTCATTTGCAAAGAGTAAGTATTTTACTTCTTCTTTTCCAATCTGGATTCCTTTTATTTTTTTCTTCTCTGACTGCCTTGGCTAGGACTTCCAAAGCTATAGTGAATAATAGTGGTGTGAGTGGACACTCATCTTTTTCCTGATCTTAGAGTTAGTGTTTTCAGTTTGTCACCATTGAGAATAATGTTTGCTGTGGGCTTGTTGTATATGGCCTTTATTATCCTACTATGCCCATTTCCTTGAGTATTTTTCTAAACCATAAATAGGTGTTGAATTATGTTGAAAGCTTTCTCTCATTGTTGAGATGGTCATATGCTTTTTATCTTTCAATTTATTAATATATTTGTCACATTGATTGATTGGCATATATTGAAGAATCCTTGAAACCCTGGAATAAACCCTACATGATCATGATTTATGATTCTTATAATATGTTGTGAATTCTGTTGAGAATTTGTGCATATTGTTCATCAGTGATATTGGCCTGTAATTTTTTGTGTGTAATATCTTTTTCTGGTTTTGGCATCAGGGTGATACCTTGTAGAATTGAGTTTAGAAGCTTTCTCTCACTCTGAAATTATTTGGAAGAGTTTGAGCAGGATAGGTGTTAGCTCTTCTCTACCCATTTGATGGAATTCATCTGTACAGGCATCTGGCTCTGAACTTTTGTTTGTTGGAAGATTTTTGATCACAAATTTGATTTCAGTGTGATTGATCTGATCATATTTTTTGTTTCTTCTTGGTTCAGTCTTGGAACTTTGTACTTTTCTATGAATTTGTCCATTTCTTCCAGGTTGTCCATTTTATTGGCATAAAGTTGCTTATAGTAGTTCCTTACAATCCTTTATATTTCTGCATTGTGTGTTGTAACTTTTTCATTTTTCACTTCATATGTTGTCTTTTTCATTTCTAATTTTATTGATTTGAGTCTTCTAACTTTTTTTCGCGATGACTCTGGTTAATGGTTTGTCAATATTATTTATCTTCTCAAAAAACAGATTTTAATTTTACTGATCTTTATTTTTACTTCTTTTTAATTTCTTTCTGCTCTGATCTTTATTATTTCCTTCCCTCTGCTAACTTTGGTGTCTTTGTTCCTTTGAGGGTGGGTTGTTCTTTCTTTCTAGTTGCTTTAGATTAAGTTAGATTCTTTATTTGATGTTTTTTTCTTGTTTCCTGAGGTAGGCTTCTATTGCTGTAAACTTCTCTCTTAGCACCGCTTTTGCTTCATCCCATATATTTTGGCTTGTTGTGTTTTCAATATCATTTGTTTCTAGGTATTTTTAAATTTCCTCTTTGATTTCTTTAGTGACCTCTTGGTTATTTAGAAGCTTATAGTTTAGCCTCTATGTGTTTGTTTCTTTTACATTTTTTTCCTTCCTATGCTTTATATCTAATCTCATAGCTTTGTGGACAGAAAAAATGCCTAATACAATTTCAATTTTCTATGTTTCCCAAGGCTTGATTTGTGACCCAAAATGTGATCTATCATGGAGAATGTTCCATGTGCACTTGTGAAAAAAAAAATGTATCCTGCTGCTTTTGTATGGAATGTCCTCTGATATCAATTAAGTTCATCTGTTCTAATCTGTCATTTTAAGGCTTCTATTTCCTTATTAATTTTCTGTCTGGATGATCTGTCCATTGGTAAGAATGAAGTGTTAAAGTCCCCCACCATTATTGTGTTATTATTGATTTCCCCTCAAATGTTAGCATTTGCCTTATATATTGAAGTACTCCTATGTTAGATGTATATATTAATATTTTTATAATTATTATATTATCTTCTTAGATTGATCCCAAGATCATTATGTAGTATCTTTGTCTCTTTTAACAATCTTTATTTTAAAGTCTATTTTATCTGATATGAGTATTGTTACTCCAGCGTTGTTTTCATTTTCATTTTCATGGAATAACTTTTTCCAACCCCTCCCTCACTTTGTCTGTATGTGCCCCTAGGTTTGAAGTGGATCTGTTGTAGATAACATACATATGTGTCTTCTTTTGTATCCATTCAACCAATCTGTGTCTTTTGGTTGGAGTACTTAGCACATTTACATTAAATGTAATTATTGATAAATATGATCCTATTAACATTTACTTTATTGTTGTGGGTTTGCTTTTGTAAGTCTTTCTTTCTCTTGTTTCTCCAATCTAGATAAATTCCTTTAGCACTTGTTGTCAAGGTGGTTTGGTGGTGCTGAATTCTCTTAACTTTTCTTGTCTGTAAAGCTTTTGATTTCTCCATCAAATTTTAATGAGATCCTTGCTGGGTAGAGTGATCATGGTTATAGGTTTTTCCTTTCATTACTTTAAGTATATCCTGCCACCAGTCCCTATGGCCTGCATAATTTCTGTTGACAAATCAGCTTTTAACCTTATGAGGATTCCCTTGTATGTTATTTATTGCTTTTCACTTGCTTCATTTAATATTTTTTCTTTGTATTTAATGTTTTTAGTCTGATTAATATGTGTCTTGGCATGTTTCTCTTTGGACTTTTCTTGAATGGGACTCTCTGGGCTCTGGACTGGGGTGACTATTCTTTTTCCCATGTTAGGGAAGTTTTTGAGTATAATATCTTGAAATATTTTCACATACACTTTCTTTTTCTCTTCTTTTCCTGGGACTGCTATAAATCAAATGTTGGTGTGTTTAATGTTGTCCCAGAAGTCTCTGAGACTGTCCACATTCCATTTCATTCCTTTTTTTCTGAATTCTGTTCTTGTTCAGTTACTTCCACCACTCTATCTTATAGCACACATATCTATATGTCCATTCTTCTGCCTCAGTTATTCTGCTATTGGTTCTCTCTAGTGCATTTTTTATTTCAGTTATTGTATTGTTCACTGCTGATTGTCTGTTCTTTACTTCTTCTAGGTCCTTGTGAAATATTTTTTGTATCTTCTCAATTTGTGCCTCAATTCTCTTTATCTATTCTATTCATTCTATTTCTGAGATTTTCCATTATCTTTACTATTGCTACTCTGAATTATTTTTCAGCTAGATTCTATTTACTCTTCATTTTTTTGTTTTGTGAGTTTTTACCTTGTTCCTTCATCTTCTGCATGTTGCTTTTTCTGATTTTGTTTATCTTACTTACCCTTTTAGGGGGTTTCCTTTCCATAGGCTGCAGGATCGTGGAGTCTTCCCCCAGTGGTTGGGGTTGGACCCGTGCCTTGAGAAGGCTTCCTGATGAGGGGAACCTGTGCCTGTCTTCTGATAGTGGAGGTGAATTTTGTTCTCTGATTGATGGTGCTGCATCCAGTGGTGTGTTCTAAGGTATCTATGAACTTAGTATGGCTTTAGGCATCCTCCCAGAAAATGGGTTGATTTGTGTTCCTGTTTCCTGGTTGTGAGTATGAGGCATCCAATACTTGAGATTGCTTGCCTTTGGGTGGATCTAGATCTTAATGTTGAGATAAGGGCCTTTGGGAGAGCTTTCACTGATTAATATTCCAGGGAGTCAAGAGTTCCCTGGTGGTCCAACCTCTTGGACTTGGTTCTCCCATCTCAGAGATTCAGGCCCAATCCCTGGGTGAAGCACCAAGACTCTGCAAGCCACACAGCAGAGAAGAGAGAGAAAAAGAAAAACATCAAACAAAAAAGCAAAGACAGAAAAATCTCCAAGAGAAATGATAAAGGAAAACCAAACATAAACACACAAAAAAAGACACACATGCAAAAAAAAGAAGAGAAATAAAGGAAACAAAATGAGAGAAATCAAACAAACAAAAAAACAAACCCATAAATGAAAACAAACACTAAAAACTAAACTAACAAAAACACAAAACCAAGATTAGATCAAGTTCAGAAAGCAAACCAAAAAAGGGGCAAAGAGAACATAAAACACCGAAGAAGTAAAGATTAGATAAATATGAAATATAATTAAAAATAAGATAAAAAAGAAAGAAAAAAACATGGAAAATGCAATATAATAAAAGTACTGCAGAAATAGAAGAAAATAAATTTCTTTAATAAAAGCATACAAAAATTAAAATTAAATAAAAATTTTTTAAAGTAGAGTAATAATTTAAAGAGAACAGCAAAAAAAAAAAAAAAAAAAAGCAAAATAAATAAATAGAACAGCAATAGAACAAACCAAAGAAGAAATGTCTATATATGGGAGTGAAGTGAGAAAGAGAGAGTAATATTAAGAAGAATATTTTCCTGTGTTCTTAGTGTCAGTGGTCTTGCCCCCACAGTGAGCTCCAGCCAAGCTGCTTACTCAGGAAGTCCTCCAATATTTCTAGGAATTTCTCTGGACCTGCTGTGGTCACTGTGGGGCCAGCTCAGACTCTGATATGGCCTTACTCCAGCTTGTACTTGCTTCCAAAATTCACAATTACCCCCAAAGTCTGCAGCCTCAAATGTGGGAACCCTTGTTGTTTATTCAGATATTCCACAGATACAAGGCTTATCAAGCCAACAGAGGGGATTTAATACAGTGCTCTTGCGACCGCATGAGCAAATTTCCTTCTTCTCTGCTCATACAGCCCTTGGTTATCAGCTTTGGTTTTGGCCTCACCTCTGTTTGTATGCTGCCTTCAGGCATCTGTTCCCCATTGAGAGGGTAACAGGCAGGAAGGCTAGGGGTTCCCAAGTGGAGGAAATAGACTGCAATTATCAGAGTTGTTTTTTCTCTCTTAAGTGGCAGGAGGAAACACACTGTCAGACATGGTTTTTTTTTTTTTTTTCCCCCCTCTCTATACAAAATTAAAAGGATATTTCTTTTAAAATTCTGTGTTGCCATGACGACACCTATTTCCACCTGAACCTAACTTTTCTCAAACATTGAGCTAACCAATGCATTTTCTTATGGAAATGTTTTTCTTAAGCTATGTTAATGAACTATATATTTACCTTAGAATCTGCCTTCCTTCAAGTCAGTTCTGCCTAAGACCCAGAACCAATAATGGCTCAACAAACCAGTATGTTTTACTAATGGAACTGTTCTCATAAGCTATGTTAATGAAATTATGTATTTGCTTGGAAACCTGCCTATTTTCAAAATTCATGTTAATTGTTTATGGCTTGGAATGACTCACCTTGTGCCAATGCTATCTCAAAATGCATGTTGTGGGTGAGGGGCCTGGTGCCACTCTCAATTTTGAGGCATTTCTTTTCTATAATTAGAAGCATGCTAATAGGTTTAAAACTCCTTGCTAAAAACTAGCAAGGGGACACTCTTTCTGCCCCCTTCTGATGTCTATGTCAGAAGCTTTCTCTGTCTCTTTTATATTTTAATAAAACTTTATTACACAAAAGTTTTGAGTGATCAAGTCTCCTCACTAGCCCCAGATTGAATACCTCTCCTCTGGAGACCAAGAATCCCATCATTGTTCATGGTTCACAGTGGCAACCTTTCAATACCCAGACAAGAGAGAGCAAAAACAACAGCTGATTAAGGCTCACTTTCTCATTGGGGCAGGGGGGAGGGAGGGTTAGGACAGTCACAGGTTGGGAGTGCTTGTGGTGGCAGAGGTCTGTGGGAAATTACTACAGCCTGAGGTGGGTTATGTGCTCTCCCAGGGGAGTTGGCCCCAGGTTGTAGTCCCTTGTCAGTGCCAGGCTGCACAGGCTCCCAGAAAGGTGTAGGCAGTGACCCTATGCCTGCTCAAAGCTTGATGGCAGCTGTGACATGTGTCACTCCCACCTCTGGGGTAGGAGACAGCAGCCATGACTCACACCACCTCTTGAGCTTGCCTAGGTGGTGTACTACCATCTATGAATGCATGGAGTTAGAGAGTTCATGACTAGCCTACCCTTCTCCTCTTGTATCCCAAGACAATGATCTCTTGTCCCTCTGGAAAGCCCAGGCTTTTCCTGAACTTCCACAGCTGTGTTGTACTAGCCCCTTTAGACCATCTTCATAGGCAGTCAAGTCCTCTCCTTGGAGTCTGACCTCTGAAGCCTGATCTCAGCACTCAGACTCCACTTGCCCCAGTGGGCATGCAGACAAGGATTTCAGGCTGGGGGTGCTGGTTGGCAACAATCTCTGTGCAAAAGTCTCTCCTCTTTGTCCTATGCACGCTTGTTGCTGTTCTCTCCTCTGAGGTTCCAAAGTTCCCCACTGACAGAGTTATGTTGAGGCAGATTGATAGGGAGTGCAGAAACCGCTAAGGAGGAGGTGACATATTTTTCCCTTTATTCATACAATTCTTTTGCCATATTCATGTAGGACATGTTTCTCTTAAGCTCTGTGTTACTATGGCAACAATCTATTTTATCTGAAGACTAGCTTTCCTTAGGCCAGGAGCTAATGACTCAGTTCAGTTCAGTTCAGTTCAGTCACTCAGTCGTGTCCGACTCTTTGCGACCCCCATGAATCGCAGCACACCAGGCCTCCCTGTCCATCACCAACTCCCGGAGTTCACTCATACTCATGTCCATCAAGTCAGTGATGCCATCCAGCCATCTCATCCTCTGTCGTCCCCTCCTCCTCCTCCCCCCAATCCCTCCCAGCATCAGGGTCTTTTCCAATGAGTCAACTCTTCGCATGAGGTGGCCAAAATATTGGAATTTCAGCTTCAGCATCAGTCCCTCCAATGAACACCCAGGACTGATCTCCTTTAGGATGGACTGGTTGGATCTCCTTGCAATCCAAGGGACTATCAAGGGTCTTCTTCAACACCACAGTTCAAAAGCATCAATTCTTCGGCTCTCAGCTTTCTTCACAGTCCAACTCTCACACCCATACATGAACACTGGAAAAACCATAGCCTTGACTAGACGGACCTTAGTTGGCTAAGTAATATCTCTGCTTTTCAATATGCTATCTAGGTTGGTCATAACTTTCCTTTCAAGGAGTAAGCGTCTTTTAATTTCATGGCTGCAATCACCATCTACAGTGATTTTGGAGCCCCTAAAAATAAAGTCTGACACTGTTTCCACTGTTTCCCCATCTATTTCCCATGAAGTGATGGACCAGATGCCATGATCTTCATTTTATGAATGTTGAGCTTTAAGGCAACTTTTTCACTCTCCTCTTTCACTTTCATCAAGAGGCTTTTTAGTTCCTCTTCACTTTCTGCCATAAGGGTGGTGTCATCTGCATATCTGAGGTTGTTGATATTTCTCCCGTCAATCTTGATTCCAGCTTGTGCTTCTTCCAGCCCAGCGTTTCTCATGATGTACTCTGTGTATAAGTTAAATAAGCAGGGTGACAATATACAGCCTTGACGAACTCCTTTCCTATTTGGAACCAGTCTGTTGTTCCATGTCCAGTTCTAACTGTTGCTTCCTGACCTGCATACAGATTTCTCAAGAGGCAGATCAGGTGGTCTGGTATTCCCATCTCTTTCAGAATTTTCCACAGTTTATTGTGATCCACACAGTCAAAGGCTTTGGCATAGTCAATAAAGCAGAAATAGATGTTATTCTGGAACTCTTGCTTTTTCAGTGATCCAGTGGATGTTGGCAATTTGATCTCTGATTCCTCTGCCTTTTCTAAAACCAGCTTGAACGTCTGGAATTTCATGGTTTACATACTGCTGAAGCCTGGCTTGGAGAATTTTGAGCATTACTTTACTAGCATGTGAGATGAGTGCAATTGTGCAGTAGTATGAGCATTCTTTGGCATTGCCTTTCTTTGGGATTGGAATGAAAACTGACCTTTTCCATTCCTGTGGCCACTGCTGAGTTTTCCAAATTTGCTGGCATGTTGAGTGCAGCACTTTCACAGCATCAGGATTTGAAATAGCTCAACTGGAATTCCATCACCTCCACTAGCTTTGTTCATAGTGATGCTTCCTAAGGCCCACTTGACTTCACATTCCAGGATGTCTGGCCCTAGGTGAGTGATCACATCATCGTGATGATCTTGGTCATGAAGCTCTTTTTTGTACAGTTCTCCTGTGTATTCTTGCCAATTCTTAATATCTTCTGCTTCTTTTAGGTCCATACCATTTCTCTCCTTTATCGAGCCCTTCTTTGCATGAAATGTTCCCTTGGTATCTCTAATTTTCTTGAAGAGATCTCTAGTCTTCCCATTCTATTATTTTCCTCTATTTCTTTGCATTGATCACTGAGGAAGGCTTTCTTATCTCTCCTTGCTATTCTTTGTAACTCTTCAGATGCTTGTATCTTTCCTTTTCTCCTTTGCTTTTCACTTCTCTTCTTTTCACAGCTATTTGTAAGGCCTCTTCAGACAGCCATTTTGCTTTTTTGCATTTCTTTTCCATGGGGATGGTCTTGATCCCTGTCTCCTGTACAGTGTTACGAACCTCCATTCATAGTTCATCAGGTACTCTCAATATCAGATCTAATGATCATGAACAGTATATCTCAGCCAGGGACATGCTGCTCAGATCACATTGTCCCTGGCTAGTCTTGGGCCAATGTTATCTCAAAATGCATGTTATAGGAGAACGTCCAGGTAAAACCACAGCCTTGAGCTCTGGTTTAACCCTTTCCTTCTGGCTAATCTCATGCTGAGGTCATCCGAGGATATATGTTATGCGAAAAGGTCTAGACAAAATTTTCACAAACTTGAGGCATTCCTTTTATTTATCTTCAGCAGCTATCAGAAAAAGTAGATAATACTCTACTTAAACTAATGAGACAGGTGATCTTTCTACCCCTTCTGATGTCTATGTCAGAAGCTTTTTCTATCATTTTTACTTTAATGAAATCTCTATTACAAAAAGCTCTGGGAGACTGAGACCATGTCTTTGATCCCAGAGTTAAATCTTCTCTTTCAAAGCCCACAAATCCAAAAACACCATTCACCAAACACCGTAAGCTAAGCTACCAGCGAGGGGCTTTCTGAGTGTATGGAAATTTTTCCTCTTTCACAGCTCCCTCTTAGAGGCATATGTCCCATCCCAATTCTTTTGTCTCTTTTTCACTTATTTCTTTCGTGCTACCCCACTGGGTGGAGATTAGCTTGCATTTTTGGAAGTCTGAGATCTTCCGCCAGCATTCGGTAGGTGTTCTTTAGGAGGTCTTCCACATGCAGATGTGTTTTTGATATATTTGTTGTGAGGAAGTTGATCTCCACGTCTTACTCCTCTGCTATCTTGAAGATTCCCCCTCAAGTGTTTTATGTTCTAGAACTTTAGGTTCAATTTACCATGCCTTCAAAGGGTTGAACAAGGCATTCAACAATGACCCTCTTTCTGAGCACACAGTTTATACCCAGAGCAAAAATCTCTATTACTATTTTTACTAGCCCCTGTATATTAGCTCCCAGTTTTTATTTCATATTGTGCAGACTCAGTTAACCCTGTTGATTCTTTTAGTATGTTTAATCAATACTGTCTGAAGGGCAGATTTATATGCCCTGTCTTATAATTCCAGGCAGGGGAAGCATTCCCCAGTGAGATATAATGTCTATTCCATGATAAAATTGGGTGAAATAGATATAATCATTTTATTCAAAGCCAATTTCAATATGGGCTTCCTAGTGGCACAGTGGGAAAGACTCTGCCTGCCAATACAGGAGACACAAGAGATCCCTGGCCTGGGGAAATCCCATTGAGAAGGAAATGGCTACCTACTCCAGTATTCTTGCCTGGAAAATTCTATGAACAGAGGAGCCTGGTAGGCTACAATGGGGTCACAAAGAGTTGGACATGACTGAATGACTAAGCAGAACTTTCATCTCAGTCTTGTCAACTTTTATACCTTTAGTTTTCATTAAGAGCCTATCAACAAGCTTTGGTCCCACAAGAAGTCCTAGAAGCTTTCCTTTTTATCCCCCAGCCATTTTATCTATTTTTATACAAAGGCTTTGGGTTCCTCAAGTGAGGGATTGAATCAAGGGACTCAGGCCCTTTTGTCAATCTTTAATTTGATTAACACAATTTTGTAAATCAATTATAGTTCAATTAAAAATTTTCCATCTTGTTGGGAAGAAGTCTATAGACTTTCCGTCATCTTTTTTTTCTGTTAATCACTCTAGTTAGCATTAATTAACCAATGATGTTTTTAAAATTTTTATTAGAGTATAGTTAATTTACCATGTTTTTTTATTTTCAAGTGTACAACAAAGTGAATCAATTATACGTATAAACAATTCCACTCTTTTTTTTAAAGATTCTTTTCCTATGTAGGCCATTACAGAGTACTGAATAGAGTTCCCTGTGCTATATGGCAGGTTATTGTTAGTTATATATTTTATATATAGTAGTGTGTATATGTCAGTCTCAAACTCACAATTTATCCCTCCCCCCAGCTTATCACCTGGTAACCACAAGATTACTTGCTACATCTGTGTCTCTGCTTCTGTTTTGTAAGTAAGTTTATTTGTACTCCCCTTTTTTAAGATTCCACATATAAGCAATATCATATGATATTAGCCTTTCTCTGTCTGACTTACTTCACTCAGTATGAAAATCTCTAGGTCCATTTATGTTGATGCAAATGGCATTATTTTGTTCTTTTTATTACTGAGTAATATTCTATTGCATGTACCACATCTTCTTTTTTTTCTCCACATCCTCTCCAGCATTTTTTGTGTATAGAGTTTTTGATGGTGGCCATTTTATCCTGTGTGAGGTGATACCTTATTGGAGTTTTGATTTGCATTTCTTTAATAATGAGTGATGTTGAGCATCTTTTCATGTGCTTTTTGGTCATCCATATGTCTTCTTTGGAGAAATGTCTATTTAGATCTTCCCTCATTTTTTGATTGGATTTTTTTTATATTGAGCCACATGAGCTGTAATTAACCAATGTTTCAATTAGCATCTGTAAGACACATTAAGGTGAAACCAAAACCACAAGTAAGGCATCCCAAACAATTTTTTCCTTGTTATTTTTGTTTGTTTTAGCCTAAGGTAGTTCTTGGTTAGTCAAGTATGCATGTGAAAGTTGGACCATAAAGAAGGCAGAGTGCCAAAGAATTGAAGTTTTTGAACTGTGTTGATGGAGAAGATCTAGAGTCTGTTGGACAGCAAGATCAAGCCAGTCAGTCCTAAAGGAAATCAACCCTGAATACTCATTGGAAGAACTGATACTGAAGCTGAAGCTCCAATAATTTGGCCACCTGATACGAACAGTTGACTCACTGGAAGACCCTGATGCTGGGAAAGATTGAAGGCAGCAGGAGAAGAGGGCAGCAGAGGATAAGATAGTTGGATGGCATCACTGATTCAATGAACATGAACTTGGGCAAACTATGGGAGATGGTGAGGGACAAGGAGGCCTGCTGTGCTGTGCTGTCCATGGGATCACAAAGAGTCAGAAACGACTTGGAAACTGAACAATGACAGCAAGGTAGTTCTTAAGTTAGCTGTTACATATTTTTTATACACTTTCTAATTTGTTTTTATTTTTTAAATAGATACAAATAAAACAGAAAACTCTTTAAAAATTTACCAGTTTAAAAGTTTCTCCAATTTAAAGAATCCATCATCTGCCCATTGACAAATAGTATCTTAATATTGACTCAAACCTGTAAGACATGAGGGGCATCCTAACAAAAGAGTGCAAAGGAAAATCTAGAAAGTTTACTTCTCAAAACAGTCTTAGAAAGAAAAAGTTTCATTGTACAGGCAGATGCATGAAGGTGAAGTTGTCAAAGGCCTCAGAGAGTTGTCACAGCCAGCCAAAGACTGCTCATAATCTCAGTCTGTTTACCTTGCTGCCAAATATGCACAATATGTACCTTCTGCATTGCAGTGACAAAGCTTTTCATAGGAAGATAAGTTAGATCTTCTACTGATCAGTTAGAACATCTACATCTAAAGGAAGATCAGTTAGAACATCTGATCAGCTAGACATCTACATCTAAAAGAAGATCAGTTAGAACATCTACATCTAAAAGACATACAGAGAGAAGTTCAAGTTCCCTGTAGAAGGGCTTTTGCTCTTTTAAGGTCAAAATTCTGAAAAGACATTTTATCAAACTGGATTTTTTCTAGCTGAACAAGCAAGAAAATTTTAAAAAGTAATTTTAGTATGTCAAAGGAATCCTAATTAGGCTATGTTTAGGTGAGATTTACTTTAATTCTCAGTTAAGCAAGTTATTGAAAGTATAAATTCTTTATGTAACATAATAAAATATTCCCAGTGTCTCTCAACTGATGATAACCCACTTGGTGTCTTTCAACTGAGCAAAATCTTCCCAGCATCTTTTGGCTGAGGATTCCCAACTCAGAGGTACTCAAGTACCTCCTCTTGAAACTACGTTTTAAGGAAAATCTACTCATCCAGTGAGGAGTTTAATAATATTGAATAAAACTTAGTATCACCAGCCAATAACAGGAGATCCAAGGCCCAAGGGAAACTCACCCAAATTAATTTGGACTCTCCAAGGAGGTGAGCAGGCACAAGAGGGCTTCTGCTGGTACCAAAGCTTTGATTCCTCATAGAGTTCAGATGAAAGAGAGAAATCTGCTTGTTTCCCTTTGTGGTTGCCAAAACTGATGACTGAAAAAAAAAAAAAAAAAAAAGCACCTAGAAGTTGAGAATTATGTTTTATTTAATGGCTTCCTGAATACTACAGCTCAGGATAAAGCGTCTCAGATAGTTCTAAGAAACTATTCCAAAGGGATAAGGGAGGAGCCAGGTAATATAGGATTATTTTTTTTTGCTGAAAAAAAAATGTAGTAAAACATTCAAAGATTGTTGCTAATCACAATATAGATATCTCAAGTTAATGATTATTATTATTTTTTTTTTTTTTGCCTTTCCAAAGATGGTAAGATTCAGGAGTCTGGGTTCATTGAAATTACTCCTTTCATATACATCTTAACTATCTAGGGCCAGTATCCTCTTTATCTCCATCTTGAATGCCCCTCAGAGTATACTATCAGGGGCAGCTCAGTGACTGATGGTTTGATGGCCAAAATATCTTTTGTTCAAGGGAATGGAAGGCAACATTTTTTGTTTATTGAAGTGACAGGAAACAGTCTTTGTCCACACAGAGAATGCTCTGTTTTTCAAACAAAAGTTTCAAAAGAGTTTCAAAATGGAAGATGAATTCCTATGTAAGTAAATCTAACAAGGAAGACATTTTATTGATAGCAGTACAGTTTAAAGAAAGAAATGCATAGGTTAGAAATTGATTTTATTGAAAGTTCAAATTTCAATACGTCAGCATATTTATTTTTGGAAAACATTTTTGCTTTGTTGAGATAGCACTAATACCTGGACCTAAACTAGTATAACTTTCTTCTTCTTAAGTCACACTCTTAAAAACAAGATTGTGGGAATCTACTGACATGGGTTCAAATGCCATTTCTGCTTCTCACTCATAATGGGAGCTTGAGTAAATCATTCCACCTTTCTAAGCCTCAATTACCTCACGTGTAAAACTAGGTAATGAAACCTGGTTTGGTAGAGTCAATAAGGTTTGAAAGTATATTGAAGTCTTTGAATATTGTGAAGTTTACAGACATAAAGGGAAACCTAAAACTAAGGAATTCTTAAATCCATTTTTAGAATCCATAAAATTTGCAAAACCCTAGAATGAAAAGTAGCAAAAATTTAGTGAAAAGTAGCAAAATTTTAATCTAAATAAGAGGACAGGATACATCAGAATCAGGATTAGAAAAATATTTATGATTCGGGTTGGGGTTGCCACAAGACAAATATTCAGGTAGAGGTTACAATAATACAAATATTCAGATATTTTTTTCCCTAAGTATCAGTACCAATACATGTAGTACAAATACATACCCCTTAGCACAGATATATTTATCTATATATACATATGTATGAATTCAGTTCAGTTCAGTTCAGTCACTCAGTCCTGTCCGACTCTTTGAGGTACCATGGACTGAAGCACACCAGGCTTCCCTGTCCATCACCAACTCCCAGAGCCTGCTCAAACTCATGTCCACTGAGTCAGTGATGCCATCCAACCATCTAATGCTATGTCATCCCCTTCTCCTGCCTTCAGTCTTTCCCAGCATCAGGGTCATTTCCAATGAGTCAGTTCTTCACATCAGTTGGCCAACGTATTCAGCTTCAGCATCACCTCTTACAATTAATATTCAGGACTGATTTCCTTTAGAAGTGACTGGTTTGATCTCCTTGCAATGAAAGGGACTCTCAAGAGTCTTCTCCAACACCATAGTTCAAAACCATCAATTCTTCAGCGCTCAGCTTCCTTTATAGCCCAACTCTCGCATCCATACATGGCTACTGGTAAAACCATAGTTTTGACTAGATGGACCTTTGTTGGCAAAGTAATGTCTCTGCTTTTTAATATGCCGTTTAGGTTGGTCACAGCTTTTCTTCCAGGAGAAAGCGTCTTTTAATTTCATGGCTGCAGTCACTGTCTGCAGTGATTTTGGAGGCCCCCAAAATAAAGTCTCTCACTGTTTCCATTGTTTCCCTAACAATTTGTCATCAAGTCATGGGACCAGATGCCATGATCTTAGTTTTCTGAATGTCGAGTTTTACGCCAACTTTTTCACTCTCCTTCACTTTCATCAAGACTCTCTTTAGTCCTTCTTCACTTTCTCCCATAAGGCTGGTGTCATCTGTGTATCTCAGGTTATTGATACTTCTCCTGGCAATCTTGATTCCAGCTTGTTCTTCATCCAGCCTGCCATTTCATATGATGTACTCTGCATATAAGTTAAATAAGCAGGGTGATAATATACAGCCTTGACATACTCCTTTTCTGATTTAGAACCAGTCTGTTGTCCCATGTCTAGTTCTAATTGTTGCTTCTTGACCTGCATACAGATTTGTCAAGAGGCAGGTAAGGTGATCTTGTATTCCCATCTCTTTAAGGATTTTCCAGTTTGTTGTGATCCACAAAGTCAAAGGATTTTGCATAGTCAATAAAGCAGAAAGAGATGTTTTTCTGGAACTCTCTTGCTTTTTCGATGATCCAACAGATGGTGGCAATTTGATCTCTGCTTCTTCTGCTGTGGCTGCTGCTGCTAAGTCGCTTCAGTCGTGTCCGACTCTGTGCGACCCCAGAGACAGCAGACCACCAGGCTCCCCCGTCCCTGGTATTCTCCAGACAAGAACACTGGAGTGGGTTGCCATTTTCTTCTCCAATGCATGAAAGTGAAAAGTGAAAGTGAAGTCGCTCAGTCGTGTCCAACTCTTAGCGACCCCATGGACTGCAGCTTACCAGGCTCCTCCGTCCATGGGATTTGCCAAGCAAGAGTACTGGAGTGGGTTGCCATTGCTTTCTCCACTGATTCCTCTACCTTTTCTAAATCCACCTTGAATATCTGGAATTTCACAGTTCATATACTGTTGAAGCCTTGCTTGGAATATTTTGAGCATTATTTTGCTAGCATGTGAGATGAGTTAAATTGTGCAGTAGTTTGAACATTCTTTGGCGCTGCCTTTCTTTGGGATTGGAATGAAAACTGACATTTTCCATCCCTGTGGCCAGTGCTGAGTTTTCCAAATTTGCTGGCATATTGCGTGAAGCACTTCCACAGCATCATCTTTTAGGATTTGAAATAGCTCAAGTGGAATTCCATTGCCTCCACTAGCTTTGTTTGTAGTGATGTTTCCTAAGGCCCATTTGACTTTGCATTCCAGGATGTCTGGTTTTAGGTGAGTGATCACACGATTCTGGTTATCTAGGTCATGAAGATCTTTTTCATATAGTTCTTCTGTGTATTCTTGTCACGTTTTCTTAATATCTTCTGTTTCTGTTAGGTCCATACCATTTCTGTCCTTTATTGTACCCATCTTTGCATGAAACGTTCCCTTGGTATCTCTCATTTTCTTGAAAAGATCTCTAGTCTTTCCCATTCTATTATTGTCTTCTACTTCCTTGCACTGATCACTAAGGAAGGCTTTCTTATCTCTCCTTGGTATTTTTTGGAACTCTGCATTCAAATGGGTTTATCTTTCCTTTTCTCCTTTGCCTTTGGCATCTCTTCTTTTCACAGCTATTTTCAAGGCCTCCTCAGGCAACCATTTTGCCTTCTTGCATTTTTTATCTTGGGGATGGTCTTGATAATTGGCTCCTGTACAATGTCATGAACCTCTGTCCATAGTTCTTCATGGACTCTGTCTATCAGGTCTAATCCCTGGAATCTATTTGTCACTTCCACTGTATAATCATAAGGGATTTGATTTAGGTCATACCTGAATGGTCTAGTGATTTTCCCTACTTTCTTCAATTTAAGTCTGAATTTGGCAATAAGGAGGTCATGATCTGAGCCACAGTCAGCTCCTGGTCTTTTTTTGCTGACTGTATAGAGCTTCTCCTTCTTTGGCTGGAAAGAATATAATCAAACTGATTTCAGTATTGACCATCTGGTGACATCCATGTGTAGAGTCATCTCTTGTGTTGTTGGAAGAAGGTGTTTGCTATGAACTGGCACCTTATATTTATTTAACACTGAATAGAATTTAATGAATGCAATTAAACTTTTTATCTAATGATACTTGTTTCAGGTAAATAAGACAAATATTAACTGAATATTAACTGCACAATTGCACTCATCTCACATGCTAGTAGAGTAATGCTCAAAATTCTCCAAGCCAGGCTTCAGCAATACGTGAACTGTGAACTTTCAGATGTTCAAGCTGGTTTTAGAAAAGGCAGAGGAATCAGAGATCAAATTGCCAACATCTGCTGGATCATCGAAAAAGCGAGAGTTCCAGAAAAACATCTATTACTGCTTTATAGGCTATGCCAAAGCCTTTGACAGTGTGGATGACAATAAACTGTGGAAAATTCTGAAAGAGATGGGAATACCAGACCACCTGATCTGCCTCTTGAGAAACCTATATGCAGGTCAGGAAGCAACAGTTAGAACTGGACATGGGACAAAAGATTGGTTCCAAATAGAAAAAGGAGTTCGTCAAGGCTGTATTTTGTCACCCTGCTTATTTAACATATATACAGAGTACATCATGAGAAACGCTGGGCTGGAAGAAGCACAAGCTGGAATCAAGATTGTCGGGAGAAATATCAATAACCTCAGATATGCAGATGACACCACCGTTATGGCAGAAAGTGAATAAGAACTAAAGGGCCTCTTGATGAAAGTAAAAGAGGAGAGTGAAAAAGTTGACTTAAAGCTCAATATTCAGAAAACTAAGATCATGGCATCTGGCCCCATCACTTCATGGCAAATAGCTGGGGAAACAGTGGAAACAGTGGCTGACTTTATTTTTCTGGGCTCCAAAATCACTGCGGATGGTGATTGCAGCCATAAAATTAAAAGATGCTTGCTCTGTGGAAGGAAAGTTATGACCAACCTAGACAGCACATTAAGAAGCAGAGACATTACTTTGCCTACAAAGGTCCATCTAGTCAAGGCTATGGTTTTTCCAGTAGTCAAGTATGGATGTGAGAGTTGGGCTATAAAGAATGCTGAGCACTGAAGAACTGATGCTTTTGAACTGTGGTGTTGGAGAAGACTCTTGAGAGTCCCTTGGACTGCAAGGAGATCCAACCAGTCCATGCTAAAGGAGATCAGTCTTGGGTGTTCATTGGAAGGACTGCTGTTGAAGGTGAAACTCCAGTACTTTGGCCACCTGATGCAGAGAGCTGATTCATTTGAAAAGACCCTGATGCTGGAAAAGATTGAAGGAAGGAGGAGAAAGGGATGACAGAGGATGAGATGGCTGGATGGCATCACCAACTCGATGGACATGAGTTTGGGTAAACTCCAGGAGTTGTTGATGGACAGGGAGGCCTGGCATGCTGAGATTCATGGGGTCGCAAAGAATCGGACACAACTGAGCGACTGAACTGATATATATATATATATATATATATATATATATATATATATACACACACACACATATATATATATATACACACATACACACACACACACATATATATATATATACACACACACATATATGTGTTCTTTTTCAGATTGTTTTCTATTATAAGTTGTTGCATGGTATTTAATATAGTTCTCTGTAGGATGCAGCAGGTCTTAGTTGTTATCTGTTTTTAAGATTTATTTAATAGGAGAATAATAACAATATTCTGATGGCCTCTGCCATACATCAACATGTATTGGCCTCAGGCATATATGTTCTCTCCCTCCTGAAACCCCTCTGTCCTCCCTCTCCACCCCATCCTTCAGTTTTTCACAGAGCACCGGCTTTGGTTTCCCTATGTCATATATCAAACTTCCACTGGATATCTGTTTTACATATGGTATATATGTATACATATATGTATACATATGGTATATATGTATACATATATGTATACATATGGTATATATGTATACATATATGTATACATATGGTATATATGTATACATATATGTATACATATGGTATATATGTATACATATATGTATACATATGGTATATAATGTATAAGTTTCAATGCTATTCTCTTAAATCACTTTTATTCAACATAGTTTGGAAGTCCTAACCACAACAATCAGAGAAGAAAAAGAAATAAATTGAATTCAAATTGGAAAGGGAGAAGTAAAATGGTAGCTATCTCCAGATAACATAATACTATACAGAGAAAAGTTCTAAAGAGGTCACCAGAAAACTACATCTCATCAATGTATTCAGTGAAATGCAGAATACAGTATTCACATACAGAAATCTGTCATGTATTTATACACTGAAAACAAATTACCAAAAAAGAAAGTAATTGAAAAATTCTATTTCCTATTGCATAAATAGAACAAAATACCTAACAATAAACTTACCTAAGAAGGAAAAAGACCTATGCTCTAACAATCATAACATATCCATGAAAGAAATTGAAGACAAAATTAATAGATTGAAAGATATATCATGTTCTTTGATTAAAGGAATAAATGTGGTTTAAATGACCATATTACCCAAGGCAATCTCCAGAATGAATCCAATCTCTATCAAAATACCAGTGACATTTTTCACAGAACTAAAATAATTTTTAAAAATTATATTGAAAAAAATTATATTTAAAAATTATAATGCCTCAAATACCCAAAGTGATCTTGAGAAAAAATAGAGCTCAATGAACCATACTTCCTGAATTCAGACAATGATACTGTCATATAAACAGTACTGGTGTTGACACAAAAACAGACACATAGATCAGTGGGATATCATAGAGAGCTCAGAAATAAACCCACACACTTCTGGTCAATTAATCTATGACAAAGGAATCAAGAATATACAGTGGAGAAAAGATAGTCCCTTCAGAAAGTGAGGCTGGGAAATCTGGACAGATACATTTAGAAAATGAAATTAGGACATTCTCTAACACCATAGGATCTTCCCTTGTAGCTCAGTCGGTAAAGAATCTGCCTGCAATGCAGGAGACCCAGGTTTGATTCCGGGAAGATCCCCTGGAGAAGGAAATGGCAACCCACTCCAGTATTCTTCCCTGGAGAATCCCATGGACAGAGGAGCCTGGCAGGCTAAAGTCCATGGGGTTGCAAGAGTTGGACATGACTTAGTGACTAAACCACCACCTAACACCATAAACACAAATAAACTCAAAATGCATTAAAGATCTATATGGGAGACTGGATACTCCTAGACAATAAATTTAGAAAGCTTATAAATTTATTAAAACTTCATAAAAATTTATAAAACTCCTAGAGAAAAATTTAGGCAGAATACACTTCAATATTAATCACAGCAATATTTATTTGGGTCTTTGCCAACCAAGGTTCGTCTAGTCAAGGCTATGGTTTTTCCTGTGGTCATGTATGGATGTGAGAGTTGGACTGTGAAGAAGGCTGAGCACCGAAGAATTGATGCTTTTGAACTGTGGTGTTGGAGAAGACTCTTGAGTGTCCCTTGGACTGCAAGGAGATCCAACCAGTCCATTCTGAAGGAGATCAGCCCTGGGATTTCTTTGGAAGGAATGATGCTAAAGCTGAAACTCCAGGACTTTGGCCACCTCATGCGAAGAGTTGACTCATTGGAAAAGACTCTGATGCTGGGAGGGATTGGGGGCAGGAGGAGAAGGGGTCGACAGAGGATGAGATGGCTGGATGGCATCACTGACTTGATGGACGTGAGTCTGAGTGAACTCCAGGAGTTGGTGATGGACAGGGAGGCCTGGCGTGCTGCGATTCATGGGGTCGCAAAGAGTCAGACACGACTGAGCGACTGATCTGATCTGAACTCTGAAAGTAAGGGAAATAAAACAAAACAAATAAATGGTACATAATTAAAGTTAAAAACCGTTGCACAGCAGAGGAAACCATAGGCAAAATGAAAAGACAACCTACTGTTTGGGAAAAATATTTTTAAACAATATGACCAATTGTTGTTGTTCAATTGCTAAGTCATCTCTGACTATCTGTGACCCCACGAACTACAGCATGTCAGGCTTCCCTGTCCTTCACTGTCTCCCAGAGTTTGCTCAAACTAATATCCATTGAATCAGTGCTGCCATCCAACCATCTCATGCTTTGTTGCCCCCTTCTCCTCCTGCCCTCAATCTTTCTCAGCTTTAGGGTCTTTTCCAATAGGTCAACTCTTCACATCAGCTGACCAAGTATTGGAATTTCAGCATCAATCCTTCCAGTGAATATTCAGGGTTGATATCCTTTAGGATTGACTGTTTTGATCTCCTTACTGTCCAAAGGACTCTCAAGAATCTCCTCCAGCACCACAATTCTGAAGTATCAATTCTTCGGCCCTCAGCCTTCCTTCTCACACCTCTGTATAACTATTAGAAAAACCATAACTTTGACTATACAGACCTTAGTCAACAAAGGGATGACTCTGCTTCTTAATATGCTATCTTGCTTTTCTTCCAAGGAGCAACTGTCTTTTAATTTCATGGCTATAGTTACATGCAGTGATTTTGGAGCACAAGAAAATAAAATCTGTCACTGCTTCCATGTTTTCCCCTTCTATCTGCCATGAAGTGACAGGAAGGGATGCCATGATCTTAGTTTTTTGAATGTTGTTTTGAGCCAGCTTTTTAACTCTCTTCTTTCATCCTCATCAAAGGGCTCTGAAGTTCCTCTTCATTTTCTGCCATTAGGGTGGTATCATCTGCATATCTAAGGTTATTGATATTTCTCCTGGCGATATTGATTCAACCTTGTGAATCACCCAGCATTCTACATGATATACTTTGCATATAAGTTAAATAAGCAAGGTGACAGCCTTGATATACTCCTTTCTCCAAATTAAACCAGTCCATTGTTCCATGTCTGGTTATAACTGTTGCTTTTTGTCTTGCATACAGGTTTCTCATGAGAGAGGTAAGGTGGTCTGGTATTCCATCTGTTTAAGAGTTTTCCATGGTTTGTTGTGATCTACATCATCAAAGGCTTTAGTGTAGTCACTGAGTCAGAAGTAGATTTTCTTGGAACTCCCTTGATTTTTCTATTATCTAACGGAGGTTGGCAATTTGATCTCTCATTTCTCTGCATTTTCTAAATCCAGCTTATACATATATAAATTCTCAGCTCCTCTATGAAGAACAATGTGGAGATTCCTTTAAAAACTGGTAATAGAACTACCATACGACCCAGCAATCCCACTCCTGGGCATACACATCAAGGAAACCAGATTTGAAAGTGACACATGTACCCCACAGAGAAGGCACTGGCACCCTACTCCAGTACTCTTGCCTGGAAAATCCCATGGATGGAGGAGCCTGGTAGGCTGCAATCCATGGGGTCGCGAAGAGTTGGACATGACTGAGCGACTTCACTTTCACTTTTCACTTTCATGCATTGGAGAAGGAAATGGCAACCCACTCCAGTGTTCTTTCCTGGAGAATCCCAGGGACGGGGGAGCCTGGTGGGCTGCCGTCTATGGGGTCACACAGAGTCGGACACGACTGAAGCAACCTAGCAGCATGTACCCCAATGTTCATTGCAGCATTATTTATAATAGCTAGGACATGGAAGCAACCTAGATGTCCATCAGCAGATGAATGGATAAGGAAGTTGTGGTACATATACACAATGGAATATTACTCAGCTATAAAAATAAATGCATTTGAGTCAGTTCTAATGGGTGGATGAAACTGTAGCCTATTATACAGAGTGAAGTAAGTCCAAAACAGAAACACCAATATTGTATATTAATGCATATATATGGACTTAGAAAGACAGTAACAATTATCATATATACAAGGCAGCAAAAGAGACCAAGATGTAATGAGCAAACTTTTGGACTCTATGGAAGAAGGCAAGAGTGGGATGATTTGAGAGAATAGCATTGAAACATGTATATTACCATATGTAAAATAGATGACCAGTTCAAGTTTGATGCATGAAGCAGGTCAACCAAAGCCAGTGCCCAGGGACAATGCAAGGGATGGGGTGGGGAGGGAGGTGGGAATGACTTCAGGGTGGGGGGACACATGTAAACCTGTAGATAATTTATGTCAATGTATGGCAAAAATCATCACTATATTGTAAAGTAATTATCCTCCAATTAAAATAAATTAATTAATAAAAAAATTAATAAAATTTAAAAAATTGGAGCTACCAAGGGAAAATTTTAAGCAAATATGGACACCAAAAGAACAGAAATGGCAAGGACCTAACAGAAACAGAAGATACGAAGAAGAGATGACAAGAAGACAGAGAAGAACTCTACAAAAAAGGTCTTAATGACCCAGATAACCAAGAGGGTGTGATCACTCACCTAGAGCCAGACATCCTGGAGTGTGAATTCAAGTGGGCCTCAGGAAGCATCACTATGAACAAAGCTATTGGAGGTGATGGAATTCCAACTGAGCTAATTAAAATCCTAAAAGATGATGCTGTTAAAGTCCTTCACTCAATATGCCAGAAAATTTGGAAAACTCAACAGTGGTATAGGACTGGAAAATGTCAGTTTTCATTCCAATCCCAAAGAAAGGCAATGCTATATAGTGTTCAAACTACTGCACAATTGCACTCATTTCACATGCTATCAAAGTAATGCTCAATATTCTCCAAGCTAGGCTTCAACAGTACATGAATCGAGAACTTCCAGATGTTCAAGCTGGATATAGAAAAAGCAGAGGAACCAGAGATTAAATTGTGAACATCTGTTGGATCATAGAAAAAGCAAGAGAGTTTCAGAAAAAAACTCTTTTTCTACTTCACCGACTATGCCAAAGCCTTTGACTGTAGATCACAACAAACTCTGGAAAATTCTTCAAGAGATGGAAATACCAGACCACCTGACCTGCCTCCTGAGAAACCTGTATGCAGGTCAAGAAGCAACAGTTAGAACTGGACATGGAACAACTGACTGGATCAAAATGGCAAAAAGGAGTACGTCAAGGTTGTATATTGTCACTCTCCTTATTTAACTTACATTCAGAGTACATCATGCGAAATGCTGGGCTGGGTGAAGCACAAGTTGAAATCAAGATTGCCAGGAGAAATATCAGTAACCTCAGATATGCAGATGATAAGACTCTTATGGCAGAAAGTGAAGAGGAACTGAGGAGCCTCTTGATGAAGGTAAAAGAGGAAAGTGAATAAGTTGGCTTAAAACTCAACATTCAAAAAACTAAGATCATGGCATCTGGTCACATCACTTCATGGAAAATAGATGAGGAAACAATGGAAACAGTGAGAAACTTTATTTTGAGGGATCTCTAAAATTACTGCAGATGATGACTGCAACCATGAAATTAAAAGAAGTTTGCTGCTTGGAAGAAAAGTTTTGACAAACTTAAACAGCATACTAAAAAAGCAGAGGCATTACTTTGCCGATAAAGGTCAGTATAGTCAAAGCTATGTTTTTTCCAGTAGTCATGTATGGATGTGAAAGTTGGACCATAAAGAAAGCTGAATGACAAAGAATTGATGGTTTTGAACTGTGGTGTTGGAGAAGACTTTGGAGAGTCCCCTGAACTGCAAGGAGATCAAACCAGTTGATCCTAAAGGAAATCAGTCCTGAATGTTCTTTGAAAGGATTAATGCTAAAGCTGAAGCTGCAGTAGTTTTACTACCTGATGTGAAGAGCTGACTCATTAGAAAAGACCTTTATGTTGGGAAAGATTGAAGGCAGGAGGAGAAGGCAATGACACAGGATGATATGGTTGAATGGCATCACCGACTTGATCATCATGAGTTTGTACAATCTCAAACTTGAGTTGGGAGTTGGTGCTGGACAGGGAAGCATGGCATGCTGCAGTCCAAGGGGTCACAAAGAGTTGGACCAGACTGACTGAACTGAACTGAATCATGTTAATGGAATATGAAAAACTTGCAATGGATCCCACCCCTGGGTGGAAAAAGTAATATCTGCACTCTCTAAAAATGAAGGTATTATCAATACTACTATGGGAGCAATAACTTGTGCCCCTCCAAGTTGCATTTTTGTCTGTGGCATAGGAAGTGACCCTCCAACATGAGGTGTGCATTTCCTAGATAGCTGGAAATTCATCTTTTCAGATGAGTCAGTTCTTCACATCAGGTGGCCAAACTATTCGAGTTTCAGTGTCAGCATCAGTCCTTCCAATGAATATTCAAGGTTGATTTACTGTAGGATGGAGTGGTTGGATCTCCTTGCAGTCCAGGGGACTCTCAAAAGTCTTCTCCAACACCACCGTCCAAAAGCATCAATTCTTCGGTGCTCAGCTTTCTTTATAGTCCAACTCTCACGTCCATAACTGACTACTGGAAAAACCATAGCTTTGATTAGATGGACCTTTGCTGGCAAAGTAATGTCTCTGCTTTTTAATATGCTGTCTAGTTTGGTCATAGCTTTTCTTTCCAAGGAGCAAGCGTCTTTTAATTTCAAGGCTGCAGTCACCATCTGCAGTGATTTTGGAGCCCCCCAAAATAAATCTGTCACTATTTCCATTGTTTCCCCATATATTTGCCATGAAGTGGTCGGACCACATGCCGTGATCTTAGTTTTTTGAATGTTGAATCTTTACCCAACTTTTTAACTCTCCTCTTTCACTTTCATCAAGAGGCTCTTCAGTTTTTCTTTGCTTTCTCCCATAAGGATGGTGTCATCTGCATATCTGAGGTATTGATATTTCTCCCATAAATCTTGATTTCAGCTTGTACTTCATCCAATCCAACATTTTTCATGATGTACTCTGAATATAAGTTAAATAAGTACAGTGACAATATACAGCCTTCACGAAATCCTTTCCCGATTTGGAAGCAGTGTGTTGTTTCATGTCTAGTTCTAACTGTTGCTTCTTGACCTGCATACAGATTTCTCAGGAGGCAGGTCAGGTGGTCTGGTATTCCCACCTCTTTAAGAATTTTTCACAGTTTGTTGTGATCCACACTGTCAAAGGCTTTGGCATAGTCAATAGAACAGAAGTAGATGTTTTTCTGGAACTCTCTTTCTTTTTTGATGATCCAATGGATATTGGCAATTTGATCTCTGCTTCCTCTGGCTTTTCTAAATCCAGCTTGAATATCTGGAAGTTCATGGTTCACATACTGTTGAAGCCTGGCTTGGAGAATTTTGAGCATTACTTTGCTAGCATGTGAGATGAGTGTAATTATGCAGTAGTTTGAACATTATTTGGCATTGCTTTTCTTTGGGATTCGAACGAAAACTGGCCTTTTCCAGTCCTGTGGCCACTGCTGAGTTTTCCAGATTTGCTAGCATATTGAATGCAGCACTCTCACAGCATCGTCTTTTAGGATTTGAAATAGTTCAACTGGAATTTCATCACCTTCATCAGCTTTGTTCATAGTGATGCTTCCTAAGACCCACTTGACTTTGCATTCCAGGATGTCTGGTTCTAGATGAGTGATCACACCATCCTGTTTATCTAGGTCATGAAGATCTTTTTCATATAGTTCTTCTGTGTATTCTCACCAAGTCATCTTAATATCTTCTGCTTCTGTTAGGTCCATACCATTTCTGTCCTTTATTGTGCCCATCTTTGCACGAAATGTTCCCTTGGTCTCTTTAATTTTCTTGAAGAGATCTCTAGTCTTTCTCATTTTATTGTTTTCCTCCATTTCTTTGTCCTGACCACTGCAAAGAGCTGATTCACTTGAAATACCTTAATGATGGGAAATATTGAGGGAAGGAGGAGAAGGGGGCAACAGAAGATAAGAGATGATTGGATGGCATCACTGACTCAATGGAGATGCGTTTGAGCAACTCAGGGAGATTGTGAAGGACAGGGAAGTCTGTCATGCTGTAGTTCATGGGGTTGCAGAGTCAGACATGACTTTGTGACTGAAGAACAACAACAATCTTACACCTAAAGCTATCAGAGAATAAAGATCAAACAAAACCCAATGTTAGTAGAAGGAAACAGGAAAATAAGAGCAGAAATAAATGAAATAGAAGTGAAGAAAATAATGGCAAAGATCAATACAACTAAAAGCTGGTTGGGCTTCCTTTGTGGCTCAGACAGTAAAGAGTCTACCTGCAATGCAAGAAACCTAGGTTCGATCCTTGGGTCAGGATGATCCCCTGGAGAAGGAAATGGCTACCCACTCATCAAACTAAACAAAATTGATAGTCAGACTCTTCAAGAAAAGAAGGGAAAGGACTCAAATCATTAAAATTAGAAATGAAAATGGAGGTGGGTAGAGGTGGCCCAGTCAAATGCTTGGGGAGTTGGGCAGGAGTCCAGCAGACCTGAGGCAACAAGGGAGCTGGGCAGCCTCAATTACCTGGTAACTGCTTCTCTTTCTGGTGTCTCCTCCACATAGTGAGAAGTATGTTCATGGAAGTCCCTGAGACAGCCTCCATGGAGGAGCAGAAAGAAATGGAAGATAAAGTGACTAGTCCAGAGAAAGCGGAAGAAACAAAATTAAAAGCAAAGTATCCTCATCTGAGACAAAAGCCTAGAGGTTCAGATTTTTTAAGGAAATGATTGCCGAAAGGGCAAAAAGTATTTTGATTCTTGGAATTACAGTATGGCTATATCACAGCCACAGATAAGACAGAGGTCACTGGTGACCACATTCCCACTCCATACAACCTTCCTCAATGGTAATCATCTCTTGTTAGCAAACTGGCTGGTTGATTAAAAAATTTGGACTGCATGTGTCTTGTAATTCCCAATATTTCCCCTTAATATATTACTTCTATGCTTTTTATTTACTTTCACTCACTAAGTCATTCAAGAGTGATGACTTCGCAGGTAGCAGTAGTGTGTGCTACTCTTGTAAGGGGATGTGGTTTAGTTGCTAAGTTGTGTCTGACTTTTGCGACCCCATTGACTGTAGCCCACCAGGCTCCTCAGTCTATAGGATTTTCCAGGCAAGAATACTGGAGTGGGTTGCCATTTCCTTTTCCAGGGGATCTTCCCAATCCAGGGATCAAACCCAGGTCTCCTGCACTCCAGGCAAATTTTTTACTGACTGAGCTACCAGGGAAGCCCTGGTAAGGGAATATACTAATACTTATGTATAGTTTTTACTAGTTTAACGGTGCACTGGTGAAAAGAACATGTTAGAGCAAAGTAAAGTAATCTACTTGAAAATAATTGTATGTATTACCTAACTCCTAGTGTAGCAATGGTTCCAACAAGTAACAAGTAAGTTTTACAATTTTAATGTTTTGGCTTTCTTTAATTCATTCAATTATAGCTTCGTATGCTACTCTTATTTAATATAACCTCTACTGTATTGAATTCTTCTACATTTTCCTTTTGGATTTTGTAAAACAGAAATTTAAGACCACAAGTTTGAAGAAAAGTCACATATTTCAAATACAGACATGACTCCAAAAGATTTGTATCCTGTGTTTGAACTATAATGGCCTTAACTCTGTTTCAGCTTTAATAGTAGAATGTTATTCAGGCAATATTTGCCCATTCTGTTGTAACTTATGTGACTCTGGTGCTTAACAGCTACTGTTGAAGCTAATATTCTTACTAAGTTCTATAGTGTTAAAATACCTTTTGTTGTTGAAGATGTTGTTGAACATGTGCATTAACTGTTGAATTCACTTTTGTGCCACTTTTGTACCACTTTTGTAAGTACATTTTTTCCCACAGCTTCTCACAACTGTCTGTATTAATTTCACATATTAAAGAGTAGATGATGTGCCAACCAGAAGCACAAGAATTCCTATACAAAACTCTATATGTCATTTATCATTTATATATACTAAGATTGAAAGGTTGTGGTTTGTGAGCTGTGTGCTATGTCGGGATTCATGACCCCCAGAGGAGACAGTTTTGATCTGGGGCCAGAGACAAGGCTTGACTACTCAGAGCTTTTTATGTAGCAAAGTTTTATTACATTACAATAGAGATAGGGAAAGCTTCCACATAGACATTAGAAGGGGACAGAAAGAGTGCCCACTTGCTAGTCTTTAGCAAGGTGTTTTATGTCTGTTAGTGAGTGAGTGAAAGTTGCTCAGTCATGTCCAGATCTTTGCAACCACATGGACTGAAGACTGCAGTGAGCTCCTAATCAGATAAGAGAGACACCTCAAGACTGAGGGAGTTTCATCAGGCCCCTCTCCCACAATATGAATTGTTGAGCTAGAATGGTAAAAGGTGCGTCATACTCGGCCATAAAACAATTGAGATGAATATTGATTTGTTGAGTCAAGGGCTTCCCTTGTAGTTCAGACGGTAAAGCATCTGCCTACAATGTGGGAGACCCAGGTTTGATCCCTGGGTCGGGAAGATCCTCTGGAGAAGGAAATGGCAACCCACTCCAGTACTCTTGCCTGGAAAATCCCATGGACGGAGGAGCCCAGTAGGCTACAGTCCATGGGGTCACAAAGAGTCAGACATGACTGAGCGACTTCACTTCAAAGCCAGCAGCCCAAGATTTAAGAAAAGAAAAGAAAAGGAAAAAAAAAAAGGTTAGTGTTAGGTAGAACTGTCTTCCTCAACAGAGAAGGGGGAAAAAAGTCTGCCTGCCACTTGCAGTTTGTTTCCTCCTGTGACTTGGGGACCTCTGGCTTTCCTACTTGCTAACCCTCTCAAGAGCAGTTTATGGTCTTGGAGTTATAGAATACTAAACTGAAATGTGTGCTCAGTCTTGTTGTTGTTGTTCAGTCACTAAGTGGTTTTCAACTCTTTGTGACCCCATGGACTGCAGCATGCCAGGTTTCCCTGTCCTTAACTATCTCCTGGAATTTGCTCAAATTTGTGTCCATTGAGTCGGTAATTGCTCAGTCTGTCATATACTTAATTTTTCATTTGTTACTAATATTCATGACATTCAGTGGCCTCGTACAACTATGTTATGTTTCTTATGCATGTCTTTTGTCCTATGCAGAACATATTTGACTTTTATGAAAATTAAATTCATGTAATTTATATAAATGTTTTTTTAATATAAATTTGTTTATTTTAATTGGAGGTTAATTACTTTACAATATTGTATTGGTTTTGCCATACATCAACATGAATCCACCACAGGTATACATGTGTTTCCCATCCCGAACCCCCTTCCCTCCTTCCTCCCCGTACCATCCCTCTGGGTCATCCCAGTGCACCAGCCCCAAGCAACCAGTATCATGCATCGAACTTGGACTGGCGATTCGTTTCATATATGATATTATACATGTTTCAATGCAATTCTCCCAAATCATCCCACCATATATATAAATGTCTTTTAATGTAGAAACTTTTTACTTCCATAGTCAATTTGAGGGACATTAGAATAAAATGTCTTCTCTGGTGGCTCAGTTGGTAAAGAATCCACTTACAATGCAGACCTGAGTTCAATCCCTGGGTTGGAAAGATCCCCTGGAGGAAGGGCATCGCAACCCATTCCAGTATTCTTGCCTGGAGAATCCCCATGGACAGAGGAGCCTTGAAGGCTGCAGTCCATGTGGTCGAAAAGAGTTGGACACCACTGAGTGACTAAGCATATATATATAGAATAAAATAATTTGCTTCCTGTGGCCTTTCCTTTTTTTTTCTTGCTTCTTTGACTCAAATTGTGTTGGGCTGTGCTGTTCAGTCTATTCAGAAACATATGTATCTATAATTTTACTCTTGAATGCTGTATTTTCTCACACAATGATTTCTCAGTTGTTAACTACTCTTAATCCTGTATTATTACTAATTGACAGTTTTTTAAATAAAAGGAAATTTATAATGAAACAAATATTTGAGAAGACTGGCCCAGAAACCTAGTTATGATAAGATGAATTTTAAGTAATTATAGTGAACTAAGTGAACTAGGCTTGTGACAATTAGAGCAATTTACATGATATGTGGAACAGATAATTCATATTTAGATATTTTGCTTCTATAGATGTCACTTCAATAAAATGTAAATATAATTTTACTTGTCATTTATCTAGTTAGAACTTTGACAGACTTTATTGGGACAAATTTACTGCTCTTTTCAGAGCTCTGCCCATAAGCTGTGATACTGTAGCATGATGCTGAAGATCTGTAGCCTGAGATGATAGTATTATTTTCTTCATCTTTGACTTGTGCAAGACTGCCATCTCTTTTGGATCCAGGGATCTTTTCTAGATCTTGGCTTCATTTGTACACCTGCTTTCCTCTGACCCCAAATTACCATAAATGGTGCATTAAGCATAGCACCTGCACTTAAAGGCTGCCTAGCGCTCTGAGAAAAGCTTGCTGATTGTCTTCCTCATCCTTCCACTCCAAAAGCAGAAAACAACAAAATCAATAATGTGCTAATTTGTTATAAAGATTAATTATATATATAAACAGATTTGTAATGGGAGTGAGTAGGTTATACCAAAGTATGTATAATCATTGTGGGATTGATTTAAGAATTGCAAAATACCCCAAAGTAGAATTTTGGTAATATCTAGTAGGTTTTTTAATAACTATTTGCAAGCAATCATCATTAAATTCACACATATGTCAGAGATTAACCTGAAAGATCAGATCATGTTATTCTTGATTATGATAGGATTCCTGCTATAGTTTGCGACAAGAGATGTAATTGCTGTCTGAATTTTAGCTTGTATCAAGTGAAAGTCACTCAGTTGTGTCCAACTCTTTATGGCCCCATGGACTTATACAGTCCATGGAATTCTCCAGGCCAGAATACTGGAGTGGGTAGCCTTTCCCTTCTCCAGGGGATCTTCTTAAACCAGGGATCGAACCCAGGTCTCCCACATTCAAGGTGGATTCCTTACCAGCTGAGCCATGAGGGAAGCCCAAGAATACTGGAATGGGTAGCCTATCCCTTCTCCAGAGGATCTTCCCAACCCAGGAATCAAACCAGGGTCTCCTGCATTGCAGGTGGTTTCTTTACCAACTGAGCTATCAGGGATGTCCTGATCATGGACGTATTAGATTGTATAATAAATGCTTATATTTATCTACTTCAAAATTTGTTGCAGATCTGTGAAATACTAAGTACCCAAAATAAAATGCTGTCTTTTATTAAAAGCAAATTTCCTCATTAATAAAATATTGTTTTTTTATTAAAGGTAAATTTTCTCATTAAACCAACCTACCTTCTCTAAAGTCACAGTGATTGAAATCTCAGGACTTTCCATCAGGAAAGACCTGCCATGTAGGACTCATAGGTATGATTAATTGCTTAGGCTTCATTATTAGTGATTAAGATAGGGGTTTTGCACTTTTCTGTTTTTGTTATTTAGAAGCTCAGTTCATTGAAGACATATTTGCAGATTGTTTCACCATTGCTTGATACTTTTGACTAAGCTGAATTTAATTAAACTTTCTATGGTTTCATATTTGTGGTTTGAGAAAGGGCTGATTTGAATCATTGTCTTTATTATAAATGAATGTTGGAGTAAATAAGTTGGAGATAAATACTTCATTAAAACCAGATAAAAATAAATTACCTGTTTCATATCCAGTAGCTCCTGTTTGATAGTACAGTTCTGAGAAACATTTCATTTTTAAAGGCTACATCTGACTAAAATAATTATATTTATTGGCTTGTTGAAATAGTAAGGAATTGCTGTTCTACTGAACTAGAAGGAGCATGCTTACAATCTATTTACAAGTTATTCAAAATTATTGTGCTGCACACCTAAAAATAAGTCCTAAATGTTCACCAAAGCCTCTACTTGTTGTTACTTCACTGGAAATTTGTTGCTCTTTTTACTTGATGCAATAAAACTATACCTCTGAATATTTATTGATACATTTTACTAAACCAGATATGTAGGCTTTCTCAATCCAAAGTACTCAAATTTTATCAAACACTTAAATGTGAACTCTACTTGGACTGTGCTCTAAACTTAGTGTTTAGTGATCCAGGGACAGATATCCTATAGGAAGGAAGTGCATGTCCGAGTGGCAACTAAAACAGTTTCTGTTGTGGCCTTTTCACATTCCCCAACATGCAGACATATTACTTCCATTTTTCATTTTCCTTTTTTACCTCATTTTACTTCACTTCCCCCATCCTGTTGTCATTCCTGCTTGTTTCTTAAGGCCCCTGATGGCATTTATTAAATGGTATTTCAGATCAGATCAGATCAGATCAGTCACTCAGTCGTGTCCGACTCTTTGCAACCCCATGAATCGCAGGATGCCAGGCCTCCCTGTCCATCACCAACTCCCGGAGTTCACTCAGACTCACGTTCATCGAGTCAGTGATGCCATCCTGCCATCTCATCCTCTGTCGTCCCCTTCTCCTCCTGCCCCCAATCCCTCCCAGCATCAGAGTCTTTTCCAATGAATCAACTCTTCGCATGAGGTGGCCAAAGTACTGGAGTTTCAGCCCCAGCATCATTCCTTCCAAAGAAATCCCAGGGCTGATCTCCTTCAGAATGGACTGGTTGGATCTCCTTGCAGTCCAAGGGACTCTCAAGAGTCTTCTCCAACACCACAGTTCAAAAGCATCAGTTCTTCGGTGCTCAGCCTTCTTCACAGTCCAACTCTCATATCCATACATGACCCCAGGAAAAACCATAGCCTTGACTAGACGAACCTTTGTTGGCAAAGTAATGTCTCTGCTTTTGAATATGCTTTCTAGGTTGGTCATAACTTTCCTTCCAAGGAGTAAGCGTCTTTTAATTTCATGGCTGCAGTCACCATCTGTAGTGATTTTGGAGCCCAGAAAAATAAAGTCTGACACTGTTTCCACTGTTTCCCCATCTATTTCCCATGAAGTGGTGGGACTGGATGCCATGATCTTCATTTTCTGAATGTTGAGGTGTAAGCCAACTTTTTCACTCTCCACTTTCACTTTCATCAAGAGGCTTTTGAGTTCCTCTTCACTTTCTGCCATAAGGGTAGGGCTGATGAATTATTAATCCTTTAATGTCCTTTCCAGTATACCATAACTAAGGATGTATTTTGGGCTTCCCAGTTGGCACTAATGGTAAAGAATCCAACTGCCAATGCAGGAGACATAAGAGATGTGTGTTCAATACCTGGGTTGGGAAGATCACCTGGAGGAGGTCAGGGAAACCCACTCCAGCATTCTTGCTTGGAGAATCCCATGGATAGAGGAGCCTATCAGGCTACAGTCCATAGGGTCTCAGAGTCAGACATGACTGAAGTGACTTGGCTTGCACACATGCAAGGAACCATTAAAAAAATTTTTTTAAAACAGTATCTTTATCTGAACAAGGACAAGTTTGAACCACTGTCCTAATTCTGCAATTCAGTGTGCACTGCCAATCTTCCCCCATATCCTTTCTACCTCTGACACCACATCACACCTTATAAAATTGGAATCAAAGAAGTCTTATTCTGGGATTGTTATTCAAAGGATAAAAACCCCGATTTTAATACTATTTTACTAATTTCTGCCTCTTAATAGGTAGACTACTGGATTTTATTATGGAAATCACTGATGGTCATGAAAACCATTAACTCTATTTGTAATATGTTATTGATCAACTAAACAGCATTTGGGAGAAATATCTAATTTTTTAAATAAGCCGTCGAATCTGTGACTGCATCTCTTATTTGTTATTTTAAACTTTTTATTTTGTATTGGGGTTTAGTCTTAACAATGTTGTGATAGTTTCAGGTGAACAAAAAAGGGATTCAGCAATACATATATGTGTATCCATTTTCACCCAAATTCCCCTCCCATACAGGCTGCTACATAACATTAACCACAGTTAAATGTGCCATACAGTAGGTTTCTTTGGTTATCCATCTTAAATATAACAAAGTATACAGATCCAACGGGACACTTGCCTGTATTAAAAGGGCCAAGAATAAAAGAATTTTTGCTGAACATGCCTATAGAGTTTGCAATTAAAGCTGAAAATTGTCAAATAACTCTTCCAAAATTATATTTGTGAAATATACAAAAAATAAATATCTACTTAATTCCTATTGGAAAAAAGAAATGTAAACAGAGACATTGCAACTGACACAACAGAAATACAAAGTATCATAAGAGAGTAGTACAAGCAACTATATGCCAATAAAATTTGAAACCTGGAATAAATTGACAAATTCTTAGAAAAATACATCCTCAGATGCACAGTCTCAGCTTAACTGTGGGGTTTTAATCTGTTGCACCTGCCACTTTCAGGGTGGTCCCCCCTTCTTTGCTTATTTTGGCTTCTTCTTGTTTGCAAGTCTCTTCAACATCTTATTTCCACCCTGACTTGAGGGGTCAAAAGTAGCCACTTATTCAGGCTCACTTGCTCAGTTGTGCTGTGGAGAGGGAGGGGTGAAAAGATGTTCAACATCACTCATTGTTAGAGAAATGCAAATCAAACCCACAATGAAGCACCATCTCATGCTGGTCAGAATGACCATAATCAAAAAGTCTACAAACAATAATGCTGGAGAGGGTGTGGAGAAAAGGGAACCCTTTTACACTGTTGGTAGGAATTCAAACTAGTACAGCCACTATGGAGAACAGTGTGGAGATTCCTTAAAAACTGGGAAAAGAACTGCCAAATGACCCAACGATCCCACTGCTGGCCGTACACCCCAAGGAAACAAGAATAGAAAGAGACACACATACCCCAATGTTCACTGAAGCACTATTTACAATAGCTAGGACATTGAAACAGCCTAGATGTCCATCAGCAGATGAGTGGATAAGGAAGTTGTGTTATATATACACAATGGAATATTACTCAGCTATAAAAAGGAACACATTTGAGTCAGTCCTAAGGAAGTGGATGAAAATGGAGCCTATTATACAGAGTGAAGTAAGTCAGAAAGATAAAGACAAATACTGTATATTAACGCATATATACGGAATTTTGAAAGATGGCAACAACGACCCTGTATGGAAGACAGCAAAAGAGACACACATATACAGAACAGACTTTTGGACAGACTAAATCCAAGATGTTGGACCACCAGAGAACTCCTGACCCCATGAAATACTAATTAGTGAGAAATCTCCCAAAGGCCTGCATCTCAACACTGAGAACTGGACCAACCAAAGGCCAGCCAGCTTCACTATTTAATGCTTTGTGCCAAATAGATAGCAAAACACTTTCCACAGCCCTTCCCATTAGGAAATAGGCTGCACACCACTGGGTACAAAACTGTCTTTTAGAGAGACAAGATCCAACTTCACCCACCAGAATATATGCACAAGTCCCCCTAAACAGGAAAACTTCACCAAGCACTGGCCCAACCCTACCTGCTGGGGGAAGACTACATAACTAAGAGGAACTAAGATTTGCAGCCTGTGGAAGGGAGCCCCCCAAAACAGTAAATTAAACAAATGAAAAGACAGAGAAACATGCAGCAAATGAAGGAGCATGGTAAAAACACACTGGTCCAAATAAATGAAGACAAAATAGACAGTCTACATGGTCAGGAAGCAACAGTTAGAACTGGGCATGAAACAACAGACTGGTTCCAAATAGGGAAAGGAGTATGTTAAGGCTGCATATTGTCACCCTGCTTATTTAACTTATATGCAGAGTACATCCTGAGAAACGCTGGGCTGGATGAAGCACAAGCTGAATTCCAGATTGCTGGGAGAAATATCAATAACCTCAGATATGCAGATGACACCACCCTATGGGAGAAAGCAAAGAAGAACTAAAGAGCCTCTTGATGAAAGTGAAGGAGGAGAGTGAAAAAGTTGGCTTAAAACTCAACATTCAGAAAACTAAGATCATGGCATCTGTTCCCATCACTTCATGGCAAATAGATGGGGAAACAGTGACAGACTTTATTTTTGGAGGATTCCAAAATCACTGCAGATGGTGACTGCAGCCATGAAATTAAAAGACGCTTACTCCTTGGAAGAAAAGTTATGACCAACCTAGACAGCATATTAAAAAGCAGAGACATTACTTTGCCAACAAAGGTCCATCTAGTCAACGCTATGGTTTTTCCAGTAGTCATGTATGGATGTGAGAGGTGGACTATAAAGAAAGCTGAGCAATGAAGAATTGATGCTTTTGAACTGTGGTGTTGGAGAAGACTCTTGAGAGTCCCCTGGGCTGCAAGGGGATCCAACCAGTCCAATCTAAAGGAAATCAGTCCTGAATATTCATTGGAAGGGCTGATGTTGAAGCTGAAATTCCAGTTTGCGTACCTGATGTGAAGAACTGACTCATTCGAAAATACCCTGATGCTGGGAAAGATTGAAGGCGGGAGGAGAAGGGGACGACAGAGGATGAGATGGTTGGATGGCATCACCGACTCAATGGACATGAGTTTGAGTAAACTCCGGGAGTTGGTAATGGACAGGGAGGCCTGGTGTGCTGCAGTCCATGGGGTCACAAAGAGTTGGACACAGTTGAGCATCTGAACTGAACATGAAAAAGAATTCAGAGTAATGATGGGAAAGATCCAAAACATCAGAAATAAAGTACAGGCACTGATAAACAGACTGGAGGCATGGATTGAGAAGATGGAAGAGATATTTAACAAGAACCTAGAAGAAATAAAGAACAATCAACAACATAAAAACTGAAATAAAAATGCAGTAGAGGAAGACAATAGAGGATTAGCCAACACAAGAGAATGGATAATTGAACTGGTAAATGGAATTGTGGAAATAACTGAAGGAGAGCAGAATAAAGAAACGACACTGTAAAGAAATGAGAACAGTCTCAGAGGTATCTGGGACATTAAGTGCACCAACATTTGAATTATAGGGGTTGCAGAAAAATAAGAGGAAAAGAAAAGGCATGAAAAAATATTTGAGGAGATTATAGTCAAAAACTTCTCTAACATAGGGAAGGAATTGCCCAGCCATGTCCAGGAAGCCCAGAGAGTCTCATACAAAATAAACCCAGAAATAAACAGGCCAAGACACATTGATCAAATTAACAAAAATTAAACACAAAGAACAATTACTAAAAGAAGCAAGGGAAGACCAACAAATAACACACAAGGGAATCCCCATAAGGTTAACAGCTGATTTTTCAGCAGAACCAGTGCAGGCAAGAAGGGAATGGCAGGATATACTTAAAATGATGAAAGGAAAAAAAAAATCCTACAACGAAGACTACCCTACCCAGAAAAGATCTCATTCAGGTTTGACAGAGAAATCAAAAGCGTTATAAATAAGAAAAAACTAAGATAATTCAGCACCAAACCAGCTCTATAACAAATGCAAGAGGAACTTCTCTATAAAGTTCTAGACAGAAAACAACAAAAAGAAAAGACCTACAAAAACAAATCCAAATCAATGAAGTAAGTGATTATAGGATCACACATACCAATTACCTTAAATGTAAATGTATTAAATTCTCCAACCAAGATACAAACTGGCCAAATGGATACAAAACAAGGCCCCTATATATGCTGTCTACTAGAGACCAACTTCATTTCAACAGACACATGCAGACTTAAAGTGCGGGGCTGGAAAAAGATATTCCACACAAATAGAAATCAAAGGATAGCAGGAACACCAACATTTATATCAGATAAAATAAACTTTCAAATAAAGACTGTTATAAGAAACAAGGAAGGACACTACATAATAATCAAGGTATCAAGAAGAAGATATAATGATTATAAATATTTATGCACCCATCATAGGAGCACCTCAATACATAATGCAAAAGCTAACCACTACTAAGGGGTAATACAATAATAATGGGGGATTTTAACACCCCAGTCACACCAATGGACAGATCATCTGGACAGAAAATTAATAAGAAATCACAATCCTTAAATGACACATTGGACAAGATAGAATTAATTGGTATCTATAGGACATTCCATATCCAAACAGCAGAATACAGTTTTTTTCTCAAGAGCATGTAGACCATTCTTCAGGATAGATCACATTTTGGGTCAGAAAACAAACATTGGTTAACTTTTAGAAAATTGAAATTGTATCAAGCCTTTTTTGAGACCACAATGCTATAAGATTAGATATCAATTACAGGAAAAGGACTAAAACACAAACACATGAAAGCTAAACAATACAGTACTTTATAGCCAAGAGGTCACTGCGGAAATAAAAGAGGAAATTAAAAAAAATCTAGAAACAAATGAAAATAAAAACATGATAACTCAAAAACTATGGGATGCAGTAAAAACAGTAGTAAGAGGGAAGTTTATAGCAATATAAATTTACCTCAAAAAATGAGAAAAACATCAAATAAACAATTTAACCTTATATCTAAAGCAACCAGAAAAAGAAGAACAAAGAAACCCCAAAGTTAGCAGGAGGAAAGAAATAATACCTATCAGAGCAGAAATAAATAGAAATAAAAGAAACAATAGCAAATATCAATAAAAATAAAAGGTGGTTCTTTGAGAAGATAAAGACAGTTAACAAGCCATAGCCAGTCATCAAGAAAAAAAGGGAGAAGACTCATATCAATAAAGTTAGAAATGAAAAAGGAGAAGTTTCAATAGACACAATAGAAATGCAAAGGATCATAAGAGACTACTATGAGCAACTATATGCCAATAATGGAAAGGAACAAACTCACAAGACTGAACTAAGAAGAAGTAGAAACTATGAACAGACCAATCACAAGCACATTGAAATTGAAACTCTGATAAAATATCTTCCAACAAAGAGCCCAGGACCAGATGGCTGCAATGGTGAATTCTATCAAACATTTAGACAGGAGCTAACAACTGTCCTGCTCAAACTGTTCCAAAAAAGTTTCAGAGGGAGGAAAACTCCCAAATTCATTCTACAAAGCCACCCTCACCCTGATACCAAAAGCAGACAAAGATATCACAAAAAGAAAATTACAGGCCAATATCACTGATGAACATAAATTTTTAAAATCTCAACAAAGTTCTAGCAAACAGAATCCAATAACATATTAAGGGAATCACACACCGTGATAAAATGGGTTTATCCCAGGGGTGCAAGGAATCAATATATGCAAATCAATCAATGTGATACATCATATTAACAAATTGAAAGATAAAATTCATATGATAATTTCAATAGATGAAGAGAAAGCTTTCAACAAAATTCAACACCAATTTACAATTAAAAAACTCTTTGGAAAATCAGTATAGAAAGAACCTACCTCAACATAATAAAGGCTATATATGACACATGGCAAACATTATTCTCAATGGTGAAAAACTGAAAACATTTCCTCTAAAAGTAGGAACAAGACAAGGATGCCCACTTTTGCCACTTTTACTCAATATAGTTTTGAAAGTCCTAGCCACAATAATCAGAGAAGAAAAAGAAATAAAAGAATCCATATTGGAAAAGAAGTAAAGTCACTCTTTGCAGATGACAGGATTCTGTACATAGACAACCCTAAAATGCCACCAAAAAACTGCTAGAGGTAATCAATGAATTTAGTAAAGTTGCAGGATGTAAAATGAATATACAGAAATTACTTGCATTCCTATACACTAATAATGAAAAATCAGAAAGAAACTAAGGAAACAATTCCACTCACCATTGCAACATAAAGAATAAAATATCTAGGAGTAAACCTTCCCTGGTGGTTCAGATGGTAAAGAATCTGTCTGCAATTCAACAGACCCAGGTTTGATGCCTGGGTCAGCAAGATCCCCTGGAGAAAGAAATGGCAACCCAACCCACTCCAGTATTCTTGCCTAGAGAAATCCATGGACAGAGGAGCCTGGCAGGCTCCATTGTCCATGGGGTCGCAAAGAGTCAGACACGACTGAGCGACTAACACTTTCACTTTCAAAGAGACAAAAGAATCTGTATGCAAACAATACAAGCAGATGAGGAGATATACTTTTTCTTGGATTGGAAGAATCAATACTTTCAAGATGACTATACTATCCAAAGCAATCTACTAATTCAGTGAAATCCTTATCAAATTACCAATGGCATTTTTCACCAAACTAGAAAAAAAATTTTCAAAATTTGTATGAATACAAAAGACCCCAAAGAACCAAAGCAATCTTGAGAAACAAAAATGGAGCTGGAGGAATCAAACTCACTTTCTTCAAAATATTCTACAAAGGTACTGTCATTAAGATAGTATGGTACTGGCACAAAAACAGAAATATGGACCAATGGAACAAAGTAGAAAGTGCAAAGATAAACTCATGCACATATGGGCACCTTATCTTTGACAAAAGAGACAAGAATATACAATGGAGAAAAGACAGCCTCTTCAATAAGTGGTGTTGAGAAAACTGGACATCTATATGTAAAAGAATGAAACTAGAACACTTACTAACACCACACACAAAAATAAACTCAAAATGGATTAAAGACAAACTGTTAGTTGCTCAGCTTCCAACTCTTTGAGACACCATGGACTGTAGTCCACCAGACTCCTCTGTCCATGGAATTCTCCAGGCAAGAATACTGGAGTGGGTTGCCATTCCCTTCTCCATGGGATCTTCTCAACCCAGGGGTTGAACCCAGATATCCCGCATTGCAGGCAGATTCTTTACCATCTGAGCCATGAGGGAAGCCCAAACACTTAAATGTAAAGCCAAAAATTATGGAGGAAAGCATAGGTAGTACACTTACTGACACAGATCACTGCAAGATTCTCTCTGACCCACTTCCTAGATTAAAGGAAATAAAACCAGAAATAAACAAATGGAATCTAATAAATCTTAAAAGTTTTTGCACAGCAAAGGAAACTATAAACAAAATGTAATGAGAAAATAATTGCAAACAAAGAAACTGACAAAGCATTAATCTCCAAAATATATAAGCAGATCATACAGTTCAATATCAGAAAAAAAAAAACAACCCAATTAAAAAAGGGCAGATGCCCTAAGCAGATGTTTCTGCAAAGAAGGTGTACAGATGGCCAATAAACATATGAAAATATGCTTAGTATCACTCACTATTAGAGAAACACACATCAAAACTACAATGAGGTATCACCTCACACCAGAATGGCCATCATCAAAAATTCTATACAAAATAAATTTTGGAGAGGATATGGAGAAAAGGGAACCCTTCTGCAGTATTGGTGGGAATGTAAACTGATACAGCCATTATGGAAAACAGTATGCTGATTCCTTAAAAAAAAAAGCCTTGCAATAAATCTACCAGCAATCCCACGACAGGACATATGCCCTGAGAAAATCACAATGCTAAAAGAAAAACCACAATTGTAAGACACATATATGAAAAAACAAACAAAAACAGAGTTCTAAAAGACACATGTATACCAATGTTTATTGCAGCAATATTTACAATATCCAGGACATGGAAGCAGTCTATATGTCCATTGACAGATAATTGATAAAGAAGTTGTGGTATATATATACAATGGAATGTCAGCCATAAAAATGAATGAATCTGAGTCAGTTGTAGCGAGGTAGATGAACCTGGAGCCTCTTATACAGAGTGAAGTAAGTCAGAAAGAGGAAAACAAATATCACATATTAATGCATATATGTATGGAATCTAGAAAAAAGGTACTGATGAACCTAGTAGAGAACAGACTTTGGATACAGTGGGGGGAGGTGAAGATGGGACTAATTGAGAAAGTAGCATTGACCTATATACACTATCATGTGTAAAATAGTTAGTGGGAAGTTGCCATATAACACACTGGGCCCAGCCTGGTGCTCTTTGATGACCTAGAGGGGAGGGATGGTGGGAAGGGAAGGATGCTCAAGAATGAAAGGATATATATATATGTATATATATATGTGTGTGTGTGTGTGTGTGTATTCATGACTGATTTATGTTATTATATGGGAGATGCTGTGAAAGTGCTGCACTCAATATGCCAGCAAATTTGGATAACTCAGCAGTGGCCAAAGGACTGGAAAAGGTCAGTTTTCATTCCAATCCCAAAGAAAGGCAATGCCAAAGAATGCTCAAAGTGAAAGTGAAAGTGAAGTCGCTCAGTTGTGTCTAACTCTGCGACCTCATGGACTGTAGCCTACCAGGCTCCTCCCTCCATGGGATTCTCCAGGCAAGAGTACTGGAGTGGGTTGCCATTTCCTTCTCCAGGGGATCTTCCTGACACAGGGATCGAACCCAGGTCTCCCACATTCCAGGCAGATGCTTTAACCACTGAGACACCAGGGAAGCCCCTACTACCACACAATTGCACTCATCTCACACGCTAGTAAAGTAATGCTCAAAATTCTCCAAGCCAGGCTTCAGCAATATGTGAACTGTGAACTTCTAGATGTTCAAGCTGGTTTTAGAAAAGACAGAGGAACCAGACACCAAATTGCCAACATCTGCTGGATCATCAAAAAAGCAAGAGAGTTCCAGAAATCATCTATTTCTGCTTTATTGACTATGCCAAACCCTCTGACTGTGTGGATCACAATAAACTGTGGAAAATCCTGAAAGAGATGGGAATACCAGACCACCTGTCCTGCCTCTTGAGAAACCTATATGCAGGTCAGGAAGCAACAGAAAAAACTGGACATGGAACAACAGACTGGTTCCAAATAGGAAAAGGAGTTCGTCAAGGCTGTATATTGTCACCCTGCATATTTAACTTATATGCAGAGTACATCATGAGAAACGCTGGGCTGGAAGAAGCACAAGCTGGAATCAAGATTGCTGGGAGAAATATCAATAACCTCAGATATGCAGATGACACCACCCTTATGGCAGAAAGTGAAGAGGAACTAAAAAGCCTCTTGATGAAAGTGAAAGAGGAAAGTGAAAAAGTTGGCCTAAAGCTCAACATTCATAAAATGAAGATCATGGCATCTGGTCCCATCACTTCATGGGAAATAGATGGGGAAACAGTGGAAACAGTGTCAGACTTTATTTTTTGGGGCTCCAAAATCACTGCAGATGGTAACTGCAGCCATGAAATTAAAAGACGCTTACTCCTTGGAAGGAAAGTTATGACCAAACTCGATAGCATATTAAAAAGCAGAGACATTACTTTGCCAACAAAGGTCCGTCTAGTCAAGGCTATGGTTTTTCCAGTAGTCATGTATGGATATGAGAGTTGGACTGTGAAGAAAGCTGAGCACTGAAGAATGGATGCTTTTGAACTGTGGTGTTGGAGCAGACTCTTGAGAGTCCCTTGGACTGCAAGGAGATCCAACCAGTCCATTCTGAAGGAGATCAGTCCTGGGTGTTCATTGGAAGGAATGATGCTAAAGCTGAAACTCCAATACTTTGGCCACCTCATGCAAAGAGTTGACTCATTGGAAAAGACTCTGATGCTGGCAGGGATTGGGGGCAGGAGGAGAAGGGGACTACAGAGGATGAGATGGCTGGATGGCATCACCTACTCTATGGACGTGAGTTTGAGTGAACTCCGGGAGTTGGTGATGGACAGGGAGGCCTGATGTGCTGCAATTCATGGGTCGCAAAGAGTCGGACATGACTGAGTGACTGAACTGAACTGAACTGAAAAGGTGTGTAGTGACATCATATGTTTTTTTAATTTCCAATTTCCTGGTGACATACAATGTGTAGCATCTTTTTGTATGCTTATATGCTCTCTGTATATCATCCTTAGTCAGCTGTTAACATTATTGGTCTATTTTTAATCAAGGTTTTTGTTTTCTTATTGCTTGGTTTTAAGAATTCTTTGTGTATTTCAGATAATAGTCCTTTATAAAATGTGTCTTTTGCTAATGTTCTTACTTAATCTGTGTCTTATCCTCTAGTATCCTGGATAGTGTCATTTGTAGAGAGAGGTTTTTAATTTTAACAAAGTCCAGCTTGTCAATTATTTTATCAATCATGTGTTTAATATATTATCCAAAAGGGCATCAACATACATGATCACTTAGGTTTTCTCATACTATCTTCTAAGAATTTTATAATTTTGTATTTCACATTTGTCTACAATTTAATTTTGTGAAATAAATAATGTCTGTTTCTAGATTATTTTCTTTCTTTCTTTCTTTCTTTTTGCATGTGTATATCTAGTTGTTCCAGTACTGTTATAATTCTTTTTTCTCCTTTATATCACCTCTGCTCCTTTGTCAAAGATAAATTGACCATAAGTATGGTGTCTACTTCTGGGCTTTCTATTTTGTTCCCCAGGTTTCTTTGTCTATTTTTCCCCAATACCATATTGTCATATGTATTTTGCTTTAAGTCATGACTTCCTTGAAGTCATGAATGTCAGCCCTCTAACTTTTCCTTTAATGTGGTGTTGACTATTAAGTGTCTTTTACCTTTCTGTGTAACTTTAGATTCAGCTTATCAAAATTCATAAAGTAATTTTCTGAGATTTGGATTAGGGATAGACTGCATATGTAAGGCAAGTTGAAATATTAATAATATTGTCTTCCTATTCATGAACATGGAATATCTCTTCATTTGTTTGGTTCTTTTAAATTTTTCTTTGTCAGACTTTTGTAGTTTTTCTCATATAGATCTTGTACATATTTTGTTAGATTTATACATCAGTATCTCATTTTCATATGTATTAATATAAATGTTATTTTATGTTAATTTCAAATTCTGCTTGTTTCTTATTGGTATATAGGAAAGCACTTCAATTTTGTACAATAATCTTATATCCTTCAAGCTTTCTGTAACCACTTATTATTTCCTGTCTCTTTTGTATATTCTTTTTTTAAAATTTTTTTAATTCTTTTTTTTTTCTCAATTGTATTTTTTTTTTTTTTTTTTACTTTACAATATTGTATTGGTTTTGCCATACATCAACATGCATCTGCCAAGGGTGTACATGTGTTCCCCATGCTGAACCCCCCTCCCACCTCCCTCCCCATACCATCCCTCTGGGTCATCCCAGTGCACCAGCCCCAGGCTTCCTGTATCCTGCATCGAACCTGGACTGGCGATTCATTTCTTATATGATATTATACATGTGTTAATACCATTCTCCCAAATCATCCCCCCCGTTCCCTCTCCCACAGAGTCCCAAAGACTTTTCTATACATCTGTGTCTCTTTTGCTGTCTAGCATACAAGGTTGGCATTACCATCTTTCTAAATTCCATATATATGCATTAGTATACTGTATTGATGTTTTTCTTTCTGGCTTACTTCACTCTGTATAATAGGCTCCAGTTTCATCCACCTCATTAGAACTGATTCAAATGTATTCTTTTTAATGGCTGAGTAATACTCCATTGTATATATGTACCACAACTTTCTTATCCATTCATCTGCTGATGGACATCTAGGTTGCTTCCATGTCCTGGATATTATAAACGGTGCTGCAATGAACACTGGAGTACACATGTCTCTTTCAATTCTGGTTTCCTCGGTGTGTATGCCCAGCAGTGGGATTGCTGGGTCGTATGGTAGTTCTATTTCCAGTTTTTTAAGGAATCTCCAAACTGTTCTCCATAGTGGCTATACTACTTTGCATTCCCACCAACAGTGTAAGAGGCTTCCCTTTTCCCCACACCCTCTCCAGCATTTATTGCTTGTAGACTTTTGGATCACAGCCATTCTGACTGATGTGAAATGGTACCTCATTGTGGTTTTGATTTGCATTTCCCTGATAATGAGTGATGTTGAGCATCTTTTCATGTGTTTGTTAGCCATCTGTATGTCTTCTTTGGAGAAATGTCTATTTAGTTCTTTGGCCCATTTTTTGATTGGGTCGTTTATTTTTCTGGAATTGAGCTGCAAGAGTTGCTTGTATATTTTTGAGGTTAGTTGTTTGTCAGTTGCTTCATTTGCTATTATTTTCTCCCACTCTTAAGGCTGTCTTTTCACCTTGCTTATAGTTTATTTTGTTGTGCAGAAGCTTTTAATTTTAATTAGATCCCATTTATTTTTGCTTTTATTTCCAATATTCAGTGAGGTGGGTCATAGAGGATCCTGCTGTGATGTATGTCAGAGAGTGTTTTGCCTATGTTCTCCTCTAAGAGTTTTATAGTTTCTGGTCTTATGTTTAGATCTTTAATCCATTTTGAGTTTACTTTTGTGTATGGTGTTAGAAAGTGTTCTAGTTTCATTCTTTTACAAGTAGTTGACCAGTTTTCCCAGCACCACTTGTTAAAAAGATTTTTTCTCCACTGTATATTCTCGCCTCCTTTGTCAAAGATAAGCTGTCCATAGGTGCATGGGTTTATCTCTGGGCTTTCTATTTTGTTCCATTTATCTATATTTCTGTCTTTGTGCCAGTACCATACTGTCTTGATGACTGTGGCTTTGTAGTAGAGCCTGAAGTCAGGCAGGTTGATTCCTCCAGTTCCATTCTTCCCCTAAAGTCAGGAACAAGATAAGGGTGCCTACTCTCACCACTACTATTCAACATAGTTTTGGAAGTTTTGGCCACAGCAATCAGAGCAGAAAAAGAAATAAAAGGAATCCAAATTGGAAAAGAAGAAGTACAACTCTCACTGTTTGCAGATGACATGATCCTCTACATAGAAAACCCTAAAGACTCCACCAGAAAATTACTAGAGCTAATCAATGAATATAGTAAATTTGCAGGATATAAAATCAACACACAGAAATCCCTTGCATTCCTATACACTAATAAAGAGAAAACAGGAAGAGAAATTAAGGAAACAATTCCATTCACCATTGCAATGAAAAGAATAAAATACTTAGGAATATATCTACCTAAAGAAACTAAAGACCTACATATAGAAAACTATAAAACACTGATGAAAGAAATCAAAGAGGACACTAATAGATGGAAAAATATACCATGTTCATGGATCAGAAGAATCAATATAGTGAAAATGAGTATACTACCCAAAGCAATCTATAGATTCAATGCAATCCCTATCAAGCTACCAACAGTATTTTTCACAGAGCTACAACAAATAATTTCACAATTTGTATGGAAATACAAAAAACCTCAAATAGCCAAGGCAATCTTTTGTATATTCTTATAGATGAACTTATCATCAGTGAACACAGACAATTTTTGTCTTGCTTTCCAATCTGTATAATGTTTATTTCCTTTTCTTCCCTTATTTCATTACTAAGGTTATACTTTATAGTATTAAAAAATAGTAAGGGGACATCCTTGCTCTGTATGTGATTTTAGTGGGAAAGCTCCCAGTTCTCACAATTAAGTATAATACTAGTTGTGAAAGATCTGAGAGTTTTATCATAAATGGGTATGGAATTTGCTAAAATGTTTTTTCTTCCTCTATTGATACAGATGATACCACCCTAATGGCAGAAAGTGAAGAGGGACTAAAGAGCCTCTTGATGAAGGTGAAAGAGGAGAATGAAAAAGCTTTCTTAAAACTCAGCATTCAAAAAACTAAGATCATGGCATCTGGCCCCAACACTTCATGGCAAAAAGATGGGAAAAAATGGAAATTGTGGCGGATTTTGTTTTCTTGGGCTACAAAATCACTGTGGATAATTACTGCAGTTATAAAATTAAAAGAGGCTTGCTGCCTGGAAGAAAAGCTATGACAAACCTAGAAAGCATATTAAAAAATGGAGACATCACTTTGCTGACAAAAGTCCATATAGTCAAAGCTATGGTGTTTCCAGTAGTCATGTATGGATGTGAGTGTTGTACCATAAAAGAAGGCTGAGTGCTGAAGAATTGGTGCTTTTGAGCTGTGGTGCTGGAGATGCTTGAGAATCCCTTGGACTGCAGGAGATCAAACCAGTGAACTCTAAAGGAAATCAACCCTGAATATTCATTAGAAGGACTGATATTGAAGCTCCAACACTTTGGGCACATGATGCAAAGAGCTGCCTCATTGGAAAAGACCCTGATGCTGGGAAAGATTGAGGGCAACAGAGAATGAGCTAGTTGAGTGGTGTCACCAAATTAACCTGGCATGCTGCAGTCGATGGGGTTGCATACAGTCAGATAGGACTTAGTGACTGAATAACAACATCGATATGATCATATGATTGTTCTTCAGTCTGTTGATGTGATGAAAGTGAAAGTAAAGTCGCTCAGTCGTGTCCGACTCTTTGCGACCCCATGGACTGTAGCCAACCAGGCTCCTCTGTCCATGGGATTTTCCAGGCAATAGTCCTGGAATGGATTGCCATTTCCTTCTCCAGGGGATCTTCCCAACCCAGAGATTGAGCCACCAGTGAAGTCCTTAGATAGCATTAATTGATTTTATATAGAATGTTGAACCAGCTTTGCACACCAGGGACAAATCTCATTCAGTCTCAGTGTGTAATTCTTTTTAGACTCTTTTGGATATGGCTGAATAATATTTTGTTGAGGATTTCATGTTCATTAAAAATATTGGGCTTTAGTTTTCTTTTTTGTAATATCTTTGTCTGATTTTGGAGTTAGGATAATGCCATCCTTATAGAATGAGTAAAAAAATGTATTCCCTCAACTTCTGTTCTCTGAAAGAAATTTAAGAGACTCAGCATAATGTTTTTCTTGCATGTTTGGTAGAATTTACCAGTGAATCTGTCTGGTACAGGTGCCTTCTATATTCAAAATTTATTGGTTATTTATTTCATTTTATATAGATATAAGCCTATTCAGATTGCTTATTCTTTTGTGAATTTTGGTAAATTATATAGTTTAAAGTATTGATCTGCTTTCATCTAAGTTATTGTATTTGTGGGCATAAAGTTTTCATAGTATTTGTTATCCTTTTAATTCTTATACCTTTTGTATTTATGTCTTCTTTCATTTCTAACACTAATAATTTGTGTTCTAGCTTCTTTTGTTAGTTGACCTGACCAGATACTTATCGACTTTATTGACCTTCAAAGGCCAAGCTTTTATTATTATATCTATTGATTTCTTGCTTTTAATTTCAACAATTTCTACTCTATTATTTTTTTTCTTATGTTTACTTTGATTTAATTAATCCTTCTTTACCTAGTCATACAAGGTAGAAACTTAAATTATTGGTTTATATCTGCCTTCCTGTCTCATACATGTCTTCAATGCTATAAATTTCCCTGTAGGCACTGCTTTCACTGCATACCACACATTTTGATAAGTTGTGTTTTTGTTTTCATGTGGTTCACAATATGATTAGATTTCTTTGAAATTTCCTCTTTAATTCATTTTTCTGAAGTGTGTTTCTTAATCTCCACATACTCTGGAATTTTCCACCTATCTTTATGTTATTTGTTTCTAGTTTAGCTCCCTTGTTATGTCTGCTCTCTGGTAGACTGAGAGCAGACACTGTATGATTTCTATTTTTTACATTTATTAAGATTTTTATAGATGAGAATGTGTTCTATATTGATGACTTTTCTGTGTGAGCTTGAGAACAATGTGTGTATTTTGTTTTTTGATGAAGTATTCAAAAGATGTCCATTATTACCAGTTGATAAATGGTGTTGAGTTTAACCATGTCTTTATTGATTTTCTGCCTCCTGGGCCTTTACATTTCTGAGGAAAGGTGTTAAAGTCATCAACTATAATAGTGGATTTGTGTATTTCTGCTATCAGTTTTTGCTTCATGTAGTTTGATGATGTGTTTTTAGGTATACACATATTAAAAATTATGTTCTCTTTGAGAATTGAATCTTTTTCTATATGAAATGTCCCTTTTAAATCTGCTATAACTGTCCTTCCTTTGAAGTCTGCTCTAAAATTAATCTAGCTACTCCTATATTTTCTTTTTGCTGGAGGTACTGGTGTTTTATTTGTACATTTATCTACAGTTAGGAATGAATGTAAGCTTTACTATCATTTACAATGTGGATTGGGCTTCCCTGGTGGCTCAGATGATAAAGAATCCACCTGTAATGTGGGAGACCCTGGTTTGATCCCTGGGTCAGGAAGATCCCTTGGAGGAGGGCATGGCAACCCACTCCAGTATTCTTGCCTGCAGAATCCCCATGGACAGAGGAGCCTGGAGGGCTACAGTCCATATGTAGATTGACAAATGTCACATAGCTAAGTGTCAAGGACAGAAATCAGGGCAGAGTGTGAGTTCTACCAGTAGAGGGCGATAAAGGAGAGGACTTTATTTGTACTACAAAATCCCACATTATTTTGACTAGTGTTGTTATGGCAAGCTTTCTTAATCCATTTACTTTTTATCTATAAGTGCCTTTGTATTTGAAGTAGGTAGGTTTCTTGTAGACAACTACAGTTGTGTAGTGGTTTGACCTACTCTAAAAATCTCTTTTAATTTACATTTATGTTTTATAATTATTTTCTGGTGGCTTAGTCAGTAAAGAGTCTGCTTGCAATGCAGAAGACCTGTGCTCAATACCTGGGTCGGGAAAATTCCCCTGGAGAAGGAAATGGCAACCCACTCCAGTATTCTTCCTGGAAAATCCCATGGACTGAGGAGCCTGGAGGGCTACATTCCATAGGGTCGCAAGAGTTTGACACTTCTTAGTGACTAAACCTACCTACCTTTATAATTATGAAAGGTCTTATTTCTAGTGACAACTTCAATTTAAAAAATTTTGACATTGTTGTATTAGTTTCTGTTGTACAGCAAAGGGAATCATGTTACACATATACATTTGTCAACTTTTTTTTTTAGATTCTTTCCTCATTTATTGTTCATTGTTATTGTTCAGTTGCTAAGTTGTTCCCATGATCATTTCTAGCTGTTGCTTTTTGATCCGAATACAGGTTTCTCCAGAGACAGGTAAGGTGGTCTGGTATTCCCATCTCTTTAAGAATTATCCACAGTTTGCTGTGATCCACACAAATACTTTTGTGTAGTCAAATACAGCTTATTACTGACTATTAAATAGAGTTCCCTGTGCTATACAGTAGGTTGTTATTAGTAATCTATTTTATATATAGTAGTGTGTATATCTCAATGCTAATCTCCAAATTTTTCCCTCCCCTCTTACACCCTGGTACCCATAAGTAGATTTCCTGCATCTGATGCTCTATTTCTGTTTTGTAAATAAGTTCATTTGTAGCCTTTTTAAGATTCCACATATAAGTGATAACATGGCATTTGTCTTTCTCTATCTGACTTACTTCACTCAGTATGACAATCTTTATGTCCATCCATGTTGCTGCAATGAGAGTACTTTATTTTTTATGACCCAGTTAACATCCCATTGTATATATGCACTACATCTTCTTTATACATTTCTCTGTTGATTGACATTTAGATTCCCTCCATGTCTGGCTACTGTAAATAGTGCTAAGGTGAAGATTGGGGTGTATATATATAGTTAAATTATAATTTTCTCCAGCTATATGCCAAGAAATGGGATTGCTGGATCATATAGTAGCTCTCAATTTTTAGTTTTTTGAGGAACCTCTGTATTCTCCATAGTGGCTATACCAATTTATATGTCAACAAATAGTGTAGAAAGATTCCCTTTTCTACACATCATCTCCATAATTCATTGTTTGTAGATTTTTTGATGATGGCCATTCTGACAAGTATGAGGTTATAATTCACTGCAGTTTTGATTTGGATTTCTCCAGTAATTAGTGATGTTGAGCATCATTTCATATGCCTCTTGGCCATGTGTATCTGTTCTTTGGAGAAATGTATATGTCTTTAGCTCATTTTTTGATTGGGGTGTTTGTTTTTTAGATATTGAAATGCATGAGCTGTTTGAAAACTTTGGAGACTAATCCCTTAGGTTGCATCCTTTGAAATAATTTTCTATCACTCTGTGGGTTGTCTTTTCATTTTTTATGGTTTCCTTTGCTGGGCAAATGCTTTTAAGTTTAATTAAATTCCATTTATTTATTTCTATTATCATTATTCTGAGACATGGGTCAAAATATTTCTACAATGTATGCTAAAGTATGATCTGCCAACGTTGTCCTTTAAGAGTTTTATAGTGTTTAGTTTTACATATAAGTCTTTATTCCATTTTAAATTTATTTTTGTGTGTCATGTTAAAGAATGTCATAGTTTTATTTTTATATGTAGCTGTCCAGTTTTTCCAGTACCATTTATTGAAGATACTGTTCTTTCAAGAAATGTATATGCTTGCCTCCTTTGTCATAGATTAATTGACCATAGGTGCATGAGTTTATTTCTGGGCTTTCCATCCTGTTTCATTGACCTGTGTTTCTGTTTTTGTGTCAGTATCATATGGTTTTGATGGCTGTAGCTTTGTAATATAGTCTGAAGATAGGGTGGCTGATACCTCCAGCTTCTTTCTTCTTTCTCAGGATTGTTTTAGCTATTCTGGGCCTTTTGTGTTTTCTTGCAAATTTTAAGTTTTTTGTTCTGGTTCTTTGAAAAATGCCACTGGTAATTTGATAGGAATTGCACTGAATCTGTAGATTCCATGAGGACTATAGTTACTTTGATGATATTAATTTCTTATATCCAAGAACATGGTGTATCTTTCCATCTATTTGTTTAATCTTTGATTTATTTCATCAGTGCCTTTTGGTTTAGCTCATCAGTGCCTTTTTTAGAGTACAGGTCTTTTGTCTCCTCAGGTTTATTCATAGGTATTTTATTCTTCTTGATTTGATGGTAAATGGGAATGTTTTTTAAATTTCTCTTTCAGATATTTCATTTTTAGTGTGTAGAAATGCAACATATTTCTGTGTATTAATTTTGTATCCTTCAATCTCAGGAAATTTATTGATGATACCATCTTTAGGCTTTTCTATGTGTGGGAACATATCATCTACAAACAGTGACAGTTTTAATTTTTTTCCAATGTGGATTCCTTTTATTTCTTTTCTTCTCTGATTGCCTTTTGCTAGGACTTCCAAAACTATGTTGGATAAAATTGGCAAGAATGGATATCTTAATCTTGTTCCTGATCTTAGAGGAAATGCTTTTCAACACTAAGTATTCTGTTAGCTGTTAGTTTGTCATATATGGCCTTTATTATGTTGAGGTATGTTCCTTCTATGCCCACTTTCTGGAGTGTTTTTATGATAAATGGGTGTTGAATTTTGTCAAAAGTTTTTCCTTCATCTATTAAGATGACTATATATTTTTTCCTTCAATTTACTGATGTAGTGTGTCACACTGATTGATTTGTGGTTTTTGAAAAATACCTGTATCCTTGGGATAAATCCCACTTGATCATGGTGTATGATCCTTTTAGTGTATTGTTGGATTCACATTGCTTGTAGTGGATTGCTGTGTCTATGTCATCAGTGATACTGGTCTATAGTTTCCTTTTTTGGAGGCATCTATTTTTGGTCTTGGTATCAGAGTGATGGAGACCCAATAGAATGAGTTTATGAGTACTTCTTCCTCTGCAATATTCAAAAATAGTTTCAGATGGATAGCTATTAAATCTTCTCTAAATGTTTGATAGAATTCTCTTGTGAAGCCAAATAGTTCTGGACTTTTGTTTGTTTGGTGTTTCAACATCAGTTTCAATTTTAATAATTGTGATTGGTCTATTTCTATTTCATCCTCCTTTGTCTTGGGATATTTTACCTTAGTCCATTTATTACTTAGTCATTCATTTTATTGCATATAGTTGCTTGTAGTAGTCTCTTATGATCCATTTTATTTCTGTGGTGTCCATTGTAACATTCTTTTTCTTTCCTAATTTTATTAATTGATGAGTCTCACTAAAAGTTTATCAGTTTTCTTCTTGATGAGTCTCACTAAAAAATTATCAATTTTGTTTATCCTTTCATGATTAGCTTTTAGTTTCATTGATTTTTCTTGGTCTCTATGGCATTTATTTTTGCTCTTATCTTTATAATTTCTTTCCTTCTGCTGACTTTGGGTTTTGCTTTTTTTCCCTTTTCTGTAGCTGTTTTGGGTGTAAGGTTAGACTGTTTATTTGTGATTTTTTAAAATGTTTCTTTCCTGAGATAAGATTGTATTTCTACAAACCTTCCTCTTAAGAAATATTTTTGCTCTGTCTCATAGATTTTGAATTCTTGTGCTTTCATTTTCATTTGTCTCTAGGTATTTTGGGGTTTACTCTTTGATTTCTCCTATTATCCATTGGTTGTTCAGTAGCATATTATTTAGCCTCCACATGTTTGTGTTTTTTAGTTCTATTCATGCCGTTGATTTTAATATCATAGCTTTGTTGTCATAAGATACTTGATAATATTTCAGTTTTATTAAATTTATCAAGGCTCTCTTTTTGGTCCAGCATATGATCAATCCTTCAGAATGTTCCATGTGCACTTGAAAAGAATGTGCATTCTTCTGATGTTGGATGGATAATCCATACATATCAGTTAAATCCACATAGTCCAATGTGTCATTTAAGACCTGTGTTTCATTATTAATATTCTGTCTGGATGATGTGTCCATTGATGAAATTAGAGTATCAATACACTGTTATTGTATTACTGTCAATTTCTCCCTTTATGACTTTTAGTATTTTCCTTATATATTGAGGTGCTCCTATATAGGCTGCATATATATTTATAATTTTTATATCTTCTTCTTGGATTGATGCCTGGATCACTATATAGAGTCCTTTGTCTCATGCAACAGTCTTTGTTTCAAAGTTTATTTCCACTGATATGAGTATTGTTATTCCAGCTTTCTTTGTATTTCCATTTGCATGGAATACTTTTTCCATCCACTCACTTTGCATCTGTGTGTGTCCATATATCTGAAGTGGCTCTCTTTTAGACAGTATATATATGAGTCTTATTTTTGTATACATTCAGACAGTCTATGTCTTCAGTAGAGTATTTAATCCATTAATGTTTAAGGTAATTATCAACATGTATGTTCTTAATGCTATTTTGTTGTTTTGGATTCATTTTCATAGGTTCTTTTTAGCCCTTTCTCTTTTGTTACCTTCTCTTGTGATTTGATGATTACCTTTACTGTTGTGCTTGGATTCCTTTTACTTTTTTGTGCGTATACATTGTAGATTTTTGGTTTGTGGTTACCATAAAGTTTTGATATAGCAATCTGTATACAAATAAGTTTTTCTCAAGTTACTGGTCTCTTAAATTCAAATCCATTTCAATATTCTTCATTTGTATTCTCCTTTTCTCATTTTTTATGGTTTTCATATCATATTTGTGTGTGAATAATTTGCTACACTTACTGTATATTTGCCATTACTGGAGAGCTTTTCCATTTGTAATTTTCTTTTCCACCTAGAAATTTTCATTAGGTATTTATTATAAAGCTGTTCCGGTTGTGAGGAATTTTCTTAGCTTTTGCTTGTCTGTAAAGCTTTTGATTTCTCTGTCCAATCTTAATGAGAGCCTTGTTAGGTAGATTATCCTTGGGTGTAGGTTCTTGCCTTTCCTACAAAATAAATAAATCATATATTTAATTATATGATTAAATATATCATGGCTATCATTTCTGGCCTGCAGAGTTTCTGATGAGAAATAAGATGATAACCTTATGAGAGTTCCCTTGTAAGTTATTTCTTGATTTTCCCTTTTGCTTTTAATATCTTTTCTTTGTATTTAATTTTTGATAATTTGTTTAATATGTGTCTTGCCGTGTTCCTCCTTGGGTTTATCTTGTATAGGATTCTGTACTTCCTCAAACTGGGTGACTATTTCCTTTCTCACGTTAGGGAAGTTTTCAGGTATTATCTCTTCAAATATATTCTCCTTCCCTTTCTCTCTCTCTGCTCCCTCTGGGAGCTCTACAATATGATGTTGTTGCATTTATTTTTGTCCTAGCAGTCTCTGAGACTGTTCTCACTTCATTTTTCTTTATTCAGATCTGTATCTGTGATTCCCACCATTCTGTCTTTCAGTTTATTAATTTTTCTGCCTCAGTTATTCTTCTTTTGAGATTTTCTAGTGCATTTTTCATTTTAGTTATTGCATGGTTTATCTTTTTTTTTTCTTTAGTTTGCTAGGTCTTTGTTAATTATTTCTTGTATCTTCTCAATCTGTGCCTCCATTCTTTTTCTGAGTTCTTGAATCATCTTTACTTTCATTACTTTGAATTATTTTCATCCAGATTGCCTATCTCTTCTTCACTTAGTTATACTTTTGGGGTTTTATCTTGATCTTTCATCTGGGACATATTCCTCTGCCAATTCATTTTGTCTGACTTTCTGTGATTGCAGTTTCCTTTCAGAAGGCTGCAGGCTTGTAATTCTTCTTGCTTCTGCTGTCTGCACCCTGGTGGATGAAGCTGAGTTTTGTTCCTCGGGTGGCAGAGCTGTGTGAACAGTTGCTTTCCCTGGGAAGCTGTGTGCTCAAGAAGACTTTAAGCAGTCTTTCTGCTAATGGATGGGGCTATGATACCTCACCTGTTGATTGTTTGTACTGAGGCATCCCAGCACTGTAGCCTACAGGCTGTTGAGTGGGGCCTTGTCTCGGTGAGAAAATGACAGCCTTTGGGAGAGCTCATGCCAATAAGTATTCCCCAGAACTACCACGGCCATTGTCTTTGTCTTCAAAGACAAAGATGTGAGCCACATCTGCCCCTGGCCTCTGAAGGAGACCCTCCAATACTAGCAGGTAGGTCTGGCCCAGGTTCTATCTGATTTTTCCCCTGAGTCCTGGGGCACATACGATCTTGTGTGCAACCCTCCAAGAGCGGAGTTTCTGTTTCCCCTAGTCCTGTGGAATTTCTGTGACCAAATCCCACTGGCCTTCAAAGCCATATTCTCTGGGTGATCCTCCACCTGTTTCCAGATTCCCAGCTTGGAGAGCCTAGCACTGAGCTCACAATCTTCACTACTATGGGAGAACTTCTGTGACATCATTATTTTCCAGTTTGGGATTTACTCACCCAGTGGATATGGGATTTGATTTTATTGTGATTTCACCCCTTCTACCATCTCCTTGGGCTTCCCTGGTGGCTCTGCTGGTAAAGAATATGCCTGCAATGTGGGAGAACTGGGTTTGATCCCTGGGTTGGGAAGATCCCCTGGAGAAGGGAATGGCTACCCACTCCAGTATTCTGGACTGGAGAATTCCACAGACTGTATAGTCCATGAAGTCACAAAGAATCAGACACCCCTGAGTGACTTTCACTTTCACCATCTCCTTGTGATTTCTTCTTTGTCTTTGTATGTAGGATATCTTTTTTGATAGGCTCCAGTTTTTTTTTTTTTTAATTTTTTGTCAATGGTTGATCAACAGTTAGTTGTGATTTTGTGTTTTCATCAGAATAGATTAACTCATGTCCTTCTACTCCACCATCATGTCCCCAGCTTGCCCACACTATTTGTTTTCTCTTTTGTTGCCTGTGTGTAGCATATTATACTAAAGAAAACATTTTGAAATCTTCTGTCGAATTTTTTCCTTATGTTTTTGACTAAGGTTTTTATAGCTGTAGCCATTGCCTTAGGTTTTGATCCCTTTTGAGTTAATTTTTTGCATGGTGTAAATTAAGAATCATTCTCCATTCTTTTGTATGTGGATATCTTGTTCTTCCAACAGTATTTACTGACAAGACTGTTTTTACCCACTGTATTATCTTTATGTCATTGTCAAAATATTTTGCCTATATACATAAAGATTTTTTTTCCCCCTGGGCTCTGTATTTCATTCTATGTTCTATATATCTATGTTTATGCCAGTACCACATTGCTTTGATGACAGAAGTTTGCCAATAGATCTTGAAATCATTAAGTATAAAAGTTTCAACTTTTTTCTTTTGCAAGAATATTTTGCCTATTTTCTATTCCTTAAGATTCCATATAGATATTATAATGTACTTTTCATTTGTGTTTCATTTCATTTCATCACCACTGGAATTTTGATAAGGATTGCATCAAAGCAATAGATTTCCTTGGGTGGTATTAATATATATATTATATTAATAATATTTTCTTCCACTATAAGAACAGAAAGTGTCTTTATTTAGGTATTCTTTATTTCAGCAATGTATTGTAATTTTTATTGTACAAGCCTATTACTTCCTTTTAAGATTGTTCCCAAATATATTATTGGAAGAGGAAGTAATTTCTAAATTTCCTTTTTAGACTGTTTATTTTATTGTATAGAAGCACAACTGATTTTTTCATGTTGATTTAGTGTCCTGCTACTTTGTTATATTCATTTATTAGTTTCAATAGTTTTTTTATATTCAGAATATTGTACATATAAAATTATGTTATCTGTGAACAGAAAGTTTTACTTCTTTCTTTCCCATTTGTTTATCTTTTGTTTCTTTTTATTGCATGACTGCTCTGTTTAGAATTTCCTACACTATGTTGAATAAAAGTGGCAAAATCAAGCATCTTTGTTTTGTACCTAATCTCAGAGGTAAAGTTTTAAGCCTTTCAATATTTAGTATAATAGATGTGAGATTTTACTACATGACCTTTATTATATTAAGATTTTGTCCTATTCTTAGTTTTTTTTTTAATTTTTTGTTACAAAATGTGTGTTGGATTTTGTAAAATTCCAATTCTTTTTATGCATCAATTGGGATGATTTTGTTTTTTTCCTTTCATTTTTCTAATGAGCCATATTATATTGATTGGTGTTTACATATTGAACTATTCTTGCTTTCCATGAATAAATCTTACATGGTCTTATATCCTGCTTTTGAATTCTGTTTGGTAGTATTATATCAATATTCATCAGGGATATTGTTCCATAGATAACTTGTCGTGGTTTTGTTTCACTTTGGTACTAGGGTAATACATTTGGACATGTTCCATTTTAAATATTTTGAAAGATTTTGAGGATAATTGATGTTAATTCTTCCTTACATGTTTGTTAGAATTCACCAGTGAAGACATCTGGTCCTGGACTTTTCTTTCTGGGAGGTTTTTGGTTACTGATTTAATTCCCTTAGTAGTTTTAGGTATTTTCAGATGATCTGTTTCTTCATGATTCAGCTTGAAAGGCTGTGAGTTTCTAAAAATCTGTCCATTTTATCTAGAAGATCCAACTGTTAATAGTATTTTATTATAATACCTTTATTTCTTTAAGATATTTTGTTATATCTCTTATTTATATTTTTAGGTTTTTTGTGTCTTCTTTCTTTTATCTGAATCTATTAAAGGTTTGTCAAGGTCATTGATCTTTTCAATAATCCAATGCTTGATTTCATTGATGTTCTCTTTTCTTTTAAAGACTTCTTTATTTTGTTTATCTCTACTCTAATATTTATTATTTCCTTCCTGCATTTAGCTGTGGGTTTGTTTATTTTTTCTTTTCTATTTTTCTTAATGTGTGCAGTCATGGATTTTTTTTTTTTTTTGAGGGAGTCATTATTTTTGTAATGTAAGTATTTACAGTTAAAAATTTCTCTTAGCATCTCATAGGTTTTGATATGTTGTTATAATCAGTAGTCTCAGGATACTTTCTAATCTATCTTTGATCATTATGATTTCTTCTTTGACCATTGATTGTTTAATTAGCATTGTATCTGTATTTTTAATTTCTAGATTTTCTCTTTTCCCTCCACCACTAATTTCTAGTTTTATTACATTGTTGGAAACACAATATGATTTTTATAGTCTTAAATTTACAAGACTTATTTTTTTTGACTAACAGGTGATCTATCCTGGAGATTGTTCTGTGTGAATTTGAGATAAATATGAATTTTGCCATTATTGGATAGAATTTTCTCTATACATCATCTCAGGTCCATTGTTTTATAGTATTCTTCATGTTTGTTATTTTTCTTTCTTTCTTTCTTTTTTACTTATTTCTTGTCTGGTTGGTCTATTCAATATTGAAAATAGAATTTTACTCTTTATCTGACATGCCTTCCCTCCTTATAATTCTGTCAATGTTTGCTTCACATATTTAGGATCTGTGATGTTTGAGGCATATGAGCTTAAAGTTGGTATGTCTTTGTGGTAAATTTGACATTATACAAAGTCCTTCTTAAATTCACAATGATATATCACTTCACAAATCTCCAGATGGCTGGCATCAAATACTCCACAAATATAACAAATGTTAATAAGAATGTAAACAAAAGGGAACAGTTGTACATTTTTGGTTGGAATGTAAATTGGCATAACATTATGGAAAGAGTAATGAGATTTCTTAAAAAAGTAAAAATAAAATTACCATATCATCTAGTAATTCCTAGGTATATATATCTGAAAAAAGGACTAATTGGTGAAAAGATACATGCAGCCCAATGTTCACAGCAGTAATATTTACAACAACCAAGATATGGAAGCAACTTAAATGTCCATCAAGTGATGAATAAATAAAGATGTGGCATATGTATACAATGGGATATTACTCAACCATACAAAAGAATGAAATTCTGCCATTTGGAATAATGTGGATGGACCTAGATAGTAAAATAAATACTCTATATTATCACTTGTAAAGTCTAAAATATAAAACTTGTGAATTTATGCAGTGAAGCAGAAACAGACTCACATATATAAAGAACAAAACATATATAGAGAAAAAGATGGTGGAGGAGTAGGTGGCTGTGGAGTACATCTCTCTCTATGGATACATCAAGAATACACATACAGACACAAAAGTGCATGCAGAACACCAGCTGAGAGCATAAAGGAGGACCTGACTTGTAGAAAAGAATATATAGAACCACACAAAACTCTGTAAGAGGAAGGAACAGTGGGGAAAAACAAGAGTATTAATAGGACTGGACCTACCCTTGGTGGGTGGGGGAACTGAAGCAGGGTTTCGATCCCCACAGTGGGGAAATTGTCTGAGTCAGAGGAGAAATATTTAAGGCTGAGAGTGAAACAGCTGATCTGTGGCAGCCTAACTGGAATGAGAATCAGACAGTCCTTGCCACAGCCATACATACGCTGGGCAGGAACGTGGGTCTCCTGGAAGGGGCAGTGGCTGGGAGCTGGACTTAGGGGATTGTGAAGCAATCCCAGTGCGAGGGCTGCTGTTGACAGCAGAGAGACGGATCAAAGGGATGTGAAGGAGGAGATCGTGGTGGGAAGTGCCTGTGGGGGAAAGCCAGGCAGTCATGAAAGCAAGGCAATACTGCTGAGTCACACATAGGGGGTGGACCCATTACCATAGCCTCTCTCTCCCCACATGCCAACATAGAAGCACACTGCACTAAAGAGTAGGACCCCACCCAGGGGTGGTGCCTCATGTGCCAATCTATAGAGTAGGACCCCAGTCATGGGGGCCTCTCTATGTGTCTGACTTGCCAAAAAACAGAGAAGGACCCCAGTCAAGGGATCCCTTTAAGTGCCTGAATGGGCAGAGCTATGGAGAAAGACTGGCCAAAGAAGCCTTCTGATCACCAGCTACAAGAGGCTCAAAAAAAGACTCTGATAGGGCCATAACTCCTGCCATGGAGGCAGTTTGTGTCCCTGAACACTCAGTGCTGCCAGTGTCCCTGCAAGCCAAGCAGTTGCATCACCTTCACGGTCAACTCTCACTGGGGCAGAGCTGCCACAGGCAAAAAAAAAAAAAAGTCTTGTGTTTATGTAGGCAGGGTCACTTCGGTCCTGTCCAGCTCTTTGCGACCTGTCAGACTTCTCTGTTAGAGAGGGGGTTCTCCAGGCAAGAATACTGGAGTGTATTGGCCAATACAGGTTGCCATAGCCTTCTAGAGCATTATATGTCCTGCTGCCCTAGACGCCAACCCCTCAGAGTACATGGCTTTGTCAGAACCCCTGTGACCCAAGCAGATGCACCACTTCCACACCTGGCCCTCACAGGGGCAAACACAAGCCCTCCAGGGCAGCCTCGGGAGCTAAACCCCAGTGGACAAACCACATGCAGAGGTGGAAATAAAACCACAACTGAAACCCAGGGGCAGTGTGGCTAAGGAAGAAGACCCAAAACATTCCCACCAGCTGTAAGTGGCAGATTAAATCCACACGATCAACTAAGCAGACTCTGTGTCTGGAATATATAAAAGGCCACTGAGAGCTCCCACAAAAGAAAATGCACTAGCTCTGACAGCTGTGGACATTGGAGGCAAGAACACACAGGAGTAGGACCAGATTAGAATAAGAGCAGCCCCCAAAGCAGGTCCAGAGAGCAGTACAGTGTTGGAGGGCATCCCAGGGAGGTAAAGTGGACTGTGATTTCCAGGGAGGGAAAGGACTCTGACAGCAGAGACCCAAGAAAATCATTCATTATTCTTATTTTTTGAGTTGTTCTGTAGATTCTTTTGTGTACTTTCTTTCTTTTTTTCCCTTTTTTCACACATCTGTTGTAGTTGTCAATTTTACTGGCACTAAGAAATTCAATTAAGCCTTTGGGCTTTTTTTTTTCCTTTTTCCTCTGTCACATTTTTTTATAGTTGTTATAAACCTCTGCCTCTCTGTTGGGATTTTGCAGTTCTGTGGAGTTTTCCACTTTTTTTACTTTTCTCTTATTTTAATTATAATTTTTAAAATCTATTATTATTTTTCTACATTTATTCCTTTGTTTGTTTTTCCTAATGTTCTTTTCCCCTTGCATTTAATCTTTAATGTGTATAAATATTCTTTATCTACCTCTATTTAACTTTGCATATATATTCTTTCTTTCTTTTCTTTCTCTCCTTTCCTCAAAACATATTTGTTAGCTTTATTTTCCTTGCTTTATTCCCCAATTGGCACCTTGCTTTAGTTTTGTTTTCCATTTTGTGCTTTAATTAATTTTGTTCTGGTAGATATAATTTTTGGTTTCCTTTGTTTGCTGGGTCAATCTATTGTACTTAATTTTTATTGGACTGTTTTGATTTTGCTTATGTGTGTATATGTATATGTGTATATTAAGTCACACTTCTATTGTTGTTATAAACCTCTGCCTCTACATTGGGCTTTTGCAATTCTGTGGAGTTTTCTTTTTTTCCCCTTTTTTCTTTACTTCTTCCATTTTTTCATCTTCTCTCTTTTTTTATAATTTTAATTTTTAAAAACCTATTATATTTTTCTACATTTATTCCTTTGTTTGACTTTCCTACTGTTCTTTTCCCCTTGCAGTTAATCTTTAAAGCATATAAATATTATTCATCTACCTCTATTTAACTTCGCATATCTATTCTTTCTTTGTTTTCCTCTCAACATATTTGTTAGTTTTGTTTTCATTGCTTTATCCCCCAGTTGGCAACTTGCTTTAGTTTTGATTTCCAGTTTGTGCTTAAGTTAGTTTTGTTCTTAATTGGTAAATATAATTTTTTATTTCCTTTGTTCACCAGATCAATCTGCTGCTGCTAAATCACTTCAGTCATGTCCAACTGTGTGACTCTATAGATGGCAGCTCACCAGGCTCCCCCATCCCTGGGATTCTCCAGGCAAGAACACTGGAGTGGGTTGCCAATATTTTATTTTTGTTAGACTGTTTTCACTTTGCTCATGGGTGTATATGTATATGTGTATATTCCATTATTTTAATTATTATGTGCCTGACTTTGTAACTGCCATTGGTCTGGGGTTCATCTTTGGTTTCTCGTTTCTGGAGATTTGTTATACTCTCCCTTAATGCCATAAAAAACCACTTGTGGAATATTTGTTCCTGACCAGAGATCAAACCTCGAGCCTTTGGGAAGGGGACTCCAAGCACCTAGACTACCAGAGAACTAACCCAAGGGAGTACCAAATACTGAGAACTCACACAAAGAAAACCACTTGAATATAAGACCCAGCATTACCCAACTACCCATAGCACCCTGTGCAGGACGTTTCATCTAAACAACAAACAAAACAAAGATACAAACCCAATCATCAGCAGACAAGAGTACCACCTCATTCAGCCTTGCCCATCAGAGGAAAAAAACAAACAAACAAACAAAAACTCAGCACAAATCTCATCCTATACAAAGCTCACACAAATCACTGGACCAACTTTTAGAGGTCAGAAACCAAAAGTAAGAAAAAATTCAACCTTCTTCAAGGAAAGAATTCATCTTTCCTTGAAACCTGGGAAAAGGAGACCTCACACACAATACTTGAAAAAATGAAAAGGCAGAGAAATACTGCACAAATGAAGGAGCAAACTAGAAACACAGAAGTCCAAATAAATGAAGAGGGAAAAGGAAAATTATGTGAAAAAAGAATTCAGAATAATGATAGTGAAGATGATCAAAAACCTTGAAAACAAAATGCATAAAATGCAAGAATCAATTAACAAAGACCTAGAAATATTAAAGAATAAGCATACAGAGACAAACCACACAATTACTGAAATTAAAAATACTGTAGAAGGAATCAATAGCATAATATCTCAAGTAGAAGAATGAATCAGTGAGCTGGAAGATAAAATGGTGGAAATAATTTCTGAAGAGCAGAAAAAAAGTAAAAAGAATGAAAAGAGCTGAGGACAGTCTCAGAGACCTCTGGGACCACATAAAATGCACCAAAATTCGAATTATAGGGCTCCTAGAAGAAGAAGAGAGAAATAAAGGTATGAGAAAGTTTTTGAAGAGATTATAGTTGAAAACTTCCCCAACATGGAAAAGGAAATAACCAATCAAGTCCAAGAGGCACAAAGAGTCCCATATAGAATAATCCCAAGGAGAAACATGCCAAGACACATACTAATCAAACTAACAAAGACTAAACACAAAGAAATAGTATTAAAAGCAGCAAGGGAGAATCAACAAGTAACAGACAAGGGAAACTTCATACGCTTAAAAGCTGATCTTTCAGCAGAAACTCTGTAGGCCAGAAGGGAATGGGAGGATATATTTAAGTACTGAAAGGGAAAAATATACAACCAATATTACTTTGCCCAGCAAGGATCTCATTCAAAATTGATGGAGAAATAAAAAGCTTTTCAGATAAGCAAAAGTTAAGAGAATTCAGTACCACCAAACCAGCTTTACAATGAATGTCAAATTGACTTCTATAGTCATGAAATACAACAGAAGAAAAAAGATCTACAAAATCAACCCAAAACAATTAGAAAATGGCAATAGGAACATATATATCAATAATTACTTTAAATGTAAATGGATTAAATCCTCCAACCAAAAGACACAGACTGGCTAAATGGAAATAAAAACAAGACCCATATATATGCTCTCTGCAAGAAACCCACTTCAGACCTCAAGACACACATAGACTGAAAGTGAGGAGATGGAAAAATATATTCCATAAAAATGGGAAGCAAAGGAAAGCTGGAGTAGCAATCCTCATATCAGACAAAATAGACCTTAAAATAAAGATTACAAGAGATAAGGAAGGACACTACATAATGATCAAGGGATCAATCCAAGAGGAAGACATAACAATTGTAATATCTATGCACCCAACATAGGAGCACCTCAATACATAAGACAAGCACTAACAGACATAAAAGGAAAAATTGACAGCAACACAATCATAGTAGGGGACTTTAACACCCCACTCACACCAATGGACAGATCATCAAAACAAAAACTTAATATGGAAACACAAGTCTTAAATGATACATTAGATGAGATGGATCTCATTGACATCTTAAGGACATTGCAGCCAAATGCAGAAGAATACACCTTTTCTAGTGTACAAGGAACATTGTCCAGAATACACCATATGTTGGGTCACAAATCAAACCTCAGTAAATTTAAGAAAATTGAAATCATATCAAGCATCTTCTCTGGCCACTATGCTATGAGACTAGATATTAATTACAAGAAAAAAACTGTAAGAAACACAAACACATGGAGACTAAACAACAGGTTTCTAAATAACCAACAGATTACTGAAGAAATCAAAAGGGAAATAAAAAAGTTTCTAGAAACAAATGGCAATGAAAACATGACAACTCAAAACCTATGGGATGCAGCAAAAGCAGTTCTAAGAGTGAAGCTTATAGCAATACAAGCCTACCTCAAGAAACAAGAAAAACATCAAGTGGAGAACCTAACTTTACACTTAAAGCAACTGCAAAAATAAGAAGGAAAAAAAAGAATATTAGTAAAAGGACAGAAATAAACATGGGAGCAGAAATACATGAAAAAGAAATGAAAGAAGCAATAGTAAAGACTAATAAAACTAAAATCTGGTTCTTTGAGAAGATAAACAAAATAGACAAACACTTAGCAAGACTCAACAAGAAAAAAAAGAAGAATCAAATCAACAAAATTAGAAATGAAAAAGTAGAAGTTACAAGAGACAATGCAGAAATACAAAGGATTGTGAGAGACTATTATGAACAACTATATGGCAATAAAGTAGATAACCTGGAAGAAATGGACAAGTTCTTAGAAAAGTTTAATCTTCCAAGACTGAATCAGGAAGAAATAGAAATTATGAACAACCCAGTTATAAGCTATGAAATTGAAGCTGTGATCAAAAATCTTCCAAAACACAAAAGCCCAGGACCAAATGGCTTCAAAGGAGTATTCTATTAAACATTTAGAGAAGAGATCATGCCTATCCTTCTAAAACTCTTTCAAAAAATTGCAAAGGGGTGTCACTAAGATGGCAGAGGAATAAGATGGGGAGACCACTTTCTCTCCCACAAATTCATCAAAAGATCATTTGCACGCTGAACAAATATCACAAAACAACTTCTGAATGCTGGCAGAGGACACCAGGCACCCAGAAAGGCAGCCCATTGTCTTCAAAAGGAGGTAGGACTAAATATCAAAGATAAAAAGAGGGACAAAAGAGTTAGGCACAGATACCCATCCTGCAAAGGGAGTCTTAAAAGAGAAATTTCCAAACACCGGCAGGTTTGTGGGGAGTTTTGGAATGTCAGAGGGCAACATAACTGAGAGGAAAAAATAAACAAAAGCCACAGATTATGTGTCTAATGGCAACTCCCAGTGGAGAAGTATATCAGAGGCTCGTGTCTGCCACCAGCAAGCAGGGGCTGAACAGGGAGGTATGGGCTGCACTGCTTAGGGTAAAGATCAGGTCTGAATGCCCTGAGGGCAATCTGAGGGAGCTAACATGAGATAGCAACCCAAACGTTGGGATAGCCAGAGAGGGGAAAAAATAAAAAAATAAAAAACAGGAAAGAGAGAGAGAGAACTTTCCTATGAAAATCTCTAACCTAAGGCACTGCCGGGCCTGCTCACAGAACAAAGGACTGAGCAAATACCAGAGGAGAGTTAGCCGGCTGCGGACCAGCCCATCCCCCGCCGGAGGCAGGGAGGCAGGCGGGCACCAGCCAGAGCTGGAAGGAAAGGGGCAAACTTGGCCCCAGAAATGGCATATCCTACCGAACTGTGAGCAGGCTTCCAGTTGCTAACCAAGTCTTCCTGGCATCCTGCATGATTGACAACCGCCAGGAGGGTCACAGCCAGAGATCAGCTCTCCAGAGGAGATGCATGGCACACCTGACAAGGCGCTCCTGCTTCACACCCAGGAAACTGAGCGGCTGGGACTGGGGAGGTGATAAGACGCACTGTACCTGGGGAGAGTGTGCTTGCCAAGCACCTGGTCGCCTGAGCTGCTTGGACTTAGAAGGGCACAAAACGCAGGCCCAACTGAGTCTGTGCCTTTGTGGAGTACCTGAGAACCTGAGCAGCATAGATCTGGGAAGTGCACTCAACCCAGGGCCTTCCTTAGACAGTTCCATGGCAGAGTAACCTGGAGCCCGAGCAGTGTAGACTGAGAAAGCACACATGCCATGAGCAGGGGCAAACCCAGTGTGGCTCAGACATTGCGAGCACTCCCCACACATGCCAGCGATATGTGTTTGCAGTGTTCCTCCCTCCTCGCAGCACAATTGAACAAGTGAGCCTAAATAAATGACCACCTTTGCGCCCTCGTGTCAGGGCAGACGTTAGATACTGATGAGACTTGCAAACAGAGGAAGCCAAAATAAACAAAGAAGAGGGAGAAACTTTGGAAGTGATACGTGCAACAGATTAAAACCCTATAGTTAGCACTGGCTACATTGGAAGGGACCTATAGACCTTGAGAGGAAGTATAAGGTGGAATAAGGAACTATCTGAAACTGAACTGACCACACACTGCCTTCAAGAGTTCCAGAGAAATCCTATATATGTTTTACTATTATCATTTTTAAATTTTTAAAAAATTTTCAGTTCTTTATTACCCCTTTAATTTTTTTTAAAACCTATTACCTTGAAAAAAAAAAAGACCCTATTTTTAAAGCAAATTTCATATTGTTTAGATAACGTCTGCTATTTTGTGGTTTTTTAATACTGTATTTTTGAGAGTCTAACCTCTACTCTAGATTTTTGTATTTGTTATCAATTTTGTACCATCAAGATGGCAGAGGAATAGGATGGGGAGACCACTTTCTCCCCCACAAATTCTTCAAAAGAACATTTGAACGCTGAGTAAACGCCACAAAACAACTTCTGAATGCTGGTAGAGGACATCAGGCACCCAGAAAAGCAGCCCACTGTCTTCAAAAGGAGGTAGGAAAAAATATAAAAAGAGGTAGGGACAGAGCTCCATCCCAGGAAAGGAGTCTTAAAAAAGAGAGAAGTTTCCAAACACCAGGAAATATTCTCACTGCCGAGTCTGTGGCGAGCCTTGGAACCACAGAGGGCAACATAAAAGGGAGGAAAAATAAATAAATAATTAAAACCCACAGATTATGTGCCCAACGGTAACTCCCCCAGCGGAGAAGCAGCACAGACACCTGCACCCGCCACTAGCAAGCAGGGGCTGGGCAGGGAGGCATGGGCTGCATTGCTTAGAGTAAGGACTGGGCCTGAAGGCCCCGAGGGCAATCTGAGGGAACTAACTTGGGATAGCAAACCAGACTGTGGGATAGCTACCATGTGAAAAACCCTAACTTAGGACACCACCGGGCCCGCTCACAGAACAAAGGAAAGAGCAAAGCAAGCCAGCTGCAGACCGGCCCATACACCCTCTATGGTGACAGGCATGCGAAGGCAGCCTTAGCTGGAAGGGGGCAATCACGGCCCCAGAGAGGCTTTATCTACCAAACTGCAAGCAGGCTTCATTGCTAACCAAGACTTCTTGGGATTCTGGATGGTCAACATCTGCCTGAGAAGGTGCACCGGTTGTACACCCAGAAAACCAAGCAGCGGGGTCCGGGGAGGGGATAAGTCACAGCAACCAAGCTCGCCAAACACCTGGTCACCTGAGCTCCTCAGATCTGGGAAGGGCACAAAACGCAGGCCCAACCGAGTCTGCGCCTCTGAGGACTACCCGAGTACCTGAACCTGAGTGGGTTAGACCTGGGAAGTGCATACAACCAGGGCTGGCCTCAGACAGTTCCCGGCAGAGCAACCTAGAGCCTAAGCAGTGTAGACAGGGAAAGCACACATGCCGTGAACAGGGGAAACCCAGTGTGGTTGAGACACTGCGAGCACATACCAGTGTTTTTTGTTTCCTGCGTCCCTCCCTCCCCACAGCACAACTGAACAAGTGAGACTAAAGTGTCCACCACCGCCCCCTTGTGTCAGGGCAGAAATTAGACACTGAAGAGACCAGCAAACAGAAGAAACTAAAACAGAGGGAACCTCCTTGGAAGTGACAGGTGCAATAGATTAAAACCCTGCAGTTAGCACCAACTACATAGGAAGGGGCCTATAGATCTTGAGAAATATAAGCTGGATCAAGGAATTATCCAAAAATGAAGTGACCCCACACTGCCCACAACAACACCAGAGAAAGTCCTAGATATATTTTTATTATTTTTGCTATCATTCTTTAATTTAATTTTTTTATTTTTAAGACCTGTTACTCCTTTAATTTTGATTTTTACAATCTACTATTACTTTGCAAAAAAAAAAAAAAGAGATCCTATTTTTTAAGCAAACTTCATATATATATATATATATATATATATATATATAATAATTTTGTGACCTTTTTTTTCCATTAATATTGTATTTTTGAACACCCAACTTCTACTCTAGACTTCTAATCTTTGCTTTTTGGTATTTTTTATCAATTTTGTACCTTTAAGAACCCAATCTTCAGTACCCATTTTTACTTGGGAGTGAGATCACTGGCTGGACTGCTCGCTCCCACTTTTTCTCCACCAGGTCGCTTCTATCTCCTCCCTCCCCCTTCTCTTCTCTACCCAACTCTGTGAATCTCTTTGTGTGTTCAAGACAGTGGGGAACACTTAGGGAATTGATTACTGGCTGGATCAGTCTCTCTCCTTTTGATTTCCTGCTTTATCCTCCTGGCCACCTCTGTCTCCTTCCTTCCTCTTCTCTGTATAACTCTGTGAACATCTCTGAGTGGTCCAGACTGTGAAGCACACATAAGGAAGTGATTACTGACTAGCTTGCTCTCTCCTCTTTTGATTCCACCTCATCTCATCCTGGTCACCTCTATCTCCCTCCTCCCTCTTCTCTTCTCCATGTAACTCTGTGAACCTCTCTGGGTATCCCTCACTGTGGAGAAACTTTTCATCTTTAACCTAGATGTTTTTATCAATGGTGCTGTATAGATGGAGAAGTCTTGAGACTACTGTAAAAATAAGACTGAAAACCAGAAGCAGGAGGCTTAAGTCCAAATCCTGAGAACACCAGAGATCTCCTGACTCCAGGGAACATTAATCGACAGGAGCTCATTAAACGCCTCTATACCTACACTGAAACCAAGCACTACCCAAGGGCCAACAAGTTCCAGAGCAAGACATACCACGCAAATTCTCTGACAACGCAGGAACACAGGCCTGAGCTTCAATATACAGGCTGCCCAAAGTCACTCCAAACCCATTGACATCTCAGAACTCATTACTGGACACTTCATTGCACTCCAGAGAGAAGAAATCCAGCTGCACCCACCAGAACACTGACACAAGCTTCCCTAACCAGGAAGCCTTGACAAGCCACCCGTATAACCCCACCCACAGTGAGGAAACTCCACAATAAAGAGAACTCCACAAACTGCCAGGATACAGAAAGGCTACCCCAAACTCAGCAATATAAACAAGATGAAGAGACAGAGGAATACCCAGCAGGTGAAGGAACAGGATAAATGCCCACCAAACCAAACAAAAGAGGAAGAGATAGGGAATCTACCTGATAAAGAATTCTGAATAATGATAGTGAAAATGATCCAAAATCTTGAAATCAAAATGGAATCAGATAAATAGCCTGGAGGCAAGGATTGAGAAGATGCAAGAAAGGTTTAACAAGGACCTAGAAGAAATGAAAAAGAGTCAATATATAATGAATAATGCAATAAATGAGATCAAAAACACTCTGGAGGGAACAAATAGTAGAATAAGGGAGGCAGAAGATAGGATTAGTGAGGTAGAAGATAGAATGCTAGAAATAAATGAATCAGAGAGAAAAAAAGAAAAACAAATTGAAAGAAATGAGGACAACCTCAGAGACCTCTGGGACAATGATAAACGCCCCAACATTCGAATCATAGGAGCCCCAGAAGAAGAAGACAAAAAGAAAGACAATGAGAAAATACTTGAGGAGGTAATAGTTGAAAACTTCCCTAAAATGGGGAAGGAAATAATCACCCAATTTTGTACCATTAAGAATCCAACCTTCAGTACTCATTTTTACTTAGGAGTGTGGTTACTGGCTTGATTTCTCTCTCCCCTTTTGACTCTCCTTTTTCTCCCCCAGGTCACCTCTATCTGCTCCCTCCCCCTTCTCTTCTCCACTTAACTCTGTGAATCTCTTTGGGTGTTCTGGGCTGTGGAGAAAACTTAGGGAACTGATCACAGGCTAGATTGGTCTCTCTCCTTTTGACTCCCATTCCTCTCCTCCTGGTCACTTCTATCTCCTTCCTCCCTCTTCTCTTCTCTATGGAACTCCGTGAACCTCTGTTAGTATTCCAGACTGTGGAGAGCAAATAGGGAATTGATTACTGGCTAGACTGCTCTTTCCACTTTAGATTCGCCCTCTTCTCCTCCTGGTCACCTCTATCTCCCTCCTCCCTCTTCTCCTCTTCATGTAACTCTGTAAACCTCTCTGGGTGTCCCTCACTGTGGAGATGAAAGATGCTCAACATCACTCATTATCAGAGAATTGAAAGTCAAAACCACAATGAGGTACTATCTCACACCGATCAGAATGGCTGCTATCCAAATGTCTACAAACAATAAATGCTGGATAGGGTGCGGAGAAAAAGAAACCCTCTTACACTGTTGGTGGGAATGCAAAGTAGTACAGCCACTATGGAGAACAGTGTGGAGATTCCTTAAAAAGCCAGAAATAGAACTGCCATACGACACAGAATTCCCACTGCTGGGCATACATACTGAGTAAATCAGAATTGAAAGAGACAAGTGTACCCCAACGTTAGTCTTTGTTAGTTTGATTAATATGTATCTTGGCATGTTTCGCCTTGGGCTTATCCTATATGGGACTCTTTGTGCCTCTTGGATTGATTGACTATTTCCTTTTCCACACTGGGGAAATTTTCAACTATAATTTCTCCAAAAGTTTCCTCATACCCTTCTTTCACTCTTCTTCTTCTGGGACCCCTATAATTTGATTGTTTGTGCATTTGATATGGTCCCAGAGGTCTCTGAGACTGTCCTCAACTCTCATTCTTTTTACTTTTTTCTGCTCTTCAGAAGTTATTTCCTCCATTTAATCTTCCCGCTCACTGATTCGTTCTTCTGCTTCAGATATTCTGCTATTGATTCCTTCTAGAGTATGCTTAATTTCAGTAATTGTGTTGTTTGTCTCTGTGTGCTTATTCTTTAATTCTTCTAGGTCTTTGTTAATTGATTCTTGTGTTTTCTCCATTTTGTTTTCAAGGTTTTGATCGTCTTTACTATCATTATTCTGAATTATTTTTCAGGTAATTTTCCTATTTCCTCTTCATTTATATGGACTTCTGTGTTTCTAGTTTGCTCCTTAATTTGTGCAGTATTTCTCTGCCTTTTCATTTTTTTTTAAAGTTATTGTGTTTGTGGTCTCCTTTTTACAGACTTCAAGGAAAGTTGAATTCTTTCCTTGAAGAAGGTTGAATTCTTTCTTCGTTTTGGTCTGACCTTCTAAATTTGGTTCATTGGTTTGTGTGAGCTTAGTATAGGGTGAGACTTGTGCTGAGTTTTTGTTTGTTTGTTTGTTTTTCCTCTTATTTGCAATTCTGTGTGAGGTGGTACTCTTGTCTGCTGGTGATTGGGTTTGTATTTTTGTTTTGCTTGTTGTTTAGATGAGTCATCCTTCACAGGGTGTTACTGATTGTTGGGTGATGCTGGGTCTTGTATTCAAGCGGTTTCCTTTGTGTGAGCTCTCACTATTTGATACTCCGTAGGGTTAATTCTCTGGTAGTGTAGGGTCTTGGAGTCAGTGCTCCCACTCCAAATGCTCAGGGTTTGATCTCCGGTCAGGAATGAATATTCCACAAGTGGTTTGTTATGGCATTAAGGGAGAGTAAAACAAATAACCAGAAATGAGAAACCAGAGATGACCCCCAAACCAATGGCAGTTACAAAATCAGGCAAATAATAATTAAAATAATGGAATATACACATATACATATACACCCATGAGCAAAGTGAAAACAGTTCAACAAAAGTGAAGTATAGTAGATTGATCAGGCAAACAAATGAAATAAAAAATTATATTTACCAGTTAAGAAAAAAACTAATTTAATTACAAACTGGAAAGCAAAACTAAAGCAAGGTGCCAAGTGGGGAATAAACCAATGGAAACAAAACTAACAAATACATTGAGAGGAAAGGAAAGAAATAAAAGGAAGAAAGAATAGATATGCAAAGATAAATAGAGGTGGATGAAGAAGATTTATATACATTAAAGATTAATTGCAAGGAGAAAAGAACAGTTTGAGAGGCAGATGAAGGAAGAAATAGGTTTAAAACAATTGAAAATTAAAATCATAAAACAGAGAAAAGAAGTAAAAACAGAAGAAGAAAGAAAAAAAAGGGGAAAAAAGAAAACTCCACAGAACTGCAAAAGCCCAATGTAGAGGCAGAGGCTTATGACAACAATAAGAAGTGTGACTGAATACACACATATACACATAGGCAAAAGCAAAACAGTCCAACAAAAATAAAGTATGATAGCTTGAGCCAGCAAACAAAGGAAACCAAGCAGATAGGCAGCCCAAAGCCATACCAAACCCTACTGGACACAGCACTGCCATTCAGAGAGATGACATCCAGCTCCATCCAACAGAACACAGGCAAACATTCCCAGTCAGGCAAACTACACAATGCACTGGTCCAACCCCACCTACAGGGTGCAGAATCCACAATTAAGAGGAATTACACTGTACAGGAGACAGGGAGGAAGACCATCCCCATGGAAAAGAAATTCAAAAAAGCTAAATGGCTGTCTGGGGAGGCCTTACAAATAGCTATGAAAGGAAGAGAAGCGAAAGCAAAGGAGAAAAGGAGAGATATAAGCATCTGAATGCAGAGTTCCAAAGAACAGCAAGAAGCGATAAGAAAGCCTTCTTCAGCGATCAATGCAAAGAAACAGAGGAAAACAACAGAATGTGAAAGACTAGAGATCTCTTCAAGAAAATTAGAGATATCAAGGGAACATTTCATGTAAAGATGGGTTCGATAAAGGACAGAAATGGTATGGACCTAATAGAAGCAGAAGATATTAAGAAGAGGTGGCAAGAATACACGGAAGAACTGTACAAAAAAGAGCTTCATGACCCAGATAATCATGATGGTATGATCACTCACCTAGAGCCAGACATCCTGCAATGGGAAATCAAGTGGGCCTTAGAAAGCATCACTACAAACAAAGCTAGTGGAGGTGATGGAATTCCAGTTGAGCTATTTCAAATCCTGAAAGATGATGCTGTGAAAGTGCTGCACTCAATATGCCAGCAAATTTGGAAAACTCAGCAGTGGCCACAGGACTGGAAAAGGTCAGTTTTCATTCCAATCCCAAAGAATGTTATGCTAACTCACTTCAGTCGTGTCCGACTCTGTGCGACCCCAGAGATGGCAGCCCACCAGGCTCCCCCGTCCCTGGGATTCTCCAGGCAAGAACGCTGGAGTGGGTTGCCATTTCCTTCTCCAATGCATGAAAGTGAAAAGTGAAAGTGAAGTCGCTCAGTCGTGTCCAACTCTTAGCGACCCCATGGATTGCAGCCTAACAGGCTTCTCCGTCCATGGGATTTTCCAAGCAAGAGTACTGGAATGGGGTGCCATTGCCTTCTCTGAATCCTAAAGAAAGGCAATGCCAAAGAATGCCCAAACTACCACACAATTGCACTCATCTCACACGCTAGTAAAGTAATGCTCAAAATTCTCCAAGCCAGGCTTCAGCAATACGTGAACCGTGAATTTCCAGATGTTCAAGCTGGTTTTAGAAAAGGCAGAGGAACCAGAGATCAAATAGCCAACATCTGCTGGATCATGGAAAAAGCAAGAGAGTTCCAGAAAAACATCTATTTCTGCTTTATTGACTATGCCAAAGCCTTTGACTGTGTGGATCACAATCAACTGTGGAAAATTCTGAAAGAAATGGGAATACTAGACCACCTGACCTGCCTCTTGAGAAATTTCTATGCAGGTCAGGAAGCAACAGTTAGAACTGGACGTGGAACAGACTGGTTCCAAATAGGAGGAGTACGTCAAGACTGTATATTGTCACCCTGCTTATTTCACTTATATGCAGAGTACATCATGAGAAACGCTGGGCTGGAGGAAGCACAAGCTGGAATCAAGATTTCCAGGAGAAATATCAGTAACCTCAGATATGCAGATGACACCACCCTTATGGCACAAAGTGAAGAGGAACTCAAAAGCCTCTTGATAAAAGTCAAAGTGGAGAGTGAAAAAGTTGGCTTAAAGCTCAACATTCAGAAAACAAAGATCATGGCATCTGGTCCCATCACTTCATGGCAAATAGATGGGGAAACAGTGGAAACAGTGTCAGACTTTATTTTTTGGGGCTCCAAAATCACTGAAGATGGTGATTGCAGCCATGAAATTAAAAGACACTTACTCCTCGGAAGGAAAGTTATGACCAACCTAGATAGCATATTCAAAAGCAGAGACATTACTTTGCCAACAAAGGTCCATCTAGTCAAGGCTATGGTTTTTCCAGTGGTCATTGTATGGATGTGAGAGTTGGACTGTCAAGAAAGCTGAGCGCCGAAGAATTGATTCTTTTAAACTGTGGTGTTGGAGAAGACTGTTGAGAGTCCCTTGGACTGCAAGGAGATCCAACCAGTCCATTCTAAAGGAGATCAGCCCTGGGATTTCTTTGGAAGGAATGATGCTAAAGCTGAAACTCCAGTACTTTGGCCACCTCATGCGAAGAGTTGACTCATTGGAAAAGACTCATGCTAGGGGGGATTGGGGGCAGGAGAAGGGGACGACAGAGGATGAGATGGCTGGATGGCATCACTGACTCGATGGATGTGAGTCTGAGTGAACTCCGGGAGATGGTGATGGACAGGGAGGCCTGGTGTGCTGCAATTCATGGGGTTGCAAAGAGTCAGACATGGCTGAGTGACTGAACTGAATGAAACCTAAGAAAGGAGACCCCCAAACATAGTAAATTAAATGAAATGAAAAGACAGAGAACTATGTAGCAGGTGAAGGAGCAAGGTAAAACCCCCCCAAACCCAACAAACGAGGAGGAAATAAGTATACCTTGAGGAGAATTAATAATAAAATAATAATAGGAAAGATGATCGAAAATCTTGAAAACAAAATGGAGGCATGGGAAATAGAGTGGAGGTATGGATTGAAAATAGTAAGACATGTTTAAAAAGGACCTAAAAGAATTCAACAATCAACAATCAACAATGCAGTCAGTTCCATTCAGTTGCTCAGTCATGTCTGACTGTTTGCAATGCCATGGACTGCAGCACGCCAGGCCTCCCTGTCCATCACCAACTCCCAGAGTTTATTCAAACTCATGCTCATTGAGCTGGTGATGCCATCCAACCATCTCATCCTCTGTTGTCCCCTTCTCCTCCTGCCTTCAATCTTTCCCAGCATCAGGATCTTTTCAAATGAGTCAGCTCTTCACATCAGGTGGCCAAAGTATTGGAGTTTCAGCTTCAACATCAGTCCTTCCAATGAATATTCAAGACTTATTTCCTTTAGGATGGACTGCTTGGATCTCCTTGCAGTCCAAGGAATTCTCAAGAGTCTTCTCCAATACCACAGTTCCAAAGCATCAATTCTTCGACGCTCAGCTTTCTTTATAGTCCAACTCTCACACCCATACATGACTACTGGAAAAACCATAGCCTTGACTAGATGGACTGTTGTTGGCCAGGTAATGCCTCTGCTTTTTAATATGCTGTCTAGCTTGGTCATAACTTTTCTTCCAAGGAGTAAATGTCTTTTAATTTCATGGCTGCAGCCACCATCTGCAGTGATTTTGGAGACTCCCAAAATAAAGTTTGTCACTGTTTCCACTGTTTAGATAAAAAATACATTGGAGGGAACCCACATTAGAGTAAATTAGGCAGAAAAAAAGGATAAATGAGCTAGAAGATAAAATGGTGGAAATAACTGAAGCAGAGTGGAATAAAGAATAAAAAGAAATGAGGACAGTCTCACAGACTTCTGGTACAACATTAAGCACCCAAACATTTGAATTATAGGAGTCCCAGAAGACAAAAGGACGGGGCATGAGAAAACATTTGAGGAGATTATAGACAAAAAATTCCCTAAAATGGGGAAGGAAATAGCCACACAAGTCAGGAAGCAGAGGGTCCCATACAGAGACATGCAAAGATATATTAATAAACTAACAAAAATTCAACACAAAGAACAAATATTAAAAGAAGCAAGGGTAAAGCACCAAAAAAGCATACAAGGGGATCCCCAACAGCTATCTTTCAATAAAACTTCAGGCCAGAAGGCAGTGGCAGGATATACTTAAAGTGATAAAAGGAAAAAACCTACAATGAAGAATACTCTATCCAGCAAGGATCTCATTTGGATTTGAAGGAGAAATCAAAGGCTTTACAGGCCACCAAAAGCTAAGAGAATTCAGCACGGCCAAACCAGCTCTTCAACAAATGCTAAAGGAACTTCTCTAGACAGGGAACACAGAAAAGACCTATAAAACAAACCCAGAACAATAAAAAATGTTCTAACCAAAAGACACAGATTAGCTGAACGGATACAAAAAAAAAAAAAAAAGACACCTACATATGTTGTCTGCAAGAGACCCACCTCAAACCTAGGGACACATATGGACTGAAAGTGAAGGGTTGGAGAAAGGTACTCACTGAAAACGGAGATCAAAAGAAAGCGGGAACAGCAATACTCATAACAGATAAAAGGGAATTTAAAGACCATTACGAGAGACAAAAGACACTACATAATGATCAAGGGGTCATTCCTAGAAGAAGACAAAACAATTATAAATATATATGCACCCAACATAGGAGCACCTCAATGTGAAAGTGTGAAAGTCGCTCAGTCATGTCTGACTCTTTGCAACCCTATAAACTATACAGTCTGTGGAATTCTCCAGGCCAGAATACTCGAGTGGGTAGCCTTTCCTTTCTCCAGGGCATTGTCCCAACCCAGGGATCGAACCCAGGTGTCCTGCATTGTAGGCGGATTCTTTACTATCTGAGCCACAAGGGAAGCCCAAGAATACTGTACTGGGTAGCCTTTCCCTTCTCCAGTGGATATTCCTGACCTAGGAATCGAACCAAGGTCTCCTGCATTTCAGGCAGATTCTTTACCAACTGAGCTATCAGGGAAGCCCTGATAATTTAATTTAATGAATATCAAAGGGAAAATTGACAGTAACACATTAGTAGTGTTAGACTTTAATATCCCACTCACACCAATGGACAGATCATCCAGAAAGGAAATTAGTAAGGAAACACAAGCTTTAAATGAAACATTGGACCAGTGGGACCTAATTTATATCTATATTGCACTTCACTCTAAGATAATAGATTTCACTTTTTTCTCAAGTACATATGGAACATTCTCCAGGACAGATCACATCCTGGGCCACAAATCAAGCCTTGGTAAAGTTTAAAAAACTGAAATCATTTCAAGCATCTTTTCTGATCACAACAGTCTAAGACTAGATATCAATTACAAGAAAAAAAAAAGTGAAAAAGAATAACAGATGGAGACTAACCAATAAACTTCTGAATAACAACAGATCACAGAAGAAATAAAAAAGGAATCAAAATATGCCTGGAAAAAAGTGACAATGAAAACACAACTCAAAACCTATGGGATATAGTAAAAGCAGTGCCAAGAGGGAAGTTTATAGCAATTCAAGCCTACCTGAAAAAAAAAAAGAGAGAGAAATATCAAATAAACAACCAATCTTATACCTAAAGAAACTAGAAATAGAAAAACCAACAACAACAAAACCCCCAGTTAGTAGAAAAAAAGAAATAATAAAGATCAGAGAAGAAATAAATGAAAGAAATGGAGACTGTAGCAAGGATCAATAAAATTAAAAGCTAGTTCTTTGAGAAGATAAACAAAATTGACAAACTGTTAACCAGACTCATCAAGGAAACAAGAGAGAAGACACAAATCAATAAAATTAGAAATGAAAAAGAAGTTACCGCAGACAATGGAGAAATACAAAGAATCATAAGAGATTACTATGAGCAACTATATGCCAATAAAATGGACAACTTGGAAGAAATGGACAAATTTTTAGAAAAGTATAAACTTCTAAAATGGAACCAGGAAGAAATAGAAAATATGAACAGATGAATCACAAGTATGGAAATTGAAACTGGAATAAAAAGTCTTCCAACAAACAAAAGCCCAGGGCCAGATGACTTCACAGGCGAATTCTACTAAAAATTTAGAGAAAAACTAACACTTATCCTGCTCAAATGCTTCTAGAAAATTGCAGAGGAAGGAAACTCCCAAACTCATTATATGAAATGACCAGTATCCTGATACTGAAACCAAACATAGATCCCACAAAAAAGAAAATTACAGGCCAATATCACTGATGAACATAAATGCGAAAATCCTCAACAAAATTCTAGTAAAAAGAATACAACCACACATTATAAAGATTATACACCATGATCAAGTCGGATTTATTCTAGGTATGCAAGGATTCTTTAATATACACAAATAAATCAGTGTGATACACCACATTAACTAATTAAGAGAAAAAACAATATGAAGACTAAATGGACATGAGTAAGAACAAACTCTGGGAGATAGTGAAGGAACAGGAAGCCTGGCGTGCTGCAGTTCATGGGGTCACAGAAAGTCGGACATGACTTAGTGACTGAACAACAACAATCTCAATAGATGCAGAAAAATCTTTCAATACAATTCAGCACTCATTATTAATAATAAAAACTTCAGAAAATGGCCATAGAAGGAACCTACCTCAACATAATAAAGGCCATATACAATAATCCCACAGCAAACATTTTCTCAATGGTGAAAAACTGAAAACATTCCTTCTAAAATCAGGAAAAAAGAAGGATGCCCACTCTCACCACTATTGTTCAACATAGTTTTGAAAGTCATAGCTATGGCAATCAGAGAAGAAAAAGAAATAAAGGGAATCCAGAATGGAAAAGAAGTAAAACTCTCACTGTTTGGAGACTACATGATACTATACATAGAAAACCCTGAAGATATTATCACAAAATTACTAGAGCTAATCAATGAATTTAGCAAAGTTGCAGGACATAAAATCAATACACAGAAATCAGTTTCATTCCTATAACAATGATAAATTAGAAAGAGAACTTAAGTATTCAATCTTATTTACCATTGCAACAAAAAGAATAAAATATCTAGGAATAAACCTACCTAAGAAAACAAAAGAGCTGTATACAGAAAACTATAAGACACTGATGAAAGAAATCAAAGATGACAAATGGAGACATATTCTATGTTCCTGGATTGTAAGAATCAATTCTGTGAATATGACTATACTACCAAATGTAATCTACAGATTTAATGAAGTCCATATCAAATTGCCAATGGCATTTTTCACAGAACTAGAACAAAAGCTTTTACAATTCATATGGAAATGCAAAGGACCCTGGATAGCCAAAGCAATATTGAGAAAGAAAAACAGAGCTGGAGGAATCAACCTTCCTGACTTCAGATTATACTACAAAGTTACAGTCATCAAGACAGTATTATATTGGCACAAAAACAGAAATATAGAACAATGGAATAAGATAGAAAGCCCAGAGATAAAGACACACAGCTATGGACACCTTATCTTTGACAAAGGAGGCAAGAATATACAATGGGGAAAGATAGTCACTTCAATAAGTAGTGCTGTGATAACTGGACAACTACATGTAAAAGAATGAAATTAGAATATTTCCTAATACCATACACAAAGATAAACTCCAAATGGATGAAAGATCCAAATGTAAGACCAGAAATTATAAAGCTCTTAGAGGAAAACATAGGCAGAACACTGTATGACATAAATCACAGCAAGATCCTCTATGACCCACCTCCTATAGTAATGGAAATAAAAACTGAAATAAACAAGTGGGACATAATTTAACCTAAAAGTTTTTGCAAAGCAAAGGAAACTATAAAAAAGGTGAAAATAAAACTCTCAGAATGGAAGAAAATAATAGCAAATTAAATAACTGACAAAGAATTAATCTCCAAAATATATAAGTGGCTCATACAACTCAATACCAGATAAAACAACCCAATCACAAAGTGGGCAAAAGACCTAAACAGACATTTCTCCAAAGAAGACATACAGATCACTAGTAATCATATGAAAAGATGCTCAACATCACTTATTATTAGAGAAATGCAAATCAAAACTACAATTAGATACCACCACATACTGGTCAGAATGACCATCATCAAAAAATCCACAAAAAATAAATGCAAAAGAAGATGTGGAGAAAAGGGAACCCTCATGCAGTTGGTGGGAATTTAAATTAATACAGCCACTATGGATGACAGTATGGAGATTCCTTAAATAATTAGGAATAAAACTACCATATGACCCAGTAATTCCACTACTAGGCATATACCCTGAGGAAACCAAAATTGAAAAACACACACATACCCCAGTGTTCTGGAGAAGGCAATGGCACCCCACTCCAGTACTCTTGCCTAGAAAATCCCATGGATGGAGGAGCCTGGTGGGCTGCAGTCCATGGGGTCACGAAGAGTCGGACATGACTGAGTGACTTCACTTTCACTTTTCACTTTTATGCACTGGAGAAGGAAATGGCAACCCACTCCAGTGTTCTTGCCTGGAGAATCCCAGGGATGGGGGAGCCTTGTGGGCTGCCGTCTATGGGGTTACACAGAGTCGGACACGACTGAAGTGACTTAGCAGCAGCAGCACCCCAGTGTTCACTGCAGTACTATGTACAAGAACTAAGACATGGAAGCAACCTAGATGTCCACTGACAGATGAACTGAATGGATAAAGAAGCTGTATTACATGTACACAATGGAATATTCAGTTCAGTTCAGTTGCTCAGTTGTCTCAGACTCTTTGCAACCCCATGAATCACAGCATGCCAGGCCTCTCTGTCCATCACCAACTCCCAGAGTTCAGTCAAACTCAAGTCCATCAAGTCAGTGATGCCATCCAGTCATCTCATCCTCTGTCGTCCCCTTCTCCTCCTGCCCTCAATCCCTCCCAGCATCAGAGTCTTTTCCAATGAGTCAACTCTTCACATGAGGTGGCCAAAATACTGGAGTTTCAGATTTAGCATCATTCCTTCCAATGAACACCCAGGACTGATCTCCTTTAGGATGGACTGGTTGGATCTCCTTGCAGTCCAAGGGACTCTCAAGAGTCTTCTCCAACACCACAGTTCAAAAGCATCAATTCTTCAGCTCTAAGCTTTCTTCACAGTCCAACTCTCACATCCACACATGACCACAGGAAAAACCATAGCCTTGACTAGACGGACCTTTGTTGGAAAAGTAATGTCTCTGCTTTTGAATATGCTATCTAGGTTGGTCATAACTTTCCTTCCAAGGAGTAAGCGTCTTTTAATTTCATGGCTGCAATCACCATCTGCAGTGATTTTGGAACTCCCAAAAATGAAGTCTGGCACTGTTTCCACTGTTTCCCCATCTATTTCCCATGAAGTGATGGGACCAGAGTGGGTTGCCATTTCCCTCTCCAATGCATGAAAGTGAAAAGTGAAACTGAAGTCGCTCAGTCGTGTCCGACCTTCAGCGACCCCATGGACTGCAGCCTACCAGGCTCCTCCATCCATAGGATTTTCCAGGCAAGAGTACTGGAGTGGGGTGCCATTGCCTTCTCTGAACATATACACTACCATATGTAAAATAGATATCCAATGGGAACTTTCTGTTTCACTTAGGGAACTTAAACCATGGCTCTGTAACAACCTAGAGGGTTGGGATGGTGGAGGTGGGAAAGAGTCAAGAAGGAGGGGACATATGGATATCTATGGCTGATTCACATTGATGTATGGCAGAAATCAACACAGTATTATAAAGCAATTATCCGTCAATTAAAAATAAATAAAATTTTTTAAATGTATAAATTCTCTAGAATCACTTCTAGTACATCCATTTAAAATGATACATCTTACTCTGGTAAACTCTATAAGGTACCTCTTTAGAATTCTGTTATTTATTGATTTTAATAATTTCCCATCTAGATCATGTCTTTGAACATAAGGACAATACTTGTCACATAAGAGGTACTTAAGAGGTAAAATATTTATTAATGGCTTAGTGAAGCATCAGTACTCTTGTGTGGAAAATCCCATGGATGGAGGAGCCTGGTAGGCTGCAGTCCATGGGGTCGCTAGGAGTCAGACATGACTGAGTGACTTCACTTTCACTTTTCACTTTCATGCATTGGAGAAGGAAATGGCAACCCACTCCAGTGTTCTTGCCTGGAGAATCTCAGGGATGGGGGAGCCTGGTGGGCTGCCATCTCTGGGGTCGCACAGAGTCAGACACAACTGAAGTGACTTAGCAGCAGCAGCAGCAGTGAAGCATACTTAGGTATAATACCTCAGGGTGTTTCACGTATTACATACTCAATACATAACTGCTGATTGGTACCTTGGTAAATGGATTTCCCTGGTGTCTCAGTGGTAAAGAATCTGCCTGCAATGCAGGAGCTGCAGGAGACATGGGTTCAGACCCTGGGTCGAGAAGATTCCCTGGAGGAGGGCATGGCAACCCACTCCAGTATTCTTGCCTGTAGAATCCCATGGATAGAGGAATCCAGCGGGCTAGAGTTCACACGGTCACAAAGAGTCAGACACAATTTAAGTGTCTTAGCATGCACTTTGGTAAATATGTATCAGTTCAGTTCAGTTCAGTTCAGTCGTTCAGTTGTGTCCGACTCTTCGTGACGCCATGAATCACAGCACGCCAGACTCCCTGTCCATCACCAACTCCCGGAGTCTACTCAAACTCATGTCCCTTGAGTTGGTGATGCCATGCAGCCATCTCATCCTCTGTCATCCCCTCCTCCTCCTGCCCCCAATCCCTCCCAGCATCAGGGTCTTTTCCAATGAGTCAACTCTTTGCATGAGGTGGCCAAAGTATTGGAGTTTCAGCTTCAGCATCAGTCCTTCCAATGAACACCCAGGACTGATCTCCTTTAGGATGGACTGGTTGAATCTCCTTGCAGCCCAAGGGACTCTCAAGAGTCTTCAACACCACAGTTCAAAAGTATCAATTCTTTGGCACTCAGTCTTCTTCACAGTCCAAGTCTCACATCCATACATGACCACTGGAAATACCAAAGCCTTGACTAGACAGACCTTTGTTGGCAAAGTAATGTCTCTGCTTTTTAATATGTATAAAGGATGGTATTAAGGGTCAGAGACTGTTGGTGCTTTTAGATCACTGTATGCTTTCTTTTAAAATACTGTTAGGCTTCTTTCTTTAGAAAAACTGACAAAAGGGTTTTATGTGGTTTTAAATGTTAGTAATTAAAAAGAATGAAATTTAGTTCACAATCTAGGACAATGTAGGTAAATCAAATTTACCATTAAATACAGCCTAATTCCTAATTCATGCTCCTTCTTTAATTTTTCAGTTTTTCTTCCACTCTTTTTATGGTTATGTCTTTTAGTGTATAAAGCAATTATAAAATGGAAAGACTATGATAGGGGTTCTCATGACTATGTTCTTATGCCACCACTTGCCTCTCAATTTTCTCTAGTGACAGATGTAACTCTGGCTAAGGAGCTACAAGCCAATCTCACAAAGATCCAGTGATGTTGGATTTTGACGATTCTACTACTGGCCTGCTCCAACTGAGACAAATGCAGGTAAAACTCACTCCAGTAAATAAAATTTTCATGAAGAATTGCTCAAATTCATAGTAACAATTCACCAACTTGTGACAGAGTCTGTGACAATACTTAAATCATTTTACCCTAAATATAGAATAACTACTAAACCTTAAGCACAGTAGTAGAAAACATACTCAATGCACAGCAGAGACTGAATAACTCATTTTGATGCAGAGTAGTCTGGAGAGGTAATGTTACATCCAGATTGGTGCTTTCCAATAGAAACTTAATAAGAGTAATAGCTGTAGCTTTTAATTTTTAAAACATTTTAATTGTTATAATGCATAACTTAAAATTTTTCCATAGCCACATTTTTAAAAGTAAAAAACGATTAGGATTAATTTTACTGTTATATTACTTTAAGCAAATATATTTAAAATATAATGTTCTCACCCCTCAAAAATGAATAAATATGTAACTTGATGGATGTATTAACTAACTAGACCCTAGGAATAGGATCTAGTTAGTTAACACATCTCACAATGTATACAAATATCAAACCACCACAATGTACATTTTAAATATTTTACAATTTTACTGTCAGTTATACCTCAATAAAACTGAAAAATATTCAAATATTATTCAATGTGTAATCAATAAAAAATACTATGAAATATTTTTGTGCACTAAGTCCTCAAAATTATGTTTGTATTTTACAGTACATCTCAATTTGGATGTTAAAGTTTCAATAATTAAAGTGAAATTTAATCCTACTAAAACAGTAAAGTTGTGTTTAACAGAAAATATTTTCAACTGTTTCAGATTCAATTTAAATTAAATTTAATTAAAAATTCAGTCTTACATTCACACTAGGCCCATTTCAAGTGCTCAATAGCCATGTAAACTAGTAACCACGTTGTTCAGTGTCTCACTCAAGACAAGGCGAAGAGGCCTCTCATAATTGAAAGGGAAATAAAAGGATCAGAATTGTATAGGTAGTTCTAAGAATGCCTGAGGGAACTAAGAAAGAGGAAGTGGCCCTCAGTTGCTGTTTAGAAAGCAGATAAAGCACAATGTGGATAGCTTATGCAGGAATAACAATTATTTTAAAATTATCATTTAGCTAAACACCATCTTAACACACTCATTTCCAAAAAAGACTTTCTTACTTACTTCACTGTTAAGTGAAAATGATTATTACAGTCCCCAAGGAAACTTGAGTTATTTCTAATTTGCTATGATGATAGCTATCTCCCTAATATCTGTTCCTTCTTGTCATTTCCCACTGACAGCATCTAGTCCAGGGTTCATGTTTCATCAGAGAACATCTGCGCTGCTGCAAAAGCTTTCTCACTGGTTTTCTATTCCAGTCTCTACCATCTAATTCAGGCTTCTCAGGTGTCACTAGTGATAAAGAACCTACCTGCCAATGCAGGAGGCATAAGAGATGCGGGTTCGATCCCTGGGTCGGTAAGATCCCCTGGAGGAGGGTATGGCAACCCACTCTAGTATTCTCACCTGGAAAATCCCATTGACAGAGGAGCCTGGTGGGCTCCAGATCATAGGGTCACACAGAGTTGGACACGACTAGAGCAACCTAGCGTGCACGCATGCACCATCTAATCCATATTGTACACTTCCATTATATTAACACTCTAGATATCATTTTCATGATCTGACTCCAGTATTTAAACACATTCACTGGCTCTCATCTGTGTTCAGAATAAACTCATTATTCTTACCGTTTTTTTTTCCCCCCCGTCAGTCATTTTGGTACCAAATTAAACTTTTCCTGTTTATCTTCTCCATTTAATCTTTTTCTGTCTCCCATCAACTGTAATCTTTGTAAATGTCAGAGTTGAATATTACTCTTCTTATAGAACCTTTAATATGTTACGTTGTATTTTGCACAATGATGCTTAATAAGTATTTATTAACTTGAAATAAATACAGTGGTACCTCCAGTTAATAAATTGCCTTCTCATATGCCTCCTGGATAAGAACATGAAGAGACAAATAAATTTCATACTTTACTCATAATTAACTCCTGCTATTCAGCACTGTTATATTCATTACATTACTTGATAAAAATGCCAATGCCAATATATTTTTAACATGATCAATGTGATCAACAGAGTACCCAGAAATAAACCTGTTTTAAGCCATTATATTATTATGCTTCCAATTGGCAAGATTTTTTTAATAAACCAAATGGAGGAGAAGCAGAAAGGAAATAGGATTAAATTAAAATGTGTACAATTATTTAAAAGAAGTGATGGCAATTTTAAACCATCAACAACAGAAATTTAACTTCATACCTTTAAAGTATAAAAAGGTCCACCATTTTTTTAGAAAATGGAGTTGAAAGGGAATTATTTGAATGAATTTGTTCAATGAAATCCTGTGAACCCATGAGAAAAGTTAACATCTGTCCTTTGAAAATTCAATGAGTAGGAAAAAGTATAATGATTTTTTTATTGGATGGAACTTGATTTAAGGAATTCAAAAAAAGAAATCACAGTATAAATTATCTTCATGTGTAAGTAATTTATTTGATGTTTGCTACTTGTGTGTTCATTCCAATCCTCGACGCACGTTAACTGCCAGATATGCAATATAGTGGTCAATTTAAGAGTCCTTAATGAATTACAATATTTTTAAATGTGCTTTATGAATACAAATATTTCTAAAGCAAAAAGAGAAAACACTGAGTAGACACAATGAAATTCTGAGCACTTCTCTGATTTACAAAAGTATGTCTACTTTTATCACTAAATGAATAAAACCACTTTAAAAATATATTTATGTGGATGTGTGTGTATACTCCCTTACACACAGTACATAAACATTTCAAAGTGACAATTTTTTGGTGCACTTCCAAAGCGCTACAATAAATGTCATCCATAGACATTCACATGCAAACACTACTGGGCTAGTACACTACAGCAAATAGAGTTTTAACTGAACTCCTTGGCAAAAACTTCTTAAAAATGGAAATAATGAAACAGAAATCCATTTCTTGTCTGCACAATATAGAAAATAATGTCTTATATCATCTGAGTCATATATATACACACAGGATTATTTAAGCTCAGAAAATAACTTCTTACTATACACACAACTGCAGTGTACACTCAGCAAATGTTACCAGTGAAGAAAATGTCTATGAGGAGATCTGAGGAACAGTGGCAAGAAGAGATCTATCCATTAAAAAATAAAAAGTAAGGCATGGCAAGGGCTGGAATGCACATACAAGGACAGGCGAGAAAGTAAACAGAAAGTAACAGAAACCAATTAAAGTGGAAAACGGCAGCTAGTTATGACACAGTAATAAATCATGAAAGTTGGATGAGTGGGAAGGGAGAGGTGAAAAGAATTTATCTTCTTTGTTTTAAGCTATATATAGAACTGTCATTCACTAGCCAAAGTCCATTTGGAATGTGCATTTGCTAAAATGCCATGAGTCACAGCAGACTTTGCCAAAACCACCACACAGGGTTGTGAAGATATTCCACAAAATTAAAAATGCCATACTCATGTAAGACAGAAATTTTACACAATATTCAGCTTCAACCTTTCCTTTCAACTCTGGGAAAATGCAGTGAGCTCTCCAAACCACAGAGAGCAGGAATCTTTCTCTGCTCCATTATCAGTTTCATGCACAAGTGACTTTGGAGGTACAGCAAAGTCTAACTCTGAAAGAGATCAAAGATGGTGACAGATTGGTCTAATGAATAGGGATGCAGATATACCTGTGAGTAATGTTTCCACTTCTGGCATTAGCCACAGAAATTCCTGGCAGGGAGGAAACAATACAGTGGAGGAAATAAAGAGATTTCCCCATCCTGCTTCACCCTAATTCTCACAAACCTTATTGTCTAGACAGGAACAGGATCAAATTATCCCAATTTCTTCCTTATAGTAAGGAGGATTGAGAGCGTGAAAGGATTGTATAAATTCAACAAGATAAGCCAAAGATGTAATATTTTTTCCTTACCTATTAAAAACTGGAAAGGATTAAAAGTCTCAGGTGTGTTAGCTATGTATGTGCACTGCTATGATCATTTGACAGCTAGGAAACTGAAGCTTAGTGAAACTAATTTATTCAAGGCCACTTATTCAACATGAATTTGACCCTGGGTCTGTTTCATCTCAGGCTTCCCTAGTGGTTCATATGGTAAAGAAACTGCCTGCAATATAGGAGACCCAGGTTCGAGACCGGGGTCAGGAAGATAACCCGGAGAAGACAATGGTTACCCAATCCAGTATTCTTGCCATGGAAAATCCCATGGACAGAGGAGACTGGTGGGCTACAGTCCATGACATCTCAGAGTCGGACATGAATGAGTAAGCATGCACATGCTGTTTCATGTCAAAGTCCTGGCTGGCAATTTCTATAAAAACAAACCTCATCATCAAAAGAGACGAGGAAGATAAATGGTGAGCAGAGTCAACACATTTTTTGTTACCTTTTCTCCTTGTTAGTTCTATCTTCAAGAAAATATTTTGTCATTGAATATATTTCTAATGAATTTTTACATATGCCTTCAGCAGCATTTATTCCTCCACTAATAGTAACTCTACAAGAACAAATCATGATATCAGAAGCAAGGTAATTATGAATTAATGCACTATCACTGGAAGCTGCAAATATCCAAGAGAAAACTAGACATTCTGTGCCACATGCTAAAAGAACACAACACATGAAACATTCATGGCCCCTCCATTCTGACCAAGTCTCTAGATCCAAACACCAAATTAAGGAAATAGAGTGTAGAGGAATGTGACACCACGTGGATATAATCACCAAGACTTAAGACTGGTAAGCTCTACATGTGAAATAACTTTTCTTCAATGAATTAAATGCAAAGAGACAATAGGGTAATATACAGATTAAAAAGACACTTAAGAGGCTTACTCAGATTCTAACTGTTTAAATGTTAACAACAAATAGCATTTATGAGACAATTATAAGCTGGAATGTTGACAGTATTAAGGAATTACTGCTAACTTTAAGTATGACAATGGAACTGAAGATTTTTTCAAAAGAGCCCATGCTTTTCAGAACTATATATTGCATATTTATGGTCGAAATTATGTGATACCTTGTATTTATTTCAAAATAATACTGGAAGAGGGTATGAATGGAGATTAGATAAAAAAAGAATATTCATGAATTGATAATAGCTGAAGTTGGGTGTGATGTATATGAATGTTCATTATATTATGTGTATATTATGCATGTTTGAAAAAAGCACATGCAACATCACTGAAAAAATGTTCTAATTTTTCTCAAGGAAAGAAGCTTATTATCAAGGAATCATAGAGTTGAAAAGACCTTAGAAACAATCTATTCAAACCACCTCATCTCATAAATAAGGAAATTAAGGCTCAGATAGGATAAGTGACTTGTTCAAGGTCACACAACCCGCAAGTTCCAGACCCAAGATCAGGATTTAAATCTCCAAACTTGCAGCCCAGGGCTCTGTTCTCCTTCAGACCTATAAGAAATGACTGTATTTAAGCATTCAGGCCAGAATATTCTCAAAATTGAGTGTCATCAATAAAAGTAAGCCATGTGGCAGGAATGAACAGAATTTAGTTCATACCAAAAATGAGCTGCCAGTCACTGTGATAAGATCTGTTTCTTTCTGAGACCCATGGTTTCCTGCTGGATTGGAGAATCCAAACTGGGTTTCTTCCTCCTGTGCAAAGAAGTCAGAGTCAGGATGTACATTCCATTCCGTTTTGGTTGGTGGCAGTAGTTCTGAGACACTGTTTTCACAAAGGGTGCTTGAAGGAGTCAGAGCATCTGTGTCTACTGTTAGCTTACTGCTAGGGATCAAAGCTTGGGGCTCTTGACTCGAGTTTTTCAAAGCCAAAGAGCTCAGAGATGCCAACGGCCCCGCACTTAGACTTGAGACATCATCCATATCTAAGGGACCCTGCTGAAAACCTGCTGCTGTCGTTCCAAAGAAGAGTGAGGTATCCAAACTTTGAGGAAGGTCACTGGTGGCCATCAAGGCCTGAGGGTCCACTGCCTGCCCTAAGGAATTATTATTATTAGCAGGGAGGTTTCCTGCCAGAGTTGAGTTCACAGAAGCCACATCAATAGTCAAGATCCCAGAGTTCACCAATGCCGTGTCCAGTACTGCAGCAGAACTATTATTACCAGGCACATCAGAGAAGAGAGACACAAGCTCAGCATCACTGAGGTCACTCTGCCCCTGGCTGGTAAGTTCACTGCTGGGTGTAAGAGAATTTGCAGCTTCCAGCTGAGCTAAGAGATCCTGGCGCAGGTTGTGCCTTTTGGCCATGTGGGTCTTCATGCTGTGCTTGGATGTGAAGAGTTTATTACAAGTGGCGACTGGGCATCGGCTTTTCCAAGTGTCCACATCCTGCAAGTGTTTCTTGGAGTGAATGTAGAGACTACTGCGAGCAGAGAACCTGGCACAGCAACCTTCCACCGGGCACACAAAAGGCTTCGTGCCCAGGTGGGTTATGCTGTGGCCTTTCAGATGTTCAGCCCTTGTGAAAGATTTCCCACACCCTTCCACCGGACACATGAACCTCCGGTCATCGTCGTGCTTCCGTTTGTGCCTTAGGAGTTTGGACATGCTAGTGAAGTTCCAGCCACAGCCCTCAAAGTCACAAAGGAACGGTCTCTCACCAGTGTGGCTCCGAAGGTGAATTTTCAGCCTACAAGCCTTGTCATACTGTTTACTGCAGCCAGGAAAGGAACAGGAAAAGAGTTCCTGTTCCCTGAAGTGGGCGCGGTTATGGGAAAACAGGGCACTCACTGTGATAAATGTCTTCTTGCAGCTGGAAAACGCACACTGGTAGGGCCTCTCAGGCTCGAAGTGGCTGCGCTGGTGGGCGCTGAGTTTGGCCTGTGTGGGGAAGGTCTCCTCACACACCTCACATTTGAATGAGTTCTCCTGCTCGTGGCCCTTCATGTGTGCTTTGAGGTTATACACGGTGGTGAAGCTCTTGCCACAGCCCTCTGCTGGGCAGCCGAAGGGCCTCAGTTTGTCGTGTGACTGCAGATGCCTCTTGAGCTTGTAGGAGGTGGTGAAGGTCCACCCACAACCACCCAGGGGGCACTTGAAGGGCCGCTGGCCCTGGCTGCTGCTGTGTGTCAGCAGGTGCACCTTCAGCTGGTGCTTCTTTGCAAAGGTTTGTCCGCACTGCACCTCAGGACACAGGTACAGCAACACGCCCTGGCCTGGGCCTGGTGGCCCGCGGGGGCTCTCAATAGCCGCCAGGCCCTCTGCCTCCTCCTTGGGCGCTGGAGCAGGCGCAGGTTCTGCCCGCTCCGCCAGCAGGAGGTCGGGCGGCAGCTCGGGACAGTCTCCAGGCTGCGCAGCGTGCGGGATCCCAGCTTGCGGGACGATCAGACCCCCGGGCTGCGGTGGGGGCGTGGCTAGGGTGAGGACGCCGTTCTCCAAGCGCAACAGCAGGTTTTGGTTGTGAATGGCGACTGTGCCTGCGAAGGCCGCGGCAGGGCCCAGGCCTGAAGCGGGGATCGGGGCCAGGGCCGGGACTGGGGCGGGGATAGCCGACAGGCAGCTGGGGCCCAGCGCAGGGCGGCCCTCGGGGTTCGCGCCGCTTTCGCCCCCCAGGAGCCTTGGGCCCAGCCCGGCTTCCTCCCTCCACACGGGCCCTGTGGCCTGGCCAGCGCCCGCGGTATCTACGTCTCCACCCACCGGGTCCAGCAGCACCAGGAAGAAGTCATCGCCGCCGCTCCCGCCGCCGCTGCCACAGCTGCTAGCGTGATCGGGCCTCAGCGCCAACGGGCTCGGGCCTGGGCCTGGGCCTGGGCAAGAAGAAGCCGCGCTGGCCTCCTCACGCCGCCTCCCGGGCCCGCCATCTTGGGGGCCCCGGAGCAGCAGGAGGCGGCGCGCCGGGGCCTGACTAGCCCGCAGGTCAGGACCTCCGCGGATCCGGCCGCTGCCCTCGGGGCTGCCAGCCCCGCCGGTTTGTCGCATCCCGCGAGCCGGGAGCAGCCTCGGGATTTCCATCTCTGCGTCCGTGAAGCTCCACTGGAACCAGAGCCGCGGAGGAGGCGCGATCCCGCCCCCTGCCGCGGGCCCGAACACGTTCCTGAAAGAGAAAAAAAAATGTGCACTGCGCAGAAACTGGCCCTATCAGATATTAAAACGTGTTTAACGCCACCGTGATTTAAATATTCTTGTACAGGGTCTCTAGAACAGAATAAAACGCCCAGGGGCAGAGCCTCGTATACATAAATAAGTTCCCCTGTTAATATTAGTAGGAAATCAAGGAGGTCTTCAGAGATACAAGGGAAATGGCTGTTCACTTCAGTAAAAAGTGCTGAAATGAATACCTTAGGTATCTATCTACTAAATGGCAACATAAACCGGAACCTCACAGTATGTACCAAAATAAACACATACACCCCAGTCCCTCCCAGTGCTAAGCATGGTAGTTAGCACTTACCATGTGTTAAACACTGTGTATTGGATGGCTGGCTGGATGGATTGATAGGTGACAGAAAATTCCTGAGAGAATACACTATGGAAAATGATGGCTTTTTAAAAATTTTCCTGGAGACTTCCATATTCAGAACTGTCTTGAGCAATGTCCTCAGGAAAATTTGTCCCATAGTTAAATTTTTCGTCCTGCTATTGCAGAGAGTATAATGAGTAAGAGGTGGGGTCAAAGCAGATTAGCACTGTTGAGCCTAGAAATGCAAGGCCTGGAGGATGAAGTAGTTTATATTGAAATCTGGAAGACCCAACCTCCTCCTGGGTTCTCCCTATAAGGTGCACAACCTAAACCAACTCTTCGATCTTCCAGCTTTGGGTGCTGCTGCTAAGTCACCCCAGTCATGTCCGACTCTGTGTGACCCCATATACGGCAGCCCACCAGGCTGCCCCATCCCTGGGATTCTCCAGGCAAGAACACTGGAGTGGGTTGCCATTTCCTTCTCCAATGCATGAAAGTGAAAAGTGAAAGTGAAGTGGCTCAGTCGTGTCTGACCCTCAGCGACCCCTTGGACTACAGCCTACCAGGCTCCTCGGTCCATAGGATTTTCCAGGCAAGAGTACTGGAGTGGGGTGCCATTGCCTTCTGCGTCCAGCTTTGGGTATACCATGGCAAATTTCATGTCCAATGTCACAGCATGATGAGGACATTCCTCAGCTTACTCTAGATTCTCCAGTACGTGGAGGTCTCTGGACAGCAGTACTGGTGAAATGTGATAAGGTTAAACCCTAAGTTACTGTAGTGGACTGTCCTAAGAAAAAGGCACAGATGCCTTTTGCCTGCCCAGTAGCCTCGGTGTGCCTGCTTGCATTTAAGTGTGGTGGCCTAGTCTTACTGTAATGTATTTGGCCTGTGATGCCTAATGATCTTATTAATGTTGATGATGATCCTCCAATTTGTCAGTCATCAGTGAGTTGGGAATTGATATAAATATAGGGTGAATTATCTGGCAAGAGAAAGGTTTCAAGTGCTAACTAGATTATGGGATACCTACAGTTTAAATGGGCTTCCCTGGTGGCTTAGTGGTAAAGAATCCTCCTACCAGTGCAGTAGACACGGGTCCATCCCTGGGTCAAGAAGATTCCCTGGAGAAGGAAATGGCAACCCTCTCCAGTACTCTTGCCAGAGAAATCCCATGGACAGAGGAGCCTGGCCAGCTATAATCCATGGGGTCCCAAAAGAGTCAGGCATTTTTAGTGACTAAATGACAGTTTAAACAATCCCTTCTTTTGCCTCTTCTAATGATAATGGACACTTACTGCTCTCTTGATTAAAAGATTCATCCATAAGAGTTCAAACCTCATCAAAAGTTCTACATCACACATTTTTTTTTTCTATTACGTTTTTTGGAGAAAGCACTTATTTTTTCAAATCTGAGGCACAGAGAAGTGCATATAACGTATCTGCCAGGTTTAGATAATGCCAGGGAAGCCTCTTGTAAAAACAAACACACGTAATCAGGACCAAGGTCAAGAAATAGAACATTGCCAGCCTTCCAGAATACAGCCACTGGTATTCCTCCCAATCACAACCCACACTCTCCCCTATGGATATAGCCATTATCTTGACTTTATGATGATCATTTCTAAAATATTTTTTTATAAACATGACTTTACAACTTTTGTATGCATTCCTAAGCAATACAGTTTATTTGAAGTTGTGTCGGTGGAATAATACTGCATGCTCCCTTTTATGGCCTGCTTCTTTCATTCTATATCATATTTATTTGAGAGACTTGTCCATCTTGTGCCTAGTAGACTTAGACCTTTTGTCTCCATCATTGACTAGCATTCCAATGCATGATTTTAGCAAAGTAATTGTGATATGATTGTATCATTCTACACTGGATGAACACTGGGGCTGTTTTTAGCTTTTAATCATGAACAATGGTGCAATGAACCTTCTTGGGCATTTTTCATGGGACTCATGTTTAAAAGTCTCTTGGGTATACAAGCAAGAAGAGAATCACTGGCCCATAGAGTATGCATATCTCCAGCTTTTCTACATGGTGCCAAATTGTTTTCTGTAGTGGTTGTACCAACTTACAGTCCCAGTAGCAACACAGAGAGTTCCTCTGCCTGCATATCTTCATCTACACCAAATATTGCCAGAATTTAATTTACTTGTTTTCCTCTACTATTAAATTTTTGCACATTCTTACGTTTATGAACATTTTGGACATTCTCTCCTATGAAAAGCCTGTTCGTGTTCAACTCTTTCACCATTTTTCTATTCTATTTCCCATCCTGTTTTTACTGATACAGTGAGTTATTTATGTGTTTTAAATATCAATCCATTGGTGGTTATATGTGTGGCTAAAATAATCTTTCGTTTTGTTGTTTGTATTTTCTCTTCTGTGCTGTGCTTTGTGAACAGACTTTAATTAAGACATGCTTAATTATATAACATACTTAATGATAGCATAGTCAAAATTTATCATTCTTTTCCTTATGGCTAGTGTTTTTCTGTTTCAAGAAATCTGTCCCTGCCCTTGGGCCATAAAACTATTCTCTATATTGTCTTCTGAAATATTTATGGTTTTGCCTCTCACAGTTAGGTCATAATCCACCTACAAGTGATGTGGATTTTTTAATGTGGATATCTGATTGTTTCAGTGAACCACTTATTGAAAAGTCTGCCCTTTTCCAACTGATTTGCAGTTCTGCATGTGTCATAAATCAAACATCTACCTATGTATGGGCTAGTTTGTGTATTCTCTATTAAGTACCATGGCTCTATTTATCTGTCTACTTAAAATACCACAAATTAATCCCTACAGTTCTACAGCCAATTCTGATATTTGGATAAGGCCACTCAATTCTACCTTGTTCTTCAAGAATGTCTAGGTTATTTTTTTTTGCCTCTCTTGAATCCTTTTCAAATATCAATTCATCAGAAAAAATTCAACCAAAACCCCATTTAGGGTTCTAATTAGGACTGCATTGCACTTTTAGATTTGATTTCTTGTCTATAATATAGAATGTTATTGAATGGATATGGTGTGCCTTTCCTTTTAATAAAAACTTCATTAATATGTCCCAATAATATTTCATTTTTCCCATAAGAGAGCATTTTATCCTAGGTACTTCATATTTTACAAATACTGCCTTTGAAATTTTCATTTTGTAAATGTATTGCTGGTAAATAGAATAAAATTGACTTCTGAATGTTAATATTTTATCCTATAAACAGCCACCTAAACTCTTTTATTGATTCCACCAATTTGTCTGTAAATACCTGTAGAATTTAGTGTACAGAATTATATCCTCTGCAAATAGTGCCAGTTTCACGTCTTCCTTTCCAAGCACTTTGTTCCTTCTTTTCCCACCTACTATACTTTCTGGGTAATAGTGGACATTCTTACTTGATGAAACTCTCAAAAGAAAGCTTTTAGTAATTCCAAGAATGGTATTTGTTGTAGGTGTTGTGTTCTGTAGCAACCTGGATCCAATCAGGAGATGGAAAATACACAGTGGACAGGAGAAAATTAAACATAATGTTTAAACATAAAGAATTATTAAATATGACACATGTAGGATATATAGGATATAGGAAAACTCTATATGGTATCCTGGGTTTAAGAAGCATGCCCAAAGAAAGACAAACTTGGAATGGGGGTTCCTCCCCAAGGCTAGAGATAACAGCTCATTGGAGAAGGTGTAGCAGAACCTACTGGATGGCAGAGAAGTTTGCTAATTTACCAGTGCCAGAGCCAGTCTGCGGAACCAGAGCTGGTCTACAGTGGCAGAGTAAACAGGAAGGTATCCTCTGGAGAACATCAGTGTGGGAAAGTCACAGCTCATGGCCAGCATGTGGACATGTAGTAGGAACAAGGGACCTGGTGGAGTTGGAGGCCTGGAACTAGCAATGTCCTATACATAGGATCAGGAGGGCCTCGATGTTGTGAGGGTCGCAGCCTTTGGATAAGTGCAGGAGATAAACCTAGTGGTGGGGTAAGGTGAGGAATGAGTGCAATCAAGTAGGGGGAATCAGTGGGTAGGTGGCTTGGAGCACAAGATATCCCTATAAAGAGGCCCACAGAAAGCTAACCAGGCCATACTGGTTCTGCACAATTGATGAGGACAGTTTTTCTGGGCCCATGCTTGGAGCAGAACACCTAGGCTATCGTTACACTCACACTTCTGACAGAAGTCACAGGAGAGCTACTTCCTCCTTCAGTGTCCATCCAGTGTCTTCTACCTGAGAAAACAGAACATCATGATCACTCTGAAAGAGAGATTCTTAAAGTAATCCATCCATTATCAGAGAACTTATCTTAAAGGGTGAAATTAGAACAGGGAGGCAATACATTAATAATTGGTTTCATATCCTTTATCAGTTTAGGGGTGTCCCTTCTATTGTTACTTTGCTACACGAATCATAGGCACACTGTTGTTTTCCAGTCACTAAATCATGTCCAACTTTGCAAACCCATGGACTGTAGTGCACCAGGCTTTCCTGTCCTTCACCATTTCCTGGAGTTTGCACAAATTCATGTCTATTGAGTCAGTGATGTTATCTAACCATCTCATCCTCTGTGGCCCCCTTCTCCTCCTGCCCTCAATCTTTCCCAGCATCAGTCTTTTCCAGTGAGTCAGCTCTTTGCATCAGGTGGCCAAAGTATTAAAGCTTCAGCCTCAGCATCAGTCCTTCCAATGAATATTCAGGGCTGATTTCCTTTAAGATTGACTGGTTTGGTCTCCTTGTTATCCAAGGGACTCTCAAGAGGCTTCTCCTTCACCACAGTTTGAAAGCATCGAATCTTTGGCACTCAGTCTTCTTGGTGGTCCAATTCTCACATCCGTACATGACTACTTGAAAAACCATAGCTTTAACTGTCCAGACCTTTGTCAGCAAAGTGATGTCTCTGCTTTTGAATACGCTGTCTAAAATAGGCAAAGAGTTGGACACGACCGAGCAACTGAACTGAACTGAAAATAGGCACCCACTCTATCATCATACTGTTTCTCTGGTGAATTAATGATTGAAGCAGCAGGACTGGCCATTTAAAGAGTTATAATAGACAGCTTATAATTCTTGTTGGACCCAGGGCTGCTTGGCCTGAAATGAGTTTTGCTGCAAAACCCAGGCTCTGGCACAAAGTGGGTGTCATGGGGCTAGGGCAGAGACACTGTGACCTCTGCATTCTAGGCCTACCCAGGGCTTGCCTATTCTACCTGCAAGAAGAGACTAGGTGCATGCTGAGATTGCCTCTTACACCATGAGTGTGAATAGCACATGTTCTACTCAGGAATAGACTAGTTTATACCTGAAATGTAGCTCTACTTTTTTGATTAGTACCTGATTTAGTACCTGAGCTAAACAGGGAGAGAAGATACTTGGATTTCATTTAAAGCCATACTCATCAGAACACTGTCCATGGAGGAGCAGGGCAAAAGATGCCTGTGTGCTAACAAAGTGCATGTTTTTGCCAGTGTTGGCAACTTGAGTACTTTAACTGCACTTTTCTAGCTTGCCTTTAGGCTCAAAAATGGACAAAAATTGATGAGGGGAAATGACCTATAATTTTGCCATTCTTAAATGACAAATTATCCATTCTTTAGTGACTGAACTGGCATCTTATACTGGGAAGGAGAGACAATTTAATTTAAAAGAAAAAAAAACTTTATTCTTTTGGTGCATCCATATTCATGGATAGAATAAGATACCACTAAATCCAGAGGCGGGGGGGATACTGTTATAGTTGCTCATCCTTGGAATATTGAACTCTCTTCCTAGTACTTCCAATGTATAAAGCATATTCACCTCTTCTGTTCAGAAGTCACACAAGACACATTAACCCATAGCCTTCTGTTCTCACACAGGACTGGGGTGGCTTCCTATTCCAAGCACCATGACAACTTGTACAGGAGGAACTGAATATGAATAGTAGGTTTATCCTTTAAAGGCTGTTGGACCTGCTACCTTGGCTCTCTTAACCACCAGGCACGCAATGATGAGACACAAATGTGAAATCTGAAACTTGCTCACTAACAAAAGGAGAAACTCTCTAGGGCTGCCACACGGGAAGTTTTTACCACTGGGGATCCAAGCAGGTGCTCTCACTTGGTAGAAATCATTGAGAACCAGGTTTTGTGGAGATATACACTTCTAGTCTGGCTTCTGAAGGTGGGCAGTGTAGCTGCAGCTGTTGGAGCTCTCCCTGCAGCAGGAAGGTGAATTTGTGAGTTCCCCACAAACCACTGTCACAGAAAGCTAACCAAAATGATCACATGGATCACAGCCTCATGTAACTCGAAGAAGCTATGAGCCATGCTGTGCAGGACAACCCAAGATGGATGGGTCATGGTGGAGAGTTCTGACAAAACATGGTCCACTGGAGAAGGGAATGGCAAACCACTTCAGTATTCTTGCTTTGAGAACCCCATGGACAGTATGAAAAGTCAAGAATATATGACACCAGTAGATAAGCCCCCCAGGTCAGTAGGTGTCCATTATGTTACCAGGGAAGAGCAGAGAAATAGCTCCAAAAAGAATGAAGAGGCTGGGCCAAAGTGGAAATGATGGTGTTGTGTGGTGGATGTGTCTGGTGGTGAAAGTGAATTCTGATGCTGTAAGGAACAGTACTGCATAAGAACTTGGAATGTTAGGTTCATGAATCAAGGCAACTTGGACATGGTCAAACAGGAGATGGCAAATGTGAACAGTGACATTTTAGGAATCAGTGAATGAAAATGGATGAGAATAGGCAAATTTAACTCAGATGACCATTTTATCTATTACTGTGGCCAAGATTCCATTAGAAGAAATGGAGTTGCTCTCATAGTCAACCAAATAATCTGAACTACAGTATTTGGGGGCATTCTCAAAAGCAGCAGAATAATCTCAGTTGGTTTCCAAAGCAAACCATTCAACATTACAGTAATCCAAGTCTATGCCTCAATCACTAATATCAAAGAAGATGAAATCAAACAGTTCTACGAAGACCTACAAGACCTTATAGAACTAACAACCAAAAAAGATGTCCTTTTAATCATAGAGGATTGGAATGAAAAAGTAGGAAGTCAAGAGATACCTGAGTAACAGGGAAAATTTGGGCTTGGAGTACAAAATGAAGCAGGGCAAAGGCTAGCAGAGTTTTGCCAAGAGAACACACTGGTCATAGCAAACACCCTCTTCCAACAACACAAGAGATGATTCTACACATGGACATCAGCACATGGTCAATACCGAATTCAGATTGATTATATTCTTGACAGCCAAACATGGAGAAGCTCAATAGAGTCAGGAAAAATAAGATCTGGAGCTGGCTGTGGCTCCAGTGCAATATGCACTCCATATTGCAAAGTTCAGGATTAAATTGAAGAAAGTAGGGCAATCCATTAGACCATTCAGGTATGGAGGTGACAAATAGATTGAAAGGAGTAGATCTGGTAGAGTGCCTGAAGAACTATGGACAGAGGTTTGTAACATTGTATAGAAGGCAGTGACCAAAACCATCCCAAGGTGGAAGAAATGCAGGAAGGCAAAATTGTTGTCTGAGGAAGCATTACAAATAGCTGGGGGAAAAAAAGAGAAGTGAAAGGCAAGAGAGAAAGGGAAAGCAAGCCTTCCTAAGTGAACAATGCAAAGAAATAGAGGAAAACAATAGAATGGGAAAGACTAGAGATCTCTTCAAGGAAATTAGAGATACCAAGGGAAAATTTCATGCAAAGATGGACACAGTAAAGGACAGAAAAGGCAAGGACCTAACAGAAGCAGATGAGATTAAGAAGAGGTGTCAAGAATACACAGAAGAACTAGACAAAAATGGTCTTAGTGACTCAGATAACCATGATGATGAGATCACTCTCTTAGAGCAAGACATCCTAGAGTGTGAAGTCAAGTGGGCCTCAGAAAACATTACTATGAACAAAGCTAATGCAGGTGATGAAATTCCAGCTGAGCTATTTCAAATCCCAATAGATGATGCTGTTAAAGTGCTGCACTCAATATGTCAGCAAATTTGGAAAACTCAGCATTGGCTGCGGGACTGGAAAAGGTTTTCATTCCAATGCCAAAGAAGGACAGTGCCAAAGGATGTTCTAACCTCTGTACAATTGCTCTCATTTCACATGCTAGCAAGGTAATGCTCAAAATCCTTCAGGCTAGGCTTCATCAGTAGGTGAACCAAGAAATTTTGAAAGTACAAGCTGGATTTAGAAAAGGCAGAGGAACCAGAGATCACATTGCCAACATCTATTGAATCATATAAAAAGCAAAGGAATTCCAGGAAAACATCAACCTCTGCTTCACTGACTATGTTAAAGCCTTCAACTGTGAGGATCACACCCCCCCCCCAAAAAAAAAAAAAAAAAAAAAACTGTAGAAAATACTTAAAAGGGTGGCAATACCAGACCACATTACCTGCCTCCTTAGAAACCTGTATGCAGGTCAAGAGCAACACTTAGAACCAGACACGGAACAATGGACTTTCAAAATCGGGAAAGGCTTGTGACCCTGCTTATTTAACTTATATGCAGAGTACATCATGTGAAATGCCAGGCTGGATGAATCACAGCTGGAATCAAGATTGCCAGAAGAAATATCAGCAACCTCAGATATGCAGATGATTTCACTCTGATGGTAATAAGAGTGAACTAAAAGAACTAAAGAGCCTCCTGATCAGGGTGAAAGAGGAGAGTGAAAAGCTGGCTTAAAACTCAACATTCAATATAGTAAGGTCATGGCATCTGGACCCATCTTGCACTTCATGGCAAATAGATGGGGGAAAATTGGAAACAGTGGTAGATTTTATTTTCTTGGGCTCCAAAATCACAGCAGACGTTGACTGCAGCCACGAATTTGAAAACTCCTGTTCCTTGGCAATAAAGCTATGAAAAATCTAAAGAGGGTATTAAAAAGCAAAGACATCACTTTGCCAACAAATTTCTGTATAGTGAAGGCTATGTTTTTTTCCATTAGTCCTGTATGGATATGAGAGTTGGACCAAAAGAAAGGCTGAGCACTGAAGAATTGATGCTTTTGAGTTTTGATGCTGGAGAAGACAACTTGAGAGTGTCTTGGATGGCAAGTAGATCAAGGCAGTCAATCCTAAAGGAAATCATCCCTGAATATTCATTGGAAGCTGAAGCCAAAGCTCCATTACTTTGGCTACCAGATGTGAAGAGCTGACTCACTGGAATAGTTCCTGATGCTGGAAAAGATTGAGAGCGAGAGGAGAAGGGAGCAACAGAGAAAGAGATGGTTGGTTGGCATCACCGACTCAATGGACAGGAATTTGAGAAGCCTGGCATGCTGCAGTCAATGGGGTTGCAAAGAGTCAGATACAACTTAGGGACTGAACAGCAACATGAGACATAGGCTGGGAGGAACGTAGTCAACTAAAATGACCCTTGTTCTGTCACTCCTGAACCATGGCAAAACAGTGAAAGTCCCCCTGTTGTGTCAATGGCAGAAAGGTACAGTCTTATTCCCCGTGTCTCTCACTCCAACCTGCTGTGCTCTGGCAGAGGATGCAGAGCAGGAATGCTGAAAGTTCACATAGTTGTTTCTCCCTGGTTCAACTGAGATAAGAGGGGATGGGGCCAGGGTAAACTCTGTGTTACTTCTGGGGACCAGCTAGCTGTTCTTCGTGTTAACTTAACTATAGCACCACAGAAACCTCCCCATGCCATGCATTTGCTCCTCAGAATATATCAATAATAATTTCTGAGTATGCCCAGGCTTCCTTACATAAGCTCCAGTTTCCCCCTAGGGATTATATGGGTGAGAGAGTTTTCATTCACTCTCCTTTTTTTCTTACTATAAACACCCCAAACCACACTCAGAGATTGCATGGCCACTGCAAGACTTGGCCTAGGCCTGGGTTCTCTGCCATCTGCAACCTTGGTGCGTTATGACTGGCTCAGGGGAATTTGATCTCAAGAAAAGAACTCATGGGGCCAATCCTCTCCCTAAAGAATATCTGTCTGGGACCAGAAAATGAACCAGGAACTGATGGCCTGAGCCCTCCTCTGGAAAATTTTTTCACTGTCTGCCAACAGAGGGCATGGCTGGGAGGGACTATCTACTAAGCAGGGAACTTTGCATAACTTGACCCTCTGCCTTCCATAGCTGTTGGAAATTTAACCCCCTTCATATCCTGAGGATGGTTTTACATCTCAGAAGGATACATGGTATATTCCACTCATGATCTGGTGACCATAGAAACCATAATCTATCCACATTTATTTTCAACTTCTGTTCATTTCACTGTTGTCCTCACACCCTCCCCCCTCTTCTAGGAGTTTGTTCCCCAGGGCCCCATGCTACAATTAGACAACCTCACAGGGATCTGAGCTTTGGCTTTGAGTTCTCTGTGAGGTAAACTTTGGACTGAGGCTCAGCACAGAGGGCAGAGCCTACAATGAAAAGAGGTTCCAAGCAAGATGACTACTTTGGTCAAAAAAAAAAAAAAAAAAAAATCTTTTCTTTGCAGCCTGCTTGGCAGCATCTATTGGTTTTCACATCATTTATCCCACACATCTGAGAAGGCAATGGCAACCCACTCCAGTACTCTTGCCTGGAAAATCCCATGGATGAAGGGGCCTAGTAGGCTGCAGTCCATGGGGTCGCTAGGAGTCAGATACGACTGAGCGACTTCACTTTCACTCTTCACTTCCATGCATTGGAGAAGGAAATGGCAACCCACTCCAGTGTGATTGCCTGGAGAATACCAGGGACGGGGAGGCTGGTGGGCTGCCGTCTATGGGGTCGCACAGAGTCGGATACGACTGAAGCGACTTAGCAGCAGCATCCCACACATGCAGATGCAACGTGCTTGTTTAAAAGCCTAGTGGACTCTGAGGCTAGAGCTGCCACTGACCATCTTTGACACAAGAGAGAGCAAACCTACCTGACCACATACAGGTGTACCTTGGAGGTATTGCAAGTTTGGTTCCACATTGCTGCAAAAAACAAATACTAATAAAGTGAGTCAAATGAATTTGTTGGTTTCCCAGTGCTTATAAAAGTTATGTTTACCCTATACTGTTGTCTATTCAGTTAAAAAAAAATGCACCTACCTTAAATAAAAATATTAATACTTTATTGCTAAAAATTACTTTAAAAGCTTTTTTTTCTTCCTCAGCATCTCCTAAACTCTCCAGGACCAGGTCAAAGATTATTTCCAACCACTGCTGCGTTTTACCTCAGCCTGTTTTGCACATGATTTATCTTTCTAGAAAGAAAGCAATTTCACCAAAGTCAACTGTGGCCTGGTATGCAACCTTAGACTGGGATCTTGAGGGATGAAGAGGTATTAGGAAAAAAGAACTGAGGACAGGAATTGGTTGAAACTTTTTGGTAAGAGAACAGTCTGTACAAGCCCAGTTTGTACATTTGAGTCCTTGACTTACCAAGTGAAATTTGCAATAACTGCTCATTGCTTTTTTGTTTTCCCAACAGCAGGTGCCTAGTCCAGAATGTCCCTTAAATTTAAGACTTCTAACACAAACCTATGCCTAGAAGTGGTTCACATCAGAATCCGACAGGCTCTGGACTGGCAAACTGAAAACCAGGACCTTACTTGAGATGCACATTACTAATAGTATAGAAAAAAGCATATTTGTAGAATACAAAGAAATAGTTGTAAAATATGACCAAGAATGCAAAAAGGACAGCACCACATTAAATAGAAACAATTTTGAACATTTTGATTTAGTATTCACTTTAAAGAAAAGCTATTTGTATAATAGGTTGACAAGCACTTTCCAGACCTTAAATTATTTGAGGATTCTTTCACTCCAAACATGCTTTTCCATTCCTTAAATTAGAAAATAAATCCATGTTTAGATTTTCCTGAACACCTTTACCACAATCAAAATGGTTACCATACCTGCCACTTCTAAAAACTTCTTTTTCCCCTTTGTATTACTTTCCTCTCTACTTAGCCCATCCCTGTCCCTAGGCAACCACTGATGTGCTTTCTTTCACTACTATCTTTATTTCACGAAATGCCTTTTTCATTTTGTTGAATTTTATAGAAATGTAATAATATGCTATATTCTCTTTTTTGTCCTAACTCAGCATAATTATTCTGAGATTTTTTCCCAATGGTGTTATTTTGAGCAATAAGTTATTTCTTATTGTTCTTGTATGATCATATTTCTGTTTGGGCTGTTTTCAGTTTTAAATACTACAAATAAGCTGCTATAGATATTCATGTACCAGTCTTTGTGAGACCTATGCTTTCATTTCACTTAGATAAAATCTTAAGAACAGAACTTTTTAAGAAACCACCAAACTGTTTCCAAATATCTGTAACATATAATCTCATCACCTTGAAAGAAAATAACCTACAGCCCAAATTACTGTACCCAGCAAGGATCTCATTCAAATATGAAGGAGAAATCAAAAGCTTTACAGACAAGCAAAAGCTGAGAGAATTAAGCACCACCAAACCAGCTCTCCAACAAATGCTAAAGGATCTTCTCTAGACAGGAAACACAAAAAGGTTGTATAAACTCGAACCCAAAACAACAAAGTAAATGGCAATAGGATTATGCTTATCAATAATTACCTTAAACGTAAATGGGTTGAATGCCCCAACCAAATGACAAAAACTGGCTGAATGGACACAAAAACAAGACCCCTATATATGTTGTCTACAAGAAACACACCTCAAAACAGGGGACACATACAGACTGAAAGTGAAAGGATGGAAAAAGATATTCCAGGCAAATAGAGATGAAAAGAAAGCAGGACTAGCAATACTCATATCAAATAAAATAGACTTTAAAACAAAGGCTGTGAAAAGAGAAAAAGAAAGACACTATATAATGATCAAAGGATAAATTCAAGAAGAAGATATAACAATTATGAATATATATGCATCCAACATAGGAGCACTGCAATATATAAGACAAATGCTAATAAGTATGAAAGGGGAAATTAACAATTACACAGTAATAGTGGGAGACTTTAATACCCCACTCACAACTATGGATAGATCAACTAAACAGAAAATTAACAAGGAAACACAAACTTTAATTGATACAATAGACCAGTTAGACCTAATTGATATCTATAGGACATTTCACCCCAAAACAATGAATTTCACCTTTTTCTCAGGTGCACACAGAACCTTCTCCAGGATAGATCACATCCTGGGCCATAAATCTAGCCTTGGTGAATTTAAAATAATTTAAATCATTCCAAGCATCTTTTCTGACCACAATGCAGTAAGATTAGATCTCAATTACAGGAGAAAAACTATTAAAAATTCCAACATATGGAGGCTGAACAACACGCTGTTGAATAACCAACAAATCACAGAAGAAATCAAAAAAGAAAACAAAATATGCATAGAAATGAATGAAAATGAAAACACAACAACCCAAAACCTGTGGGACACTGTAAAAGCAGTCCTAAGGGGAAAGTTCATAGCAATACAGGCATACCTCAAGAAACAAGAAAAAAGTCAATAAATAACCTAACTCTACACCTACAGCAACTAGAAAAGGAAGAAATGAAGAACCCTAGGGTTAGTAGAAGGAAAGAAATCTTAAAAATTAGGGCAGAAATAAATGGAAAAGAAACAAAAGAGACCATAGCAAAAATCAACAAAACCAAAAGTTGGTTCTTTGAAAGGATAAATAAAATTGACAAACCATTAGTCAGACTTATCAAGAAACAAAGGGAGAAAAATCAAATCAATAAAATTAGAAATGAAAATGGAGAGATCACAACAGACAACACAGAAATACAAAGGATCATAAGGGACTACTATCAGCAATTACATGCCAATAAAATGGACAACATGGAAGAAATGGATAAATTCTTAGAAAAGTACACCTTTCCAAAACTGAACCAGGAAGAAATAGAAAATCTTAACAGACCCATCACAAGCACGGAAATTGAAACTGTAATCAGAAATCTTCCAGCAATTGTTTGCTGGAAGACCAGGTACAGATAGCTTCACAGCTGAATTCTACCAAACACCTATCCTACACAAACTCTTCCAGAAAACTGAAGAGGAAGATAAACTTCCAAACTCATTCTATGAGGCTACCATCACCCTAATACCAAAATAAGACAAAGATGCCACAAAAAAGGAAAACTACAGGCCAATATCACTGATGAACATAGATGAAAAAATCCTTAACAAAATTCTAGCAAACAGAATCCAACAACACATTAAAAAGATCATATACCATGACCAAGTGGGCTTTATCCCAGGGATGCAAGGATTCTTCAATATTTGCAAATCAGTCAATGTAGTACACCACATTAACAAATTGAAAAATAAAGGCCGTATGATTATCTCAATAGATGCAGAGAAAGCCTTTGACAAAATTCAACATCTATTTATGATAAAAACTCTCCAGAAAGCAGGAATAGAAGGAACATACCTCAACATAATAAAAGCTATATATGACAAACCCACACCAAACATTATCCTCAATGGTAAAAAATTGAAAGCATTTCCCCCAAAATCAGGAACAAGACAAGGGTGCCCACTCTCACCACTACTATTCAATATAGTTTTGGAAGTTTTGGCCACAGCAATCAGAGCAGAAAAAGAAATAAAAGAAATCCAAATTGGAAAAGAAGAAGTAAAACTCTCACTGTTTGCAGATGACATGATCCTCTACATAGAAAACTCTAAAGACTCCACCAGAAAATTACTAGAGCTAATCAATGAATATAGTAAATTTTCAGGATATAAAATCAACACACAGAAATCCCTTGCATTCCTATACACTAATAATGAGAAAATATAAAGAGAAATTTAGGAAACAATTCCATTCACCATTGCAACAAAAAGAATAAAATACTTAGGAATGTATCTACATAAAGAAACTAAAGACCTATATATATATAAAATTATAAAACACTGGTGAAAGAAATCAAAGAGGACATTAATAGATGGAGAAATATACCATGTTCATGGATTTGAAGAATCAATACAGTGAAAATGAGTATACTATCCAAAGAAATCTATAGATTCAGTGCAATCCCTATCAAGCTACCAATGATATTTTTCACAGAGCTAGAACAAATAATTTCACAATTTGTATGGAAATACAAAAAACCTCGAATAGAGAAAGCAATCTTGAGAAAGAAGAATGGAACTGGAAGAATCAACCTGCCTGACTTCAGGCTCTACTACAAAGCCACAGTCATCAAGACAGTATGGTACTGGCACAAAGACAGAAATACAGATCAATGGAACAAAATGGAAAGCCCAGAGATAAATCCACACACCTATGGACACCTTATCTTTGATAAAGGAGACAACAATATACAATGGAGAAAAGACAATCTCTTTAACAAGTGGTGCTGGGAAAACTGGTCAAACACTTGTAAAAGAATGAAACTAGAACACTTTCTAACACCATACACAAAAATAAACTCAAAATGGATTAAAAATCTAAACGTAAGACCAGAAACTATAAAACTCCTAGAGGAGAACATAGGCAAAACACTCTCTGATCACAGCAGGATCCTCTATGACCCACCTCCTAGAATACTGGAAATAAGAGCAAAAATAAACAAATGGGACCTAATTAAAATTAAAAGCTTCTGCACAATAAAGGAAACTATAAGCAAGGTGAAAAGACAGCCTTCAGAATGGGAGAAAAGAATAGCAAATGAAGCAACTGACAAACAACTAATATCTAAAATATACAAGCAACTCTTGCAGCTCAATTCCAGAAAAATAAATGACCCAATCAAAAAGTGGTTCAAAGAACTAAATAGACATTTCTCCAAAGAAGACATACAGATGGCTAACAAACACATGAAAAGATGCTCAACATCACTCATTATCAGAGAAATGCAAATCAAAACCACAATGAGGTACCATTTCATGCCAGTCAGAATGGCTGCGATCCAAAAGTCTACAAGCAATAAATGCTGGGCAGGGCATGGAGAAAAGGGAACCTTCTTACACTGTTGGTGGGAATGCAAACTAGTTCAGCCACTATGGACAACAGTGTGGAGATTCCTTAAAAAACTGGAAATAGAACTGCCTTATGACCCAGCAATCCCACTGCTGGGCATACACACTGAGGAAACCAGAAGGGAAAGAGACACATGTACCCCAATGTTCATTGCAGCACTGTTTATAATAGCCAGGACATGCAAGCAAGCTAGATGTCCATCAGCAGACAAATGGATAAGAAAGATGTGGTACATATACACAATGAAATATTACTCAGCCATTGAAAAGAATACATTTGAATCAGTTCTAATTAGGTGGATGAAACTGGAGCCTATTATACAGAGTGAAATAAGCCAGAAAGAAAAACACCAATACAGTATACTAACGCATATATATGGAATTTAGAAAGATGGTAATGATAACCCTGTATGCGAGAGAACAATTGAGACACAGATGTATAGAACAGTCTTTTGGACTCTGTGGGAGAGGGAGAGGGTGGGATGATTTGGGAGAATGGCATTGAAACATGTATATTATCATATAAGAAACGAATCACCAGTCCAGGTTTGATGCAGGATACAGGATGCTTGGGGCTGGTGCACTGGGATGAACCAGAGGGATGGTATGGGTAGGGAGTTGGGAGGGGGGTTCAGGATGGGGAACACGTGTACACCCGTGGTGGATTCATGTTGCTGTATGGCAAAACCAATACAATATTGTAAAGTAATTAGCCTGCAATTAAAATAAATAAATTTAAATTAAAAAAAGAAACAATCTCATCACTTACTCATATATTTTTTATTTGAACCATTCTAATAGGTGTGTTATGATATATTATTTTAGTTTTAATGAATATCTCCTCAATTGCTTATAATGTTGAGCATCTTTTCATATACTTAATTGCTGCCAATTTATCTTATTTGGTGAAGTGTCTGTTCAAGTGTTTTCCCTTTATATTTGTTTAGTTTACTTGTTACTGATTTTTAGTAGTTCTTTATATATTCTAACTACAAGATCATTAATGGTTATATATTTGCAGGTATTATCTCCCATTCTATTTTACCTGTCATTTTCCTAATAATGTCCTTATTGGAATGAATTGTTTTAATTTGGATGATATTCTACTTATTGATTTTGTCTGTTATACTTCATAGTTTTGGCTACCTATTTATTTTTGCCCAATTCAAGTTCCCTTAGATTTTTTTCCCTATCGTTTCTTCTAGAACTGTCATGGTATTAGCTCTTAAATTTAAATCTAATGTTGATTTCTACTTTTTAATCCTTTACTTTTATTATTGTGGTATATCACATTTATTGATTTTTATATACTGACACATCATTGCATCCCAGAATGTGTCTAAATTTGTTTTAGGTTATGCCTACTTTTATTTTATTTTATTTATTTTTTGATTAGAGGATAATTGCTTTACAATATTAGAACTGGACATGGAACAACAGACTGGTTCCAAATAGGAGAAGGAGTATGTCAAGATTGTATATTGTCACCCTGCTTATTTAACTCATATGCAGAGTACATCATGAGAAACGCTGGGCTGGAAGAAGCACAAGCTGGAATCAAGATTGCTGGGAGAAATATCAATAACCTCAGATATGCAGATGACACCACCCTTATGGCAGAAAGTGAAGAGGAACTAAAAAGCCTCTTGATGAAAGTGAAAGTGGAGAGTGAAAAAGTTGGCTTAAAGCTCAACATTCAGAAAACGAAGATCATGGCATCTGGTCCCATCACTTCATGGGAAATAGATGGGGAAACAGTGGAAACAGTGTCAGACTTTATTTTGGGGGGGCTCCAAAATCACTGCAGATGGTGACTGCAGCCATGAAATTAAAAGACGCTTACTCCTTGGAAGGAAAGTTATGACCAACCTAGATAGCATATTCAAAAGCAGAGACGTTACTTTGCCAACAAAGTTTCGTCTAGTCAAGGCTATGGTTTTTCCTGTGGTCATGTATGGATGTGAGAGTTGGACTGTGAAGAAGGCTGAACGCCAAAGAATTGATGTTTTTGAACTGTCGTGTTGGAGAAGACTCTTGAGAGTCCCTTGGACTGCAAGGAGATCCAACCAGTCCATTCTGTAGGAGATCAGCCCTGGGATTTCTTTGGAAGGAATGATGCTAAAGCTGAAACTCCAGTACTTTGGCCACCTCATGCGAAGAGTTGATTCATTGGAAAAGACTCTGATGCTGGGAGGGATTGGGGGCAGGAGGAGAAGGGGACGACAGAGGATGAGATGGCTGGATGGCATCACTGACTCGATGGACATGAGTCTGAGTGAACTCCGGGAGTTGGTGATGGACAGGGAGGCCTGGCCTGCTGCAATTCATGGGGTCACCAAGAGTCGGACATGACTGAGCAACTGAACTGAACTGATTGTGTTGGTTTCTGCCACACAGCAACATCAATCAGCCGTAGGTAGACACATGCCCCCTCCCACCTTAACCTCCATCTCACTTCCCACCCCATTGCTTTTTCAGTAGCGTTTTGTTAAATTTCCACATATTTGTCATTTTTTTAGGTTTTCTTCCTGTTATTAATTTCTGTTTAGTTTCATACCATTGGAGTCAGGAAAGATACTTGATATATTTTCAGTATTGAATTTGTTAAGTTTTCCTTTGTGCCAAACATATTATTCATCTTAGAGAATATTACACGAGCTCTTAAGAATATGAATTGCTGCTATATCTATTAGGTTCATTTGATCTAAGTTGTTGTTCAAGTCCATTGTTTCTTTATTGATGTTTCTGTCTGTGTTATTTATTCTTTGCTCATAGCGGGTTACTGATGTCCCCTACTGTTATTGTATTGTTGCCTGTTTCTACCTTTGGATCTGTCATGAATTGCCTTATTTATTTAGGTTGTCTAGTACTGGAGATATTTTATCTTGAGTAATTGACCACACATTTTGACCACATATTTTCTTTCTGTCTTATTACAGTTTTTGTCCTAAAATCTGTTTTCTTTGAAATAAGTATAGCTAACCCTGCTCTCTTTTGGTTTGTGTGTACATGTAATATCTTCTTCAGCCATTTACTTTGAGCATAATATGTCCTTAAGTCTGTAACGAGTTCACTGTAGGCAGCTTATGGTTGAGTCTTTTTTAAAAAATCTGTTTAACCACCATGTCCTTTGATTGGACACTTTAGTCTATTTGCATTTAAAATAATTATTGATAAGTAAAACTTACTGAGGGCTTCACTAGTGGCTCAAGCAGTGAAGAATCTGCCTGCAGTGCAGGAGACCAGGGGTTCAATCAATCCCTGGGTCAGGAAGATCCCCTGAAGAAGGGAATGGCAACCTACTCCAGTATTCTTAGCTGGAGAGTTCCAGGGACAGAGGAGCCTGGCATGCTACATTCCATGGAGTTGCAAGAGTCAGACACAACTGAGTGTCTAACACTTTCACTTTTAAGGCCATTTGCCATTTCTTAATTGTTTTCTGAGAGTATTTTAGATTTTTTGTAACTTTTTTTCTTGATGTCTTTGTGATTTAATAATTTTCTATGGTAATATACTTTGATTTCTTTCACTTTTGTATATTTACTATAGGTTTTTGCTTTGTGGTTACAATGAGGCTTACATAAAATACCTTATAACCTGATAACAACATAAATTTGTTAGCATACAAAATATCAACATTTTTCTTTCTCCAAAACACATTCTATATTTTTGGTATCACAGTTTACCTCTTTTTATACTGTATATTCATTAGCAAATTATTATAGCTTTATATTTTTAAATTGTTTTTAACCTTTGCACTATGGTTATGATTTACATACACCATTGAGTATTACCTCCACCATAGTTTGGCCCCAGGTAAATGGCAGGGAAGGAACACATCTCCACCCATCAACAGAAAATTGAATTAAAGATTTACTGAGCATGGCCCTGCCCATCAGAACAAGACCCAGTTTCCCCCTCAGTCAGTCTCTCCCATCAGGAAGCTTCCATAAGCCTCTTATCCTTCCCCATCAGAGGGCAGACAGACTGAAAACCACAATCACAGAAAACTAACAAATCAAATCACATGGACCACAGCCTTGTCTAACTCAATGAAACTATGAGCCAAGCCATGTAGGGCCACCCAAGACAGACGGGTCATGGTGGAGAGTTCTGACAAAATGTGGCCCACTGGAGAAGGAAATGGCAAACCACTTCAGTATTCTTGCCTTGAGAACCCCATGAACAGTATGAAAAGGGAAAACACATATGAATAACAGTTTATCTTTCAAAAGAAACTCTACAGGCCAGAAGGGAATGGCAGGATATATTTAAAAAGAAAGAAAGAGAAAAAAAAACTACAACCAAGATTACTATAACCAGCGAGGATCTCATTCAAAATTGCTGGAGAAATCAAAATCTTTACAGCACAAAGGGAGGGCCTGGGGTGCCCAGAGAGGCAAAGCATACAAACTTCTCCAGCGCACACAACACTCACAGCACAGAGGGCAGGCCCAGGGGATCAAGAGAGGTGTGGCATACAAACCTTTCCAGTGCACACAAATTGCAGGGCACAGAGGGCAGGCCCAGGGAGCCAAAAGAAGAACACACAAGCCCCTTGACATACAGGGCAGGCTGGGGAGCCAAGACAAGTGCACACAAGCCACGTGACACAGAGAGCGGGCCCAGGGAGCCAAGTACACAGAATCCCCATTACACAGAGGGTGAGCTCATGGGGCTGAGGGAAACCCCACAAGTTTCCGTGATACACAGGGCATGGTCGGGAAGCCGAGAAAAGATGCACAGAAACCCCTACCTAGCAAGCTTATGTGTGCAGTGTAAGGTGGGACCTGGGAACAGAAGCACCAGCAAAGATTCCAGGGACAAGTAGGGGGCTGGAAGCAGTGAAGATGTGCTGAGATGGCCACTTTTACTTGGCTGCGGAAATAGATGTGCCTAACACTGACAAAGCCAGAAGGACTGCACAACAACATACCGAACCCATAGAAACCCCAAAACCCACTGCTGGACATGCACTGCCCAACTAATTTTCATTTTACAGCTAACTAGCATTCCAAAGAAGAAAATACACCTTTAGTCAAGACACTCAGATTCCAACATTTACACACAGCATGTGCGTGACCAGTGTAGAGACTCTACAGGACACACTGGATGATTTTTTTGAACACTGGTATAATCTGAGAGTTCTGTGACTAGTTAGTAATATACCTATAACTAACCTGTTTAGGTGAAACTGTTCTCTGAGATGACCACCCATCAAGGAGTTCCAAGGAACCCAATTCTTTTAGAAAACTCAAGCATTAGACTAAGGAAATATTGACTGAATACAACAGAAGCAACCAATGTGTTTTTCAACTAACTCTGTCTACAACTGACTAGCTTTCCCAGGCAGAAAATACACTTTTGGCCAAGAGGCTCTTATTTCAGTATTAACACAAAATGGTTCTGAACAGTGTAGAGACTCAAACAGGAGACACCGGATGCTTCTTTGTGAACAAGGTGTGATCTGAGAGTTCTGGGACTAGTTAGTATTGTACCTATAATTAATCTGGTTAAGTGAAAATATATTCTGGGATAACCTCCTAATAAAGAGTTCCAAGAAGCTCTATCCTTCAGAAATTCAAGGTTTAGCTTAAGGAAGTTGTTGAGTGAATACAACAAGAGCAATGAAAGTGTTTTTCAACTAAGTTTCAGTCTACAACTCACTAGCATTCTGAGCTGTAGTCAAGAGGTTCATATTTCAAGATTCACACAAAGCATGTTACTGAACAGTGTAGAGACTCAAAGAGGACACTCTGTATCCTTCCTTGTGAAACTTGGTTTGAGGCAAGGATTCTGTAACTAGTTAGTATTATCCCTATAAGTAACCTGCTTAGGTGAAAATGTCCTCTGAGATAACCTCCTAACAAGGAGTTCGAAGCAGCGTGTTCCCTTCAGAAAACACAAGCATTATACTAATGAAGTTGTTGACTGAATAAAATGAAAGCAACCAAAGTTGTTTTCAACTAACATTCAGTCCAAAACTAATGAGCTCTCTGAAGCAGAATATTCAGCTTTAGCCAAGAGGCTTGGGTTTCAAGATTCACACACAGCATGTTTCTGATGTGTGTAGAGAATCAAACAGAACAAACAGTAAGCATTTTTGTAGGAAGCTGATAAGAATCCAGCTTTTTGTGATTGGTTAGTCAGTCAGTCAGTCAGTTCAGTCGCTCAGTCGTGTCCAACTCCTTGCGACCCCATGAACCGCAGCACGCCAGGCCCCGCTGTCCATCACCATCTCCCGGAGCTTACCCATCATGTCCATCGAGTCCGTGATGCCATCCAGCCATGTCATCCATACCTATAACTCTCCGGTGTCCTGTTGTTCAGATGTTAGCCACTAGATGGCGGGCTAGGAAGTGAAAGTGAAGTCCCTCAGTCGTGTCAGACTTCCCTGGTGGCTCAGATGGTAAAAGCGTCTGCCTACAATGCAGGAGAATGGGGTTCGATCCTTGGTCTGGGAAGATCCCCTGGAGAAGGAAACGGCAACCCATTCCAGTATTCTTGTCTGGAAAATCCCATGGACAAAGGAGCCTGGTAGGCTACAGTCCATGGGGTCGCAAAGAGTCTAACACGACTGAGCGACTTCACTTTCTTTTTCATACCTATAACTAACCTGGTTAGGTGAAAATGTACTCTGAGATGACTGCCTAACAAGGAGTTCCAAGGAGCCTATTTCTTTCTGAAAACTCTAGTGTTAGATGAAGGAAATGTTGATTGAATACAACAAAAGCAACCAACATGTTTTTCAACTAACTTTCCATCTACAATTGGCTGGCTTTCTGAGGCAGAAAATACACCTTTGGTCAAGAGGCTCACATTTCAATATTAACACACAGAATTTTTCCTAACAGTGTAGAGACTCAAACAGGACACATTGGATGCTTCTTTGGGAACACTGGTGTGATCTGAGAGTTCTGGGACTAGTTAGTATTGTACCTATAACTAACCTGGTTAGGTGAAAACACACTCTGGGATAACCTCCTAATAAAGAGTTCCAAGCAGCTTCTTAACTTTTGGGAAATTCACAGTTTAGCTTAAGGAAATTGTTGAGTGAATGCAACAAGAGCAAAGTGTTTTTCAACTAAGTTTCAGTCTACAACTAACTTTCTTTCTGAGCTGTAGTCAAGAGACTCAATTCACACAAAGCATGTTACTGAAGAGTGTAGAGACTCAAACAGGGAACACTGGACAATTCTTTGTGAACACTGATTTGAGCTGAGTGTTCTGTGACTAGTTAGTACTATACATATACTAACCATGTTCTCTGAGAGTACCTCCTAACAAGGAGTTCCAAGCAGACTGTTACTTGCTGAAAACCTAAGCATTAAAATAAGGAAGTTGTTGAACTGAATAGCATAAAAACAACCAAAGTGTTTTTCTCCTAACTTTCAGTCTACAACTAAAGAGCTTTCCAAGGCTGGAAATACACATTTAGTCAAGAGGTCCAATTTCAACACTCACACAGAGGATATTTCTAAACTGTGTAGAGACTCAAACAGGATACACTGTATCCTTCTTTATGAACACTGTTTTGAGATGAGAGTTCTGTGACTAGTTAGTACTATACCTATAACTAAGCTGATTAGGTGAAAATGTACTCCTAGATGACCACCTGACAAGGAGTTTCAAGCAGACTGTTTCATTAAACAACAACAACAACAACAAAAACTCAAGGGTTTGAATAAGGATGTTGACTGAATAAAACAAAAGAAACCAAAGTGTTTTTCAACTCACCTTCAGTCTACAACTAAATCATTCCCCGAGGCAGAAAATACAGCTTTACCTAAGAGGCTCGGATTAGAATATTCATAAACAGCATGATTCATAAACAGCATGTAGAGACTCAACAGGACACACTTGCTGCCCTTTTTTTACCTCTAGAGCTCAGGACAGAGCCACAAGCTCTGCTAGTTGAACATTCATTCCTGGAGGGAGAGACTTTGCTTCTAAAACCTGTTTAACTATCACAATGGTGTAACTTGCTTTCTGCTTATCATCCTTAACAAAAGAACTGACGTCTGTAAATATTTCTATGTCAGAATTATCTAATGGGGTATCCATTAGATCTTCCAAAGCTGCATAGTTTAAAGTTATAAATTGGCAACAATCATCATCAGGTGTTTAATTTTCCTTCTCAGAAAGAAGAGTGGGAGGATTAAGTTTCCACAAACTTTAAGCTTAGTTATTGGTCCTTCTAACAACAATGACTGATATTTAAGAAGCTGACTATCTATCATCCAAATATTAACCTTAGAGTTTAAGATTCACATCTTAAATGTGAAGACTCACATCATGAGAGGTCAGTACACTAAGATTTTTCCCATTAGTAAACTTAAGAGATATCGGTACTAATAAAGCAATAATAGCTATCAACCTTAAATTATTTAGATAAGCTACCATTTGTTGGTGAGGCACTTGGAGTTGTGTCATAACTCCCGAGGGCATACCTTTTCTTTCAGTGACAAACAAATTAAACTCTGACCCTGTGGGAAAGCTCAAAGTGGGAGCTTGCAGGAGAGTAGTTTGAGGAGCCTTAAAAGCCTTTTGGGTATCTAGAGACCAAATCAGCTTGTTGGTTTGGGCTTGCTGAGTTTCAGTTACAAGATTATATAAAGGCTGGGCAAGTTCCTTATAACCCAGAATCTAACTGTGGCAGTAGCCTGTGATGTCCCAAAATCCTTTCAGTTGTCTTAAATTCATATAAGGGATGATTAACTATAGGCTTAATTTTCTCAGGGCCTATGGCCCTCCTCCCTTTGGACATGATTAGGTATTCAAATCAATGACTGAAAAATACTTGGCTCATTCAGGAATTTCAGACAAGAAAAATAAGGATTAGGCATCACAGGGTGTAAAGGAACCACAGCCTCATTTATTATTTGTAAATCTTAAAATAGTCACCATTTATCTTTTGACTTTTTCCCACCAAAAATACCCCTGTGCCTTTAAAGTCTCAATGATTGGCTTTAACCCTTCCTTAACCTTGGGTTTTAGAGGATATTGCTTTCTATGTGGAAATAGGTTAGGGTCTTTGAGCTGACAATGACATGAATAGCATTTGTGCTCGACTCACGCAGTTTTTCATTCAGCCCACATTCTAGGATTTGCATCTTGTTCAGTTAATGGGAGAGAAAGAGAGGGCTCCATATTCATGAAATCAGAGGCATGGACCTTGCTCAGTGTATCCCTCCCCAAAAGGGGTGAGGGAGACTCTGGCATGTTAAGAGACTTATGTGAAAACAGCACAAAGTTCCAGCTGCAGCTTAGAGGACAACTGAAATAATAATGTTTGACTCATCCAAACAGTCCTATTACAGAAGTGGCTCAGGGAGAAAGTGGGCCAGGGGCTTCAATAAGCACATAGTAACTTGCCCCAGTGTCTAAAAGGAAATCGACTGGTTTACCCCCCCCCCCACAGTTATTACCCAGGGTTGCTCAGGTGTAATTAGGATGGGAGCTTTTGTGGGGACCTCTGGGCACCTTTAGTCCTCATTGTCTTGAGAGTCTGATCCCTGGGGCCTGTGTCTCTGAGGGCATTCTCTTCTCTAGTGTGATCATTTGAAGACCAGACATGGAGCTGCAGGTGGCTTAGGTGCCTGAGAGCAATCCTGCTTGAGGGGTCCCTCCTTTCCACAATAATAGCAAGTCAGTCCCTTTTCACCTGGGTGGGTCCCTCAGGACATTTTCCTCTGGCTGTTTCATAGCAGACCTGAGAGCCATCGCTGGGGCTTCAGTCTTTCCCAGTCTTTTTTTGCCTCTTTTTCTCCCTATTCTCTGCCATAATAAACTGTCTGAGCCTGTTGGACAGGTTGGCTAAGACTGATTTATTCCATACACCTGTTTTAGTAGTTTATGGCAGATATCTGGAGCTGACTGAGTGAGAAATCTACCTTTTAAGATCACTCCTCCCTCTGCATTTTAGAGATCAATCTCACTGAATCTCTGAAGAGCTTTCCAAGGTTTATCTAAGAATTTAACGGGAACTTCCTTCTCTCCATGTTCTATGCTTGTCAGTTTGGCAATAAGCCGTAGCATGTGGTCACCTGAGTTCTTCAAGAATACATCTGACAGAGTGACTCTGGTCCCCATCTTTCTTTAACCATGCTATTATCCAGTCTGGCTCCGTTGCGGGGACTATCTGATTCCAAGTTGGGAAGGTAGCTATCTCACCCCCTCCCCTTTTATTGACTTATTATCAAGTCATTCATCTCCCTAGGGAACAGTTCAGGTCAGTCGCTCAGTCATGTCTGACTCTTTGCGACCCCATGAATCACAGCACGCCAGGCCTCCCTGTCCATCACCAACTCCCGGAGATTACCCAAATTCATGTCTATCGAGTCAGTGATGCAATCCATCCATCTCATCCTCTGTTGTCCCCTTCTCCTCCTGCCCCCAATCCCTCCCAGCATCAGGGTCTTTTCCAATGAGTCAACTCTTCACATGAGGTGGCCAAAGTATTGGAGTTTCAGCTTCAACATCAGTCCTTCCAATGAACACCCAGGACTGATCTTCCTTAGGATGGACTAATTGGATCTCCTTGCAGTTGAAGGGGCTCTCAAGAGTCTTCTCCAACACCACAGTTCAAAAGCATCAATTCTTAGGCACTCAGCTTTCTTCACAGTCCAACTCTCACATCCATACATGACCACTGGAAAAACCATAGTCTTGACTAGATGGACCTTTGTTGGCAAAGTAATGTCTCTGCTTTTGAATATGCTATCTAGGTTGGTCATAACTTTCCTTCCAAAGAGTAAGCGTCTTTTAATTTCATGGCTGCAGTCATCAGCTGCAGTGATTTTGCAGCCCCAAAAGATAAAATCTGACACTGTTTCCACTGTTTCCCCATGAAGTGATGGCACTGGATGCCATGATCTTCATTTTCTGAATGTTGAGCTTTAAGCCAACTTTTTCACTCTCCTCTTTCACTTTCATCAAGAGGCTTTTTAGTTCCTCTTCATTTTCTGCCATAAGGGTGGTGTCATCTGCATATCTGAGGTTATTGAATTTCTCCTGGCAATCTTGATTCCAGCTTGTGCTTCTTCCAGCCCAGCGTTTCTCATGATGTACTCTGCATAGAAGTTAAATATGCAGGGTGACAATATACAGCCTTGACGTACTCCTTTTCCTATTTGGAACCAGTCTGTTGTTCCATGTCCAGTTCTAATTGTTGCTTCCTGACCTGCATACAGGTTTCTCAAGAGGCAGGTCATGTGGTCTGGTATTCCCATCTCTTTCAGAATTTTCCACAGTTTACTGTGATCCACACAGTCAAAGGCTTTGGCATAGTCAAAAAAGCAGAAATAGATGATTTCTGGAACTCTCTTGCTTTTTCGATGATCCAGCAGATGTTGGCAATTTGATCTCTGGTTCCTCTGCCTTTTCTAAAACCAGCTTGAACATCTGGAAGTTCATGGTTCATGTATTGCTGAAACCTGGCTTGGAGAATTTTGAGCATTACTTTATTAGCGTGTGAGATGAGTACAACTGTGTGGTAGTTTGAGCATTCTTTGGCATTGCCTTTCTTTGGGATTGGAATGAAAACTGACCTTTTCCAGTCCTGTGGCCACTGCTGAGTTTTCCAAATTTTCTGGCATATTGAGTGCAGCACTTTCACAGCATCATCTTTCAGGATTTGAAATAGCTCCACTGGAATTCCATCACCTCCACTAGCTTTGTTTGTAGTAATGCTTTCTAAGGCCCACTTGACTTCACATTACAGGATGTCTGGCTCTAGGTAAGTGATCACTCCATCATGATTATCTGAGTCATGAAGATCTTTTTTGTACAGTTCTTCTGTGAATTCTTGCCGCCTCTTCTTAATATCTTCTGCTTCTGTTAGGTCCATACCATTTCTGTCCTTTATTGAGCCCATCTTTGCGTGAAATGTTCCCTTGGTATCTCTAATTTTCCTGAAGAGATCTCTAGCCTTTCCCATTCTGTTGTTTTCTTTGCATTAATCGCTGAGGAAGGCTTCTTATGTCTCCTTGCTATTCTTTGAAACTCTGCATTCAGATGCTTATATGTTTCTTTTTCTCCTTTGCGTTTTGCTTCTCTTCTTTTCATAGCTATTTGTAAGGCCTCCTAAGACAGCCATTTTGCCTTTTTGCATTTCTTTTCCACGGGGATGGTCTTGATCCCTGTCTGCTGTACAATGTTACGAACCTCTGTCCATAGTTCATCAGGCACTCTGTCTATCAGATCTAGTCCCTTAAATCTATTTCTCACTTCCACTGTATAATCATAAGGGATTTGATTTAGGTCAAAGCCTGTTGATGAAAGTGAAAGTGGAAAGTGAAAAAGTTGGCTTAAAGCTCAACATTCAGAAAACGAAAATCATGGCATCTGGTCCCATCACTTCATGGGAAATAGATGGGGAAACAGTGGAAACAGTGTCAGACTTTATTTTTCTGGGCGCCAAAATCACTGCAGATGGTGACTGCAGCCATGAAATTAAAAGACGCTTACTCCTTGGAAGGAAAGTTATGACCAACCTAGATAGCATATTCAAAAGCAGAGACATTACTTTTGCCAACAAAGGTTCATCTAGTCAAGGCTATGGTTTTTCCAGTGGTCATGTATGGATGTGAGAGTTGGACTGTGAAGAAGGCTGAGAGCCAAAGAATTGATGCTTTTGAACTGTGGTGTTGGAGAAGACTCTTGAGAGTCCCTTGGACTGCAAGGAGATCCAACCAGTCCATTCTGAAGGAGATCAGCCCTGAGATTTCTTTGGAAGGAATGATGCTAAAGCTGAAACTCCAATACTTTGGCCACCACATGCTAAGAGTTGACTCATTGGAAAAGACTCTGATGCTGGGAGGGACTGGGTGCAGGAGAAGGGGATGACAGAGGATGATGTGGCTGGATGGCATCACTGACTCGATGGATGTGAGTCTGGGTGAAATCCAGGAGTTGGTGATGGACAGGGAGGCCTGGCGTGGTGGGATTCATGGGGTCGCAAAGAGTCGGACACGACTGAGAGACTGAACTGAACTGAACTGAACTGAATCGTCTAGTGGTTTTCCCTACTTTCTTCAATTTAAGTCTTAATTTGGCAATAAGGAGTTCATGATCTGAACCACAGTCAGCTCCCAGTCTTGTTTTTGCTGACTGTATAGAGTTTCTCCATCTTTGGCTGCAAAGAATATAATAAATCTGCTTTCAGTGTTGCCCATCTGGTGATGTACATGTGAAGAGTCTTCTCTTGTGTTGTTGGAAGAGGGTGTTTGCTATGACCTGTGCGTTCTCTTGGCAACACTCTATTATTGTTTGCCCTGCTTCTTTCTGTACTCCAAGGCCAAATTTTCTGTTACTCCAGGTGTTTCTTGACTTTCTACTTTTGTATTCCAGTTCCCTATTGTGAACAGGACATCTTTGTCCATGTCCGAGGTCAGGGGTGGTGGCCAACAGGAGCTACCCCACGCCCAAGGTCAGGGGCACCAGCTGAGAGGAGCAACCTCACGTCCAAGGAGCAGCGGCTGCTGGGGCACACGAGGGGCAAAAGGAGCTACTTCCCGTTCAAGGTCAGGAGGGGTGACCTCGTCCAAGGTAAGGAGCAGCGGCTGCGCTTTGATGGAGCAGCCGTGAAGAGATACCCCACGTCCGAGGTAAGAGAAATCCAAGTAAGATGGTAGATGTTGTAAGGGGCATCAGAGGGCAGACACACTGAAACCATAATCACAGAAAACTAGCCAATCTGATCACACAGACCACAGCTTTTTCTAACTCAGTGAAACTAAGCCATGCTGTGTGGGCCCACCCAAAATGGATGGGTCATGGTGGAGAGGTCTGATGGAAGGTGGTCCACTGGAGAAGGGAATGGTAAACCACTTCAGTATTCTTGCCTTGAAAACCCCATGAACAGTATGAAAAGGCAAAATGATAGGATACTGAAAGAGGAACTCCCCAGGTCAGTAGGGGCCCAATATGCTACTGGAGATCAGTGGAGAAATAACTCCAGGAAGAATGAAGGGATGGAGCCAAAGCAAAAACAATACTAAGTCGTGGATGTGACTGGTGATAGAAGCAAGGTCCAATGCTATAAAGAGCAATATTGCATAGGAACCTGGAATGTTAGGTAAATGAATCAAGGCAAATTGGAAGTGGTCAAACAGGAGATGGCAAGAGTGAACGTTGACATTCTAGGAGTCAGCAAACTAAAATAGACTGGAATGGGTGAATTTAAATCAGATGACCATTATATCTACTACTGTGGGCAGGAATCCCTTAGAAGAAATGGAGTAGCTATCATGGTCAACAAAAGAGTCCAAAATGAAGTACTTGGATGCAATCTCAAAAACGGCAGAATGATCTCTGTTCATTTCCAAGGCAAACCATTCAATATCAAAGTAATCCAAGCCTATGTCCCAACCAGTAATGCTGAAGAAGCTGAAGTTGAATGGTTCTATGAAGACCTAGAAGACCTTTTAGAACTAACACTGAAAGAAAGATGTCCCTAGGCAACAGCTTTCCCCAAAACTCAAGTTTCTGAGTCAGGGGTTAGCATCTGTCCCAGGATATATTATAATTCTCTAAGTAGGGTTAAACTCTGGAGATAGAACTTATCCCAGTTTTTCATAATACATTTTAGTGGGGGTGGTTCTAGATGTGCTAGCTCCCCCTTGCAAAGAAAAAAGGTAGCGCCCAGAACCTTGCTCTTTTCCAACAGAGGTGTTCCTCCTTGCTCTAGATGGGGGTGGAGACAGATTTTCCACCAAAGCTTTCCTTTCCTGGTAGGGCTTAATCTGTCCCTTACTGATGCAGGTGCCTTACTCGTTCCTCCCAGTTCTATCACTGAAGTGGGGTGGAGATGCACCAGGAGTAGACCTGATGGCATCCCAGATTGACGTCCAGTTCCTCTCATTTAAGACCTTGATTTGATTTCCCCTCCTCCTCTGATGCCACTCAGAGTGCGACAGAATGTTTTGGGAAATGGAATGTTTCCCAGGCTAAGACTACTAGGGGAAGGATCCATCTTCTGTGTTCCTGTGCACATTCTTGAATGCAGTCCTGACTGCAGTATAATTGGTGAGCCATAAGGGAAGAACAACAACCAAGATGTCCCTTCTGAATGTCACTGCAGCAGTATATGTGATAACGAAAGAGGTGATGAAAGGTCAGCCAGTTAGGAAAAAGTGATTTTTGCCCTCCAGCTATTATTACCAATCCTTCCAGTTCATTTCCACAGATTCCACAGAAAGAATATCTAAGGAATTGAGACAGAAGCCACTGGAGAGCCTCCTCTGGTCCACTAAGAGCTAACTCTATCAAAGGAATAAGCCCCTTGTACTTCCAATCTGGCCAGATCCTGGGATTCCTGATCTGTGTCCTCAAAACTTTATGGTCACCATAAGTGCTCCTATCCACATAGATTGGAGGTGCAACCATGACCTGACTCACTTTCAGGTCACTAATCCCTGAGGTGGGCAGCTAAGAAAGCAACCTCTAGCCTGAGAGACGATCTTGCTCCTGAACATGCTCCTAGTAAGGCTAGGCACTTCCAAACTTGAGGTCTAAGTAAAAGTACATAGCTACAGCATGGATCACAAGTCCCTTGAAAGTCTATGATCTGACAGATTGGGTTAGTAGTTTCAATTCCCAGGCAGTTATGAAATGGTCAAAGAGACCAGAAATTTTGACTGAAAAAGGTGAGTTTGATCCACATGCCTCGTCCATCTCTGGCTGCTCCCTTGTAGGAGACGTTGGGTGCCTCTTGACATTAGCAGGTCGGTATAATCCCCTGACAGGGTTTCTGTCATAAACTGTATGAGGTCACCACAGAACTGCAGATTCGGATACGCCATTTGCTTCAAACCTGTTTGAGCATCTCTTTCAATCAATTGCACATGCAGGTACACTATACAGTTAGTAAAGCAGAAAATGTGTTTACTAGGAAACCAAAGAACTAGAACTCCGAGTGTCCGTACTCTGTCCTAAAGAATCCTGGACCAGCCCAAAGATAAAAAGTTGTGGTTGCAAGCTGTGTACTACTCCAGGATTCCTAACTTCTGGAGGAGAGGATTTTGATCAGGGGCCACAGACGAGGTTTGACTACTTGGAGCTTTTTGTGTAGCAACATTTTGTTAAAGTATAATATAGATAAGGAAAGTTTCTGACATAGACATAAGAAGGGGACAGAAAGAGTGCTCCCTTGCTAGTTTTTAGCAAGGTGTTTTATGTCCATTAGCAAGCTGCTAATCATATAAAAGAAACACCTCAAGGCTGAGGGTGTTTCATGGGGCCCCTCTCCCACAATATGCATTTTTGAGATAGAATGGCACAAGGTGTGTCATCCCTGGCCATAAAACAATTGATGTGAATACTGGTTTGTTGAACCATTATCAGTCCAAGGTTTGAGAAAAAAAAAAAAGATTAGTCTTAGGCAGAACCAAAAGGAATATTCCAAAGCAAATACATGGTTTTATTAACATAACTTTAAAAAAAATTAAGAATTTCAGTAAGAAAAATGCATTGCTTCCATCAAGGTTTGAGAAAAGTTAAGTTCAGGCAGACCCAGATGTCGTCAACGGAGAAGGGAAAAAAAATCTGTCACTTGCAGTTTATTTCCTCCTGCTGCATGGGAACCTCTGGCCTCACTACCAAGGCTGTTACCACCCTTGAAAGTGTTGTATGCTTGAGTTTACAGTCTTGTTTACATCAGAAAACTCAAGCATACAATTAAGGAAGTTGTTGAAATGAATACTACAAAAGCAACCAAAATGTTTTTCAACTATCTTTCAGTGTACAACTAACTAGCTTTCTGATGCATAAAACACACTTTTAGTCAAGAGGCTGTGATTTCAAGAATCATGAACAGCATGTTTCTGAACAGAGTAGAGACTGAAACAGGACACACTGGATTGTTTCTTTGTGAACATTGATTGAGCTCAGAGTTCTGACTAGTTAGTACTATACCTATAACTAACCTGGTTAGGGGAAAATGTACTCTGAGATGATAGCCTAACAAGGAGTACCAGCCTGCTTCATTCACAAAATTCAAGGGTTAAACTAAGGCAGTTGTTGACTAAATAAAACAAAAGAAATGACAGTGTTTTTCAACTAATTTTGACTCTGCATCTAACTAGTTTTCCAAGCAGAAAATAAACATTTAGTCAAGAGGCTTTGATTTCAAGATTCAAACACATAATGTTTTTGAAAAGTGTAGAGACTGAAACAGAACACACTGTATCTTTTGTGAATACTGGTTTGAGCTGAGTTCTGTGACTAGTTAGTACTATACCTGAAATTAGCCTGATAAGGTGAAAATGTACTCTGAGATGACCTGCTAACAATGAGTTCCAAAGACTGTTTCTGTCAGAAAATTAAAGCATGAGTAAGGAAGTTGTTGAACTGAATAATACAAAAGCAACCAAAGTGGCTTTCAACTAACTTTCAGTCTACAACTAACTCACCTTCAAAGCAGAAAATATACCTTTAGTCAAGAGACTCTGATTGTAAGATTCACACACAGCATGTTTCTGAACAGAGACTCAAATGGGATACACTGGTTCCTTCACTGTGAAAACTGTTTTGAGTCAAGAGTTCTGTGATTAGTTAACATGATACCTATAACTAACCTGGTTAGGTAAAAATGTACTTTGATTTGATGTCCTAACAAGAAATCCAAACAGCCTGCTTCCTTCAGAAAACTCAGAGGTTAGATTAAGGAAGTTTTTGAACTGAATACAACAAAAGCAACCAGAATGTTTTTCAACTAACTTTCAGTCTACAACTAAATAGATTTCCAAGTCATAAAATACAGCTTTTGTCTAGAGACCGGGATTTCAATATCCACACAAAACATGCTTCTGAATGGTATAGAGACTCAAAGAAGACACACTGGATCCAATTCTGAAAAATGGTTTGAGCCCATAGTTCTGTGACTAGTTAGTACTATACCTGTAAGTAACCTTGTCAGGTTAAAATGTATTTTGAGTTGACCTCTTAACAAGGCGTTCAAGCAAGCTTTTTCTGTCAGAAAACTCAAGCATTAGGCAAAGGCAGTTGTTGAAATGAATGCTATAAAAGCAACCAAAGTGTTTTTCAACTAACTGTTTACAATGAACTAGCTTTCAGAGGCAGAAAATACCTTTAGTCAAGAGATTCATATTTCAAGATTCACACACAACATGTTTCTGAACAGTGAAGACTCAAACACGACACACTGGATCCTTCTTTGTGAACACTGGTTTGATCTGAGAGTTCTGTGATTCTTTAGTACAGTGCCGATAACTAACCTGGTTAGGTGAAAATGTACTCTAGGATGACTGCCTAACCAAGAGTTCCAAGCAGCCTGTTTCTTTCAAAGAATTCAAGGCTTAGACTAAGGGATTTTGAACTGAATGCAACAAAAGCAACCAAAGTATTTTTCAACTAATTTTCAGTCTAAAACTAATTAGCTTTTCAAGGAAGAAAGTACAACTTTAGCCAAGAGGCTAGAATTTCAATATTCACACACAGCATATTTCTGCACCATGTTGAGACTCAAACAGGCCCCACTAGATCCTTCTTTGTGACGAGTGGTTTGAATCAAAAGTTCTGTGACAAGTTTGTACTGTACCTATAACTAACCTGGTTAGGTGAAAAGGTACTGTGAGACGACCTCTTAACAAGAATTCCAAGTTGCCTGTTTCCTTCAGAAAATCAAAGTTTAGACCAAGGAAGTTGTTTACTGAATACAAATATAGCTACCGAAGTGTTTTTCAACTAATTTTCAGTCTACAACTAACTAGATATCCAAGGCTAATACAGGTTTAGCCAAGAGGCTCAAATTACAAAATTCACACACGGCATGCTTCTGAATAGTGTAGAGACTCAAACATGAGACACTGGATCTTTGTGAACATGGCTTTGAGATGAGAGTTCTATGACTAGTTAGTACTATACCTATAACTAACCTGGTTAGGTGAAAATGGACTCTGAGAGGACCTCCTAATCTGAAGTTCTGAGCAGGCTGTTTCTTTCAGAAAGCCCAAGGGTTAGGTAAAGGAAATTGTTGAATCAATTGCTACAAAAGCAACCAAAGTGTTCTTCAACTAACATTCAGTCTACAACTAACTAGCCATCCAAGGCAGAAAGTACAGCTTTTGCCAAGAGGATCAGATTTCAAGATTCACACACAGCATGTTTGTGAACACTGTAGAGGCTCAAACAGGGCACACTGGATCCTTCTTTCTGAACACTGGTTTTGAGAGAGTTAACTTAGGTTGATAAGGATTCCAAGCCAAAGGACCCTTTAAGTAGGAGATGAATGTTTTTTCTTTTTCACATTCTTTTGCCTTAGACAAGTAGGCCTATGCCTACTTGTATCTCTTTCAAAGGCATGCCTTTTTTTTTTTTTTTTTTTTTTTGAGCTTTGGATGTATGTTATGGGAGATGGTCTGGGTATAACTTCGACAGTTTTGAGCTCTGGGTTAATCTGTTCCTTCTGGTTAGTCTCATGCTGATGTCAACCCAGGATGTTTGTTATGGGAAAGGGTCTGGGCAACATTTTCACAGCCTTGAGGCAAATTTTTCTGTTCTCAAAAGCTAGCAGAAAAGTATATAAGGTTTCACTTAAACTAGCAAAGCTGGTACTCTCCTGCTCACTTCCAGTGCCTCTTTCTGGAAGCTTTCTCTATTCCTGTTACTTTAATAAAGTCTACACAAAGCTCTACATGCATGAGACTGTCTTTGGTCCCAGAGTTATATCATCTCCTTCGGAGACCACGAATTTGGGGGCACCTTTCACTGTAAGGTATCATCTTGGGAGTTCATCCAGAATCTTCAAGACAAGGTAAGAATATTCAGAGTTGGGACACTTTTGCTCTTTTACTGTAAAGTCTATGCTTCCCTGGTGGCTCAACTGGTAAATAATCTGCCTGCAATGCAGAAGACCTGAGTTCAATCCCTGGGTTGGCAATATCCCCTGGAGAAGGGAATGTCTACCCTCTCCAGTATTCTGGCCTGGACAATTCCATAGACTGTATAGTCAATGGGGTCACAAAGAGACATGGCTGAGCAGCTTTTGCTTTTTCTATTCTACTAATCCAGAAGCATATGGACTGAACTTCTTTTCCCCAGTTAGCTTTTCCTTGTCTCTCTGACGATTGAAAGGTTGCTGCTATGAGCCACGAATGACGAAGGAATTTGTGGCCTCCAGAAGAGAGGAATTCGATCTGGGACTAGTGACGAGGCTTGATCTCTCAGAGCTTTTTGTGTAATAAAGTTTTATTAAAGTATAAAAGAGACAGAGAAAGCTTCTGACATAGACATCAGAAAGGGACAGAAAGAGTGCCCCCTTGATAGTTTTTAGCAAGGAGTTATATACCTATTAGCAAGCTGCTAATTAGAGAAAGGAAACACTTCAAAACTGAAAGAGTTGCACCAGGCCCATCACCCACAACATGCATGTTGAGATAGCATTGGCACAAGGTGAGTCTTCTCAGGCCATGAGAAAATTGACATGAATCTTGAAGAAAGACAGATTTCCAAGCAAATACATACATAGTTTGTTAACAAAGCTTAAGAAAACATTTCCATGAGAAAAATGCATCGGTTAGCTCCAGGCTTGAGATAAAGTTCAAGAGGAACCAGGTGTCACCATGGCAACACAGGATTAGAAGACAAAAGAAAAGGAAAGTCTGCCAATTGCAGTTTATTTCCTCCTGCTGCTTGGGGACTTCTGGCCTCCCTATCGAGGCTATTAACACTCTCATTCCCCCCTTTTCTTTAAGGAAAATCCACAGTAATAGCAAGTCCATCCCTTTTCATCTGTGTGCCTCTGGGCATTTTTCTTCAGCCTGTTTCAGAGTAGACTTGAAAGCCATCCATTTCAGATCTTCAGCCTTTCCTGTTTTTTTATGGGCTTCAGTCTTTTATGTTCATAAAACATCCCTGGGCTTTTATGTTCATAAAATCCCTTTATGACTCATTACTTCTACTGCTGTCAGGATTGTACTCAGGAATGTGCACAGGAAGACAAATACTTCCCCTAGTAGTCCTAGCTTGGGAGGCATTCCAGAAGGCTACTCTGTTGCACTCTGAGTGGCATCAGAGGAGAAGCAGAAATCATTTTTTTATGAAAAAAAGACTGGGCTTCAGTCTTTCCTGGTCTTTTTCTTCCTTTTCTCTTCCTCCTCCCTGCCATAATAAACTGTCTGAGCCAGTTGCAACAGGTTCTCTAAGAGTGATTTGGTCAATACACCTGTTTTAGTAGCTTACAGCAGATATCTGGAGTCGACTGAGTGAGAAATTGATATTTTAAGATGACAAAGACTCACCTTCAGGTTGCTGACCCCTGAGGCAGGCAGCCAAAAGTGTGATCTCTAGCCTGAGAGACGTTCCTGGAGCTAGAACTCCACCTCACTCGCAAAGGTACTCTTGTAACTTTAGGCTCCTATTAAGGCTAGGTGCTTCCAAACTTGGGATCTAAGTAAAAGTACATGGTAACAGCATGGATCACAAGTCCCTTGAAAGTCTATGATCTGACAGTAGTTTTAATTCCCAGGCAGTTATGAAATGGTAAAAGAGACTGGAAAGTTTGAGGAAGGAGAGTTCAGGGTCCACATGCTTTGTCCAACTCTGGCCTCTCCCCCTAGGAGACTTTGCATGGCTCTTGACCTTGACATGTCAGTATAATCCCTCAACAGTGTCTCTGCCATAAGCCATATGAGGTCGCCATGAAATTGCAGATTAAGACACAACTCTTGCTTCACATTTGTTTGTGCATCTCTTTCAGTCAATCACACAGCCAGGCACACTGTAGATTTAGTCAAGTAATGCAGAAAATGTAAGGAAATGTCAAGGAGCACATTAGGGAGCTAACTGTATCTCTAGCTCCAGTGACATGTCTCAGACTGGAAATCACCATCCTGACCCCAGAGGCCCACAGGCAAGTTCTTGTCATGACTATGCCTCTGAACCAAATGAACGAATTTGGTTAACTCCAGCCAGGGAAAGAAGCTTAGGTGGAAGAACTGTCTCCACCCCCATCTAGAGCAGGGAGGAATGCTTCTGGTAGTAAAAAAGCTGTGGCACTGGGTGCCCCCTTTTGTCTTTCTTACAGATGGGAGCCTGTAGTTCTAGAATCACCCCTTTGAATTGTATCTTGAAAAACTGGGATAAGTTTGATCCATAGAGCCTAAAAAGTCCCTTATATACAGGCTTTCTTTGCCTTAACAGAAGACCTCACCTCCCCAGAGAGACAATCCCTGCTGGGACAACATCTTATCAGGCAGTCTATCCCTGTCATTAGAGCCAATTTGAACATTCTCTGGTTTAACTTTCAACTATGAAACTATGACTACAAAAAGGAGAGATGACATTTTTGACACCTAACGGCCATGACTCCTGAGAAAACTTGCTAAAATGAAATATTTTTGAAATTGCAAAACTGATTATTTTTGCAGGTGCAATTAGGAAAAAGCTGGCTTGCTAAAATACTTTCTTTGTAGCTCCAGCCCTGCCTGAGAAATAAAAACATGCCTGGGGAAAAACCTAAAGTTAAGTCTTATGTCCTTGAGATACACAGCCCACTCTGCCTGGGACTCCAGCCATGAGCAAATTGGTAGAAATTCAAGCCAGGGGTAAAAAACAGGCAAAGAGACATATTAGATTTCAAGCGAAAAACTGAGTTCTCTATCCAGATTTGTGCGTGTCTTAGTGTGTGTCTTCATCCTTGGACAATATTGCTGAAGGCTAATTGGGCTAAAGAGAAGTAAGTGCTTACAAATCAAACAATGCTGAGTTCAGTAAAATTAAACTAAAATGAATTCCACGCTTGTGAGAACTGGGAAATATTCACTATTGAATTGATATATGGTGTTGATGTTTGTTTATTGATCTAATTAGCATAGACATTGTGAATATACTTTTGCAAATGATATAGCTTTGGGTGATTTATATTTACCAATCTACAGAATGATGATATAAAGTAAAGTTCATGATTGCTGAAGGAAATAGGACATGTGTTTTCAATAAAATGATATAAGGAATGGAACTGCATTTTACTAAGGGAAAAGGAAGTAAATCTGAAATTACATGTGGCTGTTCTCTGAATGGGCAAATAAAGTGATGAATACAAAAAATACATGAAAGGTTTGTGACAAATGAAAAAAAAGGCTTGTGGCAAGTGAAAGAGAGTTTTGTGCATGATACAAGGTCCTTAAGACATTAAACTGCCTTTGAAGTGTTTTCTTGTTACTTTAAGTGAATAACTATTGTTTCAAAGTGAATATAGGCTGGTACCAGGCTGGAATTTAGTTTTCTCTCCCTGTTAAAAGAACAAAGTTTTCTTGGAATGTGGCTTTTGATAACAGAGTATGGCACACATAGACAAAGCTCATTCTGCTTCTACAAAAATTAATCCCTCATCAGGGAATTTTAAATTAATAAACAATGGCTATACACAGTGGGGGCTATGGGAAATTCAAGACAGCTGCTTGGCTTTTCCAAACTCCTGATAAACTTCCCTTTTAGTTGATAAGATAAAGCCTTTTCTGGTTTCAGGGTTAATATCTAACAATAGAAAATGGTTAAAATGTGTTTTATACAATCTCCATGGATTGGGGCACCCACTTTGCTGGACAGGTCATATAGACATTGGCAAAAAGCTTCACAAGTGTCTTGGAGACTATCACTTTTACTGGCATCCTCAGTCATTGGCAAGGAGAGCAGAACAAAGGGATCAGTTACATGGGATTTTGTACAAATCTTTGCAGCCCCATGGACTATACAGTCCATGGAATTCTCCAAGCCAGAATACTGGAGTGGGTAGCTTTTCCCTTCTCCAGGGGATCTTCCCAACCCAGGGATCAAACCCAGGTCTCCTAAATTGCAGATGGGTTCTTTACCAGCTGAGCCATGAGGGAAACCCAAGAATATAGGAGTGGGTGGCCTATCCCTTCTCCAGTGGATCTTCCTGACCCAGGAGTTGAACCCAGGTCTCCTATATTGCAGGAGGATTCTTTACCAACTGAACTATCAGGGAAGCCCTGGGATTGAATAGACTGCCAAATAGAATTACAATTTTAATGACTTTTTGTCTGACATATTACTGACTTATAATCTTTGTTTACAGATATAAATAAGTTCTTCTCCTTGAGTTACTGATAGTTTAAAACAATTTACACCTGTGGGTAAAACTATAAAGTTTTTCTCTCTGCCTCATTCCTCCAGAATTTGGAGACACTTGGTTCTGAACAGCCTTATCAGGTATAAATCTCAAAGGATACTAAAGCTCTAAAACAAAGAAAATCCACTCAACTGACGTGAGGCCTATGGCATCTATTATGTTTCACTGAATATTAAATTCTAGTTTTGTTAATTAAGGTCTGTATTTACTAAGACTCACTTCTGAGATAGTCCCTTGAGGTCATAATATATTGCTAAGAGGTTTAATTAAGTTGCTAAAAAGTATACTCTAAATTTGTTTCTAAAGCTTATCTCAGTAACCAATCTTTTAACTAAGATCACATGTTTCAAGATCTGCAACCAGGAAATTAACAGCAGGCAATAGTCATTGAACAAATTAAGTCAGATTACCTGGAGATGTCACTGGACTATACCTAACGGAAGATCTTAAGTTCTCACTTACGATTTTACTGTTATTGTTAACTATATTTTTCCTATGTTGCTTGTTTCAAAAAGTGTTGTCTTTACACAATCAGGTATGTGACTGAGACACTGATATGATGGTGGACAGTTCCATATAGAATCCATAGTTATAATGGGGTGATTCTGTATATGAGAAGAAGCAACAACAGGGAATATTTTCCTGGATCAAGAGACTAGTGAAACAGGTGCAGTCCAGAGACTTTTGCTACTCCTGGCCCTAGTCCAGTAACAGCACATTGAGTAGCCTATCAGTGAAATCTACAGACCTGGAAATGAGCCTTCTCAGAACTGTGGGACAAGATGGTCATGAAATGCCCCCCAAACCATGGTCAAACTCATGACCATAAAGGGGCCCTGCAACTGGAAACTGGCACTTGCCATCTGTTTCTACAAAAAGTAAATCATGGACACTACAACTGCTGACCTTCAACATCTTCTGAAAGGAATTCAGGGTGGAAATCAGAAATTAGGCACTCACTCTGGGATCTGGGAAAAGTGGACAAAACAGGCCTTCAGAAAGATATTTTCAGGAGGGAATTTTCTTGAGTCCAAATTCTTTCATCTTCTCATACCTAGAAAAACACTAAAATTGTTAATGGTGACAACTACTTTGGCTTATATGTTAATAACACACTAAGAGGCTGAGGCCTCCTTGGACAAACTTAGACTACCGTCTCCCTAAAACACCTGTTTCCATTGGGGTTCAGGCTCATTCTTCTAAAAAGACATGGTAAGATTTGTCTGTTAAAGTTAAGTTGTCACTCTTTCAACTACTTCTAAGTGGGTTTGTTATGTTACATTCCAAAAACATATAAACATGCCAAGTGGCTCCATTCTTATAAACAGGGCACCCCAAGCTGGGATGGACCAGGATAAAAGTTACTACCGAATGTACTCTGATTGCAATAATAATTTTACTGATTTTAATCTCTGCATTTTAATCTACTTGTCTAGTTTGTTCTTTCTAAAGGATACAGATATTTTAAATGACTTCAAAAACAAAGTAACGGTGATGCAGAGATTCTGGTCACTCTTTAAAATTGACTCCCTTGATGTTACACTCTGGTCACAGATACAATCATAGTTTACAAGCTCTCATGGTGGAAAACTATCTTGACTGTAATAATTGTAATCATTTTATTCTTGCTGTTTGCTCCTTCCATCTGTAATTGTATAATGAAATCTGTATCTAAATGACTTGAGGCTTTTAAGTTACAAATGATTCTTCATTTTCCTACAATTTCTACTGCCTCCTCCAGCTATTATTTGGGGCCCCTGAATTATAAACCCTAAATAAAAGATTAAGGGGAATAAGTTGCTTCAACAACTTAGGGTTGGCACCTCTCACCCACAGGAAGCAGTTACAGACATATTTTTTTCCCACTCCTTTCCCCTCAGCAACAATATTCTCCTCAAAGAAAAAGAGGGGAATGAGAAAGTTAATCTAGCAAGGTTGACAAAGAGTCCAAGCCTAAGCCTCCTTTAAGGAGGAGGTAAACATTCTTCTATTTCACATTCTTTTGCCTTAGACAAGTAGGCTTCATAGGCAGCAGTATCTCTGGTTCAAGGAGATGTCTTTTTTGAGCATTGGATGCATGTTATGGGAGACAGTTAGGGTAAACCTTCCACAGCCTTGAGCTCTGGGTTAACCTATTCCTTCTGGCTAATCTCATCCTGATGTCAATACAAGATTTATGTTATGGGAAAGAGTCTGGGCAAATTTTTCATAACCTTGAGCTGTTTTCTTTCTATTCACAGCAGTTAACAGAAAAGTTATATAAGGCCCTGATAAACTAGTGAGGCGGATACATTCCTGACCCATTCCAGTGCCTCTTACTGGAAATTTATCTATCCCTTTTACTCTAATAAAAGGTAGACAAAGCACTGAATGACTGAAACTGTCTTTGGAACTGGAGTTAAAACTTCCTGGGAGACCACGAATCCATTGGCAGCATTCACTGTAAGCTATCAGTTTGAGTGGAGACATCTGTGACTAATTAGTACTCTACCTATAACTACCCTGGGTAGAAGAAAAGGTCCACTGAGATGACTGCTTAAAAAGTAGTTCCAAGTGGCCTGTTTCTTTAAGAAAACTAAACTGTTAGGCTAAGTAAGTTGTTGACTGAATACAACAAATGCGACAAAAGTGTTTTGCAACTACCTTTCAGTCTGCAACTACCTACCTTTCCAAGGCAGAAAATACACTTTTTCCCAAGAGGTTCCAATTTCAAGATTCACAAACAGTGTTTCTGAAGTGTGTAGAAACTCAAACAAGACACACTAGGTTCTTTGTGAACATTCGTTTGAGCTGAGAGCTCTGTGAATAGTTAATATTATACCTCTAAATAAACTTGTCAGGTGACAAAGTACTCTGACGTGAACTCCTAACAAGTAGTTCAAAGCAGAATTTTTCTTTTCAAAAACTCAAGAGTTTGACTAAGGAAGTTGTTGAAGTGAATACTATGAAAGCAACCAAAGTGGTTTTCAATTGAATTTC